>NW_011495053.1:2064845-2079506 GCF_000754665.1 Bison bison bison | reverse complement strand
AAAGAATAGCAAGAAGAGATAAGAAAGCCTTCCTCAGCGATCAATGCAAAGAAATAGAGGAAAACAACAGAATGGGAAAGACTAGAAATCTCTTCAAGAAAATCAGAGATACCAAGGGAACATTTCATGCAAAGATGGGCTCAATAAAGGACAGAAATGGTAGGGACCTAACAGAAGCAGAAGATATTAAGAAGAGGTGGCAAGAATACACAGAAGGGCTGTACAAAAAAAGAGCTTCACAACCCAGATAATCATGATGGTGTGATCACTCACCTAGAGCCAGACATCCTGGAATGTGAAGCCAAGTGGGCCTTAGAAAGCATCACTACAAACAAAGCTAGTGGAGGTGATGGAATTCCAGTTGAGCTATTTCAAATTGTGAAAGATGATGCTGTGAAAGTGCTGCACTCAACATGCCAGCAAATGTGGAAAACTCAGCAGTGCCCACAGGACTGGAAAAGGTCCGTTTTCATTCCAATCCCAAAGAAAGGCAATGCCAAAGAATGCTCAAACTACCGCACAATTGCATACCTCTCACATGCTACCAAAGTAATGCTTAAAATTCTCCAAGCCAGGCTTCAGCAGTACATGAACCATGAACTTCCAGATGTTCAAGCTGGTTTTAGAAAAGGCAGAGGAACCAGAGATCAAATTGCCAACATCCTCTGGATCATGAGAAAAGGAATAGAGTTCCAGAAAAACATCTATTTCTGCTTTATTGACTATGCCAAAGCCTTTGACTGTGTCGATCACAATAAACTGTGTAAAATTCTTCAAGAGATAGGAATACCAGAGCACCTGACCTGCCTCTTGAGAAACTTGTATGCAGATCAGGATGCAACATTTAGAACTGGACATGGAGCAACAGACTGGTCCAAATAGGAAAAGGAATAGGTCAAGGCTGTATATTGTCACCCTGCTTATTTAACTTATTTGCAGAGTACATCATGAGAAATGCTGAGCTGGAAGAAGCACAAGCTGGAATCAAGTTTGCCAGGAGGAATATCAATAACCTCAGATATGCAGATGACACTACCCTTATGGCAGAAAGTGAAGAGGAACTAGAAAGTCTCTTGATGAAAGTGAAAGAGGAGAGTGAAAAGGTTGGCTTAAAGCTCAACATTCAGAGAATGAAGATCATAGCATCTGGTCCCACCACTTCATGGGAAATAGATGGGGAAACAGTGGAAACAATGTCAGACTTTATTTTTGGGGGCTCCAGAATCACTGCAGATGGTGACTGCAGCCATGAAATTAAAAGACGCTTACTCCTTGGAAGGAAAGTTATGACCAACCTAGATAGCATATTCAAAAGCAGAGACATTACTTTGCCAACAAAGGTCTGTCTAGTCAAGGCTACGGTGTTTCCAGTGGTCATGTATGGATGTGAGAGTTGGACTGTGAAGAAAGCTGAGCACTGAAGAATTGATGCTTTTGAACTGTGGTGTTGGAGAAGACTCTTGAGTGTCCCTTAGACTGCAAGGAGATCCAACCAGTCCATTCTGAAGGAGATCAGCCCTGGGATTTCTTTGGAAGGAATGATGCTAACGCTGAAACTCCAGTACTTTGGCCACCTCATGCGAAGAGTTGACTCATTGGAAAAGACTCTGATGCTGGGAGGGATAGGGGCAGGGGTGAAGGGGACGACAGAGGATGAGATGGCTGGATGGCATCACTGACTCGATGGACGTGAGTCTGAGTGAACTCCGGGAGTTGGTGATGGACAGGGAGGCCTGGCGTGCTGTGATTCATGGGGTCGCAAAGAGACACGACTGAGTGACTGAACTGAACTGAAGTGTATGTACACTACTTAATATAAAACTTAACTGTATATTATGAAAGTTTAAAAATGACTTTTTGTATATGTTTTTTTTTTTTTTTGGCTGTGCTGGGTTTGCACTGCTGTCTTGGTTTTTCTCCAGTTACAGCAAGGGGGCCCCTCTCTAGTCCTGGTGCCTGGGCTCCTCACTGTGGTGGCCTCTCCCAGTGCAGAGCGTGGGCTCTAGGGGACCCGGGCTGCAGTAGCGGCAGCTCATGGACTCCTCGTGGGCTCGTTAGTTTCATTTCCTGTGCTCTAGAGCCCTGAAGACTTGATAGTTGTGGTGCTCAAGTCTAGCTGCTTTGGGGTACATGGGACTCTCCTGGATCAGGGTTCAAACCTGTGTCCCTGCACTGGCAGATGTCCTCAGCCTCCAAGGAAGCTTGAAGGTTATTTTTTTTAAGTGGAATATTTTTATTACCAACTTGTTTTAAACTTTACATTTAACCTGAAACTGTATCTTAAATGTATAATTATTTTATTATTATGTATTGTCTTCATTGTTCTAAGTGGTTTTTTTTTTTTTTTTTTTATGGAGCTTTTCTTTTTGTGGTGAACAGACTGCTCAGTGACCCTACCCACCATGTTCCTTATTTCCTTGTATTTATGCCTGGTTTACACCCCCTGTCCTTGAGAAGGAAATGGATCTGTGCTTGTCTGTAACCAGTAGCCTGTATCTGAGATAATGGTTTCATGTTTGCGTTACATAGGCTGTAACCTCCATCTTGCTAGCTAACCCTCTCCCTTGCTGGCTTTGATAAAGCAAGTTGCTTCCTGGAGAGACAGGGAGGCATGAACCACATGGCAATGAATTCAGGGTGGCCTCCAGTCAACACCAGCTGGAAGCTCAGGTGCTCAGTCTAAAACCCAAAAGGAATAGCTTCTGGAATATAGGACTTATTCACGTTTTGTTTCCTAATCTTTCTGTTGTACAGGGCCAGATCTCCTCTTAGCCACTTGATTGTTTTTATGTGAAGCACATCTTACTATCGTCTTATTTTGGTTGCTTTTGTTCACAAGAATTGTTAATATGAGAATGTGTATCCACCTTAATAAAGAAGTTAAAAAAAAAAAAATAAAAAAAATAAAAGGGCTTTCCCATGACCCCAACCCACAAAAAAAAATAAAAAAAAAATAAAAAAAATAAAACCCAAAAGGAGATGAATTCCTCTAGAAACCACATGAGTGAGCAGATGCTTCCCCAGGTGAGCCCTTGGATAAGACTCCAGCCCCGGCTAACACTGTATTGTAGTCTCATGAGTGCTTGACCTGCAGGAGATAGGATGATGGTATTTTATGTATAAGTGAAATTTTGTTATTTCTTAAAGGCACTATAAATAAAAACACCATTGAGTAGTTGCCCTGGAGATTTATGTGAGCTGAAAACTTTTAAAGCTAAATTTCCGAGGGCGAATTTCTGACCTTTGTCAGTTAGATTAAGAGAAATTGTAAAGGTTGGTTCTCATTCTGGGTATTAAACAAGAATGAATAATGTTGTATAGTATTATTACAGTCCAGAGCACTAAGATTCATGTTGGATCTTTTAATGAACACGAAAAAAACAAAATGTCATTCCTTTCAATCTCTTTATGTTCATTTAAAAACCAGATGTCCAGTATGCTACTTCTGTAACTGTTGGAACAATGTAAATCCAGGAACTCTAATTAGGAGGTAATGTGGACTAGTGTGGCAGAGAAAACATATAACATTGTCAGAGCCTAGATGCCCAGGATCAACCATGTGAGTCAGCCCTGAGAAATGAATAGAGTTGGCTCTGGGAGACGTTGCGACAGATCTGTGAGATGCCCAGGTCAAATTTCAGTCCAGTTGGGGAAGCTACAAGTTGAAACTTGTGGCCTAAGATTATAGAGTTTCACAGTTTTTGCTGCTGTCACTTTTTTCTTTGCGGCCAGTGGTGTCTCATTCTGCAGTGGTTTTTCTTTGTCTTGTCTAATCCAAATGTAGTTATCTGAACAGAGATCTAGAAACAGCTCAGTTGTCAATAGCTATTAATCTCTTACCATTTAGTTCTGTAAATTTACCTAAACCGTTGAATGAATGTCCATTCCTGGAATACTATATTGAGAATTAATATGTTAATTAATCCAACTTTTGAAAGCTGTAGGACTAAATGAGTTATTATTAGAAGTATTTGCAAAAAAAGAGAAATATTTGCACAAGTGAGCATGTGCACTAGACTAATGCATAAGACTATTTTAAAGTCTCTGTGTGGAAACACTAATATCAGTGTTAGTCTGTTGGTCCCTTAGATATTAATAAGCTCAACCATCATTTATCTTTATTAAGATCTTAAGTATGTTTTTGAGATTTAGATCAGATAGCCACTTGACCCTCATAATCTTTCTAAAAATCAGTCTCAGAACTGAGAGGTAATTTTTTTTTTTCAAATAAATTTTCTGTAATAGTTTTACTTTTCTTAGCAAGGAGTTTTAAAAATGTGTTTATTTGTTTATATTTTCAATATTGGGTCCTCAGTGATATAGTTTTTCCCACAATATCAGCACAAAACTAAAACTACAGGTTGAATAACTGAACAGAGAAAAAAATAATCATTTAGAACTGCTGATCCAAGACTGGTCATTCTAAGAATCTGACTATGCATTTTTTATAGCTTGAAGGCTTCTTAATTCTTATAAAGTGGGGAAGAAATTACTTGGGTTTCTGAAGTCAAATCAGGTAGTAGGATTCCTTTTTTGCTTTTATTTTGTGGCTGTGTGGTTTGGAGTGAATATTTGAGGAAGGATAAAGCAGTGAGTAAGATCTGGGTTCAATATCTGGGTTGGGGAGATCTGCTAGAGAAGGGAAGGGCTACCCACTTCAGTATTCTGGCTTGGACAATTCCATGGACTGTATAGTCCATGGGATTGCAAAGAGTCAGACATGACTGAGCAACTTGCACTTTCACTTTTCAAAGCAGTGAGTGTGGTCATCAGGAGGAGAAAAATGGAAAAGCACCATGGGTAACCCCAGCCTTGGAAATAGGGGTCCCCACACCTGGAAGACAAGTTGTTGACACATGGCTAACAGAAACTGTTACACCCTTGCTGAATGATAGCAAAAAGCAGGCTTGGCAAGCAATTACAGATTCTCAATGAAAAGAAGAACTAGACTTTTATAATTATCCAAAATATGCAGAAATCCAAGACAATGAAGGAAATAGTAAAAAAAAAAAAGTTAACAAATAGTAAATATGATATATGTATGTTTTGTGCATTCCAAACACTGTTCTGAGAAGGGATTCATAGACTTCAGCAGAAAAGAATGGTGTGTAGCCCAGTGGACATTATAAATTTGGACAAAGAGATTCACACACATAAAAAATTGAACTCAAAAGGTGGAGTGTGAAGGGAAAAAGCATGTCATACAGACATAGCTTTTTTGATAAATCTAAGTTTTAAATGGTATATAAGAACCAATAATAGGAATAACTAAATGATTTAAATTTGTCTAATGACAAAAATTATCAGATTGGATTTTTGTGTATGGTTCAATTGTATATATGTGTATATAGATAGATAGATTCTTTTCCATTATAAGTTACTACAAGATACAACATTTCGCTGTCTTGGACAACTTGTTATTCTCAGTTTGGATTTTAAATCTGGATGTGTATTATTTACATGTGACATAATTGACTATAACATAGAAAGATTGGGGAAAAAGGAAAATTCAGTTGAGAGATAAATATTCCAAGATCATGTAGTAACTTGAAACCCAAGCCACACATATTGTAGAGGGCAATCTGACCAGATTTAATCAAATCAAGTATGTGCATGTTCTGTGACATACGAATGCCACTCTTGAGTGTAGAGCTCAGCAAATAGTTTCAAATGCATTCAGAAGGCAAGACTAACAAGGATAGTTATCAACATGTTGTTCATGTCATGGGGAGTTAATCATTTTGTCCATCACTGAGCAAGTGAATACATTGAAAGTAATAGATAGATGTATAAAATGCTATGTAGTCCTTAGAAGATACAGATTATGGGTACACACTGCAATATAATTAAATGCTAAAACATAAAGCTGAATTTTTAAAATACAATAAGAGCTACAAAGTCATGCTATTTGCATTCATTTACAATGCGTAAACACCAATACACTTAGCAACACCATGTATTTCATTTGTATCACATACGTATGTAACACGTTTGACTCTGTGGAGAAAGATAGAAATAAGGAATTGCAATAGAAAAGGGGTAGTAGTTAACCCATTCACTCATCTATAGGGAAAGCATTCACAGACTAATGAGAATAGTGTTTGTGATCTAAAAATGTATAATAGTCTCAGCCGCTATAGACACCTCAGGACAGAAAGTGAATTAAGTGGTACCCTGAGTTCCACTTGTGGTGTGGAGCAGTGGCCCCTAGTACAGCAGCTCATCTATAAAATCCATGAGCAACTCTGAACACAAACAAGAAGGCGGGTAGAACACGTGCTTTTCTTTTCTTTTGACAGGATGAAGGGAGGGCTGGTTCAAACTTGGAGCAATCAACCTGCCTGGGGTGAGTTTTCCATTGTTTGTGACATTTCCTCTGAGCATACCCACAGTCACAGTGTAATCTGGGAAATGAACTGGCAGTCTTCTGGAGGAATCGGAAGGACCCAGGTCAAATGTATGATGAAAGTAATAATTCACAAAGAGATACTTCCATCATGGTTGCATGCATGTAAGATGCTCACCATCATGAAGCATCAGAAAGTATTGAAAACCCAATGAAATACTACCACACACTTAAGGGGGTGACTGCCATTAAAAAATAGTGTGTGCTGGGGTGTTTGTAACACCTTCACTCACAATAGCCACAATTTGAAAAACCCAGAAGTTCTACCAAAGGGTATCAAACCAAGTAGGATTTAAAATATTGTACAAAAGAGTTAATTAAAAAATTGAAATAAAAAAATGAAATATATGATTGTTAATAACCAAAGAGTTAAAAAGTTAGAAAAAAAACACCTGAGTGAAGAAAAGTTGAAGGAAGGAAATAAACAATTAAGATAAAGTGATTAAACAGGAAACAAAGAATAATGAAGATCAATAATACCACAAGTTCCTTTGTTCAAAAAATAATAAAGTAGTTAAACATTGCTATCTAGGAAAACTTTAAAAAGAGAGAAAAATATATATGACTGCAAGGGTGACACGAGCTCAGAGAGTAGAGACATAAAAAATGTATATATGAAACTTGATTTCAACAACTTATTCAGTATAAATTTAATAAAGGTGGATAATTTTTAATGAAATTATGAAAGACTCAAATATAAGTTGATTAAACTAAAGTTAATAAAATATAAATGGTATTAAAATTAACTTTTTACTCCTCCACTTTTAGATATAGCAAAAGTCATCAGGTTCAGATGGTTTTATATAAAAATTTCACTAAAGCTTTCGAAAACAATCTTTGTGTATTATAAGTAATCAGGTGATTCCCAAACTAGTAAGCTTTATAGAAACAGAGTATAATGATGTGTCATGAAATAAGGTACCATGGAAAGTGGGTTTTTAAAATAATTTATAATTAAATAATGTAATCCAAAAGTTAACATTTTGAAGTTAAACAGTTACCATATTATTTCTTGAAATAAATGTAGAAAATGTATTTGGTAAAATGCTGGAGATCCTGGTTTGATCCCTGGGTTGGGAAGATTCCCTGGAGAAGGGCATGGCACTCCAGTGCTCTGGGCTGGAGAATTCCACAGACAGAGGAGCCTGGTGGGCTACAGTCCATGGGGTTGCAAAGAGTTGGATATGACTGAGTGACTTTCACTTCACTTCACTTCACTTCACTTCAGTCAGGAATTTATCTATCTGTATATAGATAAAATGGTTACTTTAATTAATTAATTTGTTTATTTATCCACCAAAAATAGAGAAAACAGTAGTGAATTTTTAAAAATGTTTCCATTAAAGACAAAAATAAGACAAGGGTGCTTGATATCACTATGAAAACCTACTCAAGACTGTACAAGAGAACCTAGCCAAAGCAATCACACACATACATACGCATTTTGGGGATGTTTGGGATGACAGATTAAAAAAAGAAAACCTCTTTATTCTTAATTGGATTTTCTGTATTTTAAAGTTTGATATTTAAAGCACATACATTTATTTGGCATTTAGACAAATATCAAGAAAGAGAAATTTGGTAACTTTTCTATAAACCATAAATGACCAAATTTATTTTTAAAAAGAAATTAATACTTCCAGTGTAATGTATTGATAAAAAATATAGAAGTCATAGCATTAATTCTAAGAAAGTTATATAAATCTGTATGGAGAAAAACTGATGTAAGGTGATTAAGGGGATGATCTAATACACGATTATATCGCAGACTTTGTCATGAAGAACTTTATCCCCACCAAATATTTAACTTCAATGCAGTTTCAACAAGAGATATTTTGGAAAAATACTAGAAAAGAACTTCCAATGTCTATAAGAAAAAAAAAATTATGACCAAAATAATCTGAGACAGATATAAAGGAGTCAGGAAGGGGAATTTGCTTTAAACATCGAAGCATGAGCATGAGAATCTACTGAAATTAAACAGAGTGGAACAGTAGCTAATTCAGTGGAGCAAAACCAAGGTTCCAGAAATACACTCCAGCTTGTACTTGTCCCTGTGTATATAGTGACAGAACCACGTCAATTTCGTAGAACAGTGTATTATAAATGAGACATAGAGTCATTATTACAATATCATTATGGTATCATGATGTTCGTATTATGTATGAAGCAGCTCTCTCAGACCTCTTATCAGGGCACTAACCCCATGCATGAGGTCTCTGCCTTCATGACCCATTATCTTCCAAAGGCCCCACCTCCAACACCGTCACCTTGGGGTTAGTATTTCAGCCTACGGATCTTGGCAGGACCCAAGCATTTAGACCATAGCAAACACTGTGTCACTTGCCCACGCTTACAGTTTATGAACTTCCTCTACGGATCTTGGCAGGACCCAAGCATTTAGACCGTAGCAAACACTGTGTCACTTGCCCACGCTTACAGTTTATGAACTTCCTCTTGATTTCTATCAGAATAGGATGCTTCTACACCCTGGGTTGCTCATCTCATCTGATGATTGCTGGTGCCCCTGTGTCCTCCATATAAGTCTCTATTAATTATGGAGTGTTGAGTGATTTTTTTCTAAGAATCATCTTGCTGGATGGACTAAGCTCCCACTTCTTCCAACTGCAGAATTGTAGGTGTTTGATTGAAGTTTCTTCCATGCAAAAGTGACCCTAAACATCTCAAGGAAAGCGTGGAAGGATTCTGCTCAAATCTCTCTCTTGCCTGAGCCTCAGCCTCTCATGGATAGTATGGGAATAAAGATGTCTTTTCTGAATAAATCTTAAGGTAATTGTGGGGATCCAATTAAGTAATGCAGATAAAAGTACTTTGAAATCCATCAGTCAGGTACAAATGCATTACCAGGCCCCAGTGTATATTTTTACATTTGGAATATATTACTTACATATGAGCTATAATCCTCTGTCCAGTTCTAGCTTTCTGCTTAAAAACTAGCAGGTTAGGCCTTACCAAAGTTAAAATAATTGCATTCACAAATGAAAACACTTTCCCCTGATGTTCAATTTCTCACACTGGGCCCATTTACCCATCACTCCTACAAAAATTCTTTTGGCTTTCAGAATCATTTTTAAAAGCCATAAAAGCTCTCACACAAATCATGCAAAACTCTTGTTCTGACAACATAAATGTCCCATGCATCAAAAAACACATTAACATTATCCAAGCGGCTATGCAGATGCTTCCAGCAGAGACAACGTCTTTAAAATGAAATTTTTTTGATAAGGAGCCCCCTCAGCAGTAAAGGGCGTGGTGCCCTGACCCTCTGAGGTGGGCGAGTCCCTCAGAGCAGGACTGAAGCTGCTGGAAGGTTTGCATCATGACGGGAGCCAGGAAGGCCAGTGTCCAGGCCACGTGTGGGGACAGGAGCGGGCAAGTGTTGTGTAATGCTCATCCTGCTCTCACATATGGTGTGACGATTTCACGTTTAGGAAAATAATCACCCTTTCAACTGTACTTTTAAATTTTTTAAACAAATTTGTATTTAAGTTTAGCCAATTAACAGTATTGAGATAGTTTCAGGTGGGCAGCAAAGGGACTTGGCCATTCATATGCCTGGATCCATTCTCCCCCAAACTCTCCTCGCATCCAGGCTGCCACGTAACATTGAGCAGAGTTCCCTGTACAGTAATTCCTGCTGTACAGTAGATTCTTGTTGGTGTTCCATTTTAAATATAGCAGAGTGTATATGTAAATCCCAAACTTCTAAGTGTCCCTTCCCCACATTCTTCTCCGCCCCCGGCACCCTGGCAGCTATAAGTTCATTCTCTAAGTCTTTGAGTCCGTTTTTGTTTTGTAAATATGTTCATTTGTATTAATATAATTTCTTTTTAGATTATGCATATGATAAATGTCATATGATATTTCTCCTTCTCTGACTTCATTCAGTATGCAAATCTCTAGATCCATCCTTGTTGCTGCAAATGGCACTATTTTATTCTATTTTAGTTCTCTATATTCTTGATTTTCAAACTGAAACACTTTAACATTGGCTCAATTTAAATTTTTGGCAGCTTTTTTTTTTTTTTTTTCCGTATTCATACAGAAACCCTGGAGACAGACACAGTCATCCTACAACCCTCTTGATGGGTTGTGCAGATCTGACTGTACCCACGCTTGGCTTTCTCACATATGCACATGACACTTACCTGTGTATAAGTCCATATATCCATGTATAAGTGAACAGGTATCATGTTTCACCCCAAAACCCAGATCAAGAAACATGTTGCCTCAATACCACTCAATGTTGTCTTTATTTTACAGCTTGGTGTTGTAAAACATGTATCAGTTGAAAATTAGATACACAGTAAATTAAAATTTGAAGAAAAATGACATAGAATACTTTGTTCTTAAGGAATTCAAAGAATACTAAATACTTTGATGGTGTGACATATTTGTAATGAGTCAGGTGTGTGTGTGTGTGTGTGTGTGTGTGTGTACTCAGTCCAATTTCCAACTCTCTGCAATTCCATGGACTGTAGCCCACCAGGCTCCTCTGTCTGAGGAATTTTCCATGCAAGAATACTGCAGTGGGTTGCCATTTCCTAATCCAGGGGATGGGTCAGCAATAAGTGCAAACAAATTAACAGTGGAAAACATTATCAATATTTCTTTACAAACATATTATCAACTTACTGTTCAAATTCTCTTTGCTCCCTTTGAACCCTGTACATTGTCTAGCATTGTGTGTTCTGCACTTTATTCAGTTTGTTTAAGCACAGTGGGTTCTTTAGCACCTAATATGGAGTATGGGCGGGGTAAATGGTTAATACATGAAGACCCTAAAGGGTTAGATATAAATTAAATGAAAAACTCAGTAGTTTATTAATTAACAAGCCACACCCAGTGTGTTTCTTCTGTCAGTTTGCAAGTTTCTAGTCTATTGATTGTTATTAGAAAGCCTTTGCCAGTGTCTCTTTAAACTTCTGTCACATGAAAGAGTTCAGTGACATGGCTATTGTAATGTGATAATTGAATCGCATACAACATGTTTCCAGGGTGAAACATTACAAATACACGTGTTTTGTTTGGACTTCCTTTTCTCAAAGCTAACTGAAGTATCTCTGATCTGTTATTCCAAAACATCTGTTCCAATACCCTGGCATTTATTTTGGGAAAGAGCCTCAGTGTTCATGTTAGGGAAAATAAGCTTTCATTTGTATGATGGGACATAAGGAAATAAGTCTAGTGAGTACTTTGTAATTAAACACATAAAGGTCCTATCATATTTACATTCTCCTTTTTAAAAGATATACTTTTTTTGTGTAAGAATATACAGTAATAGAACTTGTTGTCATTCAGTCACTATGTCCCATCTGACTTTTGTGACCCCATGGACTGTAGCCCACCAGGCTCCTCTGTCCTCCACTATCTCCCGGAGTTTGCTCAAATTCATGTCCATTGAGTTGGTGATGCTATCTAAACATCTCATCCTCTACTGCCCCCTTCTCCTTCTGCCTTCACTCTTTCCCAGAGCCAGTATTCTTGCCTGGTAAATCCAGGGACAGAGGAGCTTAGGAGGCTGCAGCTCTTGGGGTCGCAAGAGTCTGACACAGCTAAACCACCACCCAGGTGCCCACGTTCCCAGCACCAGGGTGTTTTCCAATGCCTCTGCTCTTCTTAAGGACTTTAAAGAGTTAAATTTCTGCCTCAGAAGACAGAAATATTATAGAAGGTTACTGTGCTTTCTCATATATTAAATTCAGTTCAGTTCAGTTGCTCAGTCGTGTCTGACTCTTTGCGACCCCATGAATCACAGCATGTCAGGCCTCCCTTGTCCATCACCAACTCCTGGAGTTCACCCAAACTCTTGTCCATCAAGTCAGTGATGCTATCCAGCCATCTCATCCTCTGTCATCCCCTTCGCCTCCTGCCTCCAATCCCTCCCAGCATCAGAGTCTTTTCAAATGAATCAGCTCTTTGCATGAGGTGGCCAAAGTACTGGAGTTTCAGCTTCAGCATCAGTCCTTCCAGTGAACACCCAGGACTGATCTCCTTTAGGATGAACTGGTTGGATCTTACTATTATTAAATTAGTCCTTCTATTAATTACTGCTATTGCTACTAGCTATGTTATTTAAATAATAACATGTATGTAAAGAAAAGCCAATAATATAGAGTAATATAAATTTCAAATGAAGTCTTATTTTTCATACTTTTAATTTAATAGCATGCATGCCTGCATGCAAAGTCACTTCAGTCGTGTCTGACTCTATGCGAGTCTATGGACTGTAGCCCACCAGGCTCCTCCATCCATGGGATTCTCCAGGCAAGAATACTGGAGTGGATTGCCATGCCCTGCTCTGAGGGAATTTAATAGCACATATAATTATTTATTATATATTAAACTATTAGGGTTATCTTGCATATCGTGAGATTATTATGCTTGTGTGCATGCTCAGTCATTCAGTCATGTCTGACTCCATGGACTGTAGCCCATCAAGCTCCTCTGTCCATGGGATTCTGTAAACAAGAATATTGGAGTGGCTGCCATTTCCTCCTCCTTTGGATCTTCCCTACCCCAGGACTGAACCTGAGTCTCCCGTGTCTCCTGCATTGGCAGGTGAACTCTTTACCACTGAGCCACCTGGGAACCCACCATGAGATTATTGATATCCATTTATTTATTTGTGTTTTGTACCAAATTTTCTGAGGCTTGAAGTGACATAGTTTTCTTCTGAGAAGTGTTCTGCTGGGTGCTCAAGAAAGGACACATTCAGCCTAAATGAGGTGCCTGGTATTTTTCAGACTTTCCCATTAGAATTAAAATGCCTACCAAGTGTGCCTGAGGATCAAGTGTGTCTGTAGGTCCTGAAAGATTCCCTTTCTTTTTATGTGTCCAGACTCTAGACAAAGCGAGCAAACTGTGCTTTTCAAAAAAAAAAAAAAAAAATCTCTCTAAACCTTGGAGATTTAGAGAGTTAACATATTGTTTTAAAAAATCTGAGCTGGAAATAAAGTCACATTTTCATTTGCTTTATTGAGATTTGTAAAAATAATATTGGATTTAGACAATTGAAATTTGTTTTCTTTATCTGGGTTCCTGATGATAATAAGCACTTACATTAGTAGAAACATCAATTTGCAAAGTACTGCATTTCAACAATAGCATCTTATCCTCTAGTCAAGCCCTTCTCCTAAGGACAACAGGGCAAATATTTAATATTCTAATTGTGCCGGAAAATAAGGTTCAGTGCAGCGACATGCGTGACATGGTTTGTAGTTACAGCTCAACTGAGCAAAAAGTGAATGTGACTCTTTTCATCTTGTCTGGAGAAGGAAATGGCAACCCACTCCAGTATCCTTGCTGGGAGAATTCCATGGATGGAGCTTGGTGCACTATAGTCCATGGGATTGCAAAGAATCAGACAAGAGAGTGACTAACACTTTGCTTTTATCAGTCAGTCAGTTGAGTCGCTCAGTTGTGTCTGACTCTTTGCGACCCCATGAACCGCAGCATGCCAGGCCTCCCTGTCCATCACCAACTCCCAGAGTTCACCCAAACCCATGTCCATTGGGCCGATGATGTCATCCAGCCATCTCATCCTCTGTCGTCCTCTTCTCCTCCTGCCTTCAATCTTTCCCAGCATCAGGGTCTTATCAAATGAGTCAGCTCTTCGCATCAGGTGGCTAAAGTATTGGAGTTTCAGCTTCAACACCAGCCCTTCCAATGAACACCCAGGACCAACCTCCTCTAGGATGAACTGATTGCATCTCCTTGCAGTCCAAGAGACTGTCAAGAGTCTCCTCCAACACCACAGTTCAAAAGCATCAATTCTTCGGCACTCAGCTTTCTCACAGTCCAACTCTCACATCCATACATGACCAATGGAAAAACCATAGCCTTGACTAGATGGACCTTTGTTGACAAAGTAATGTCTCTGCTTTTTTTTTTTTAATTTAAGTTTATTTATTTTATTTACTTTTTAAAATTTTTTTTTATTTTTAAACTTTACAAAATTGTATTGGTTTTGCCAAATATCAAAATGAATCCGCCACAAGTATACATGTGTTCCCCATCCTGAACCCTTCTCCCTCCTCCCTCCCCATACCATCCCTCTGGGTCGTCCCAGTGCACTAGCCCCAAGCATCCAGTATCATGCATTGAACCTGGACTGGCAACTCGTTTCATACATGATATTTTACATGTTTCAATGCCATTCTCCCAAATCTTCCCACCCTCTCCCTCTCCCACAGAGTCCATAAGACTGTTCTATACATCAGTGTCTCTTTTGC
>NW_011495053.1:2061360-2064544 GCF_000754665.1 Bison bison bison | reverse complement strand
GTGCTCTTCCGATCTCCTTCAGAATAGGAGTTGCTTGTATATTTTTGAGATTAGTTGTTTGTCAGTTGCTTCATTTGCTATTATTTTCTCCCATTCTGAAGGAGAAAGCCTTTGACAAAATTCAACATCCATTTATGATAAAAACTCTCCAGAAAGCAGGAATAGAAGGAACATACCTCAACATAATAAAAGCTATATATGACAAACCCACAGGAAACATTACCCTCAATGGTGAAAAATTGAAAGCATTTCCTCTAAAGTCAGGGACAACACAAGTGTGCCTACTTTCACCATTACTATTCAACATAGTTTTGGAAGTTTTGGCCACAGCAATCAGAGCAGAAAAAGAAATAAAAGGAATCCAAATTGGAAAAGAAGAAGTAAAACTCTCACTATTTGCAGATGACATGATCCTCTACATAGAAAACCCTAAAGACTCCACCAGAAAATTACTAGAACTGATCAATGACTATAGTAAAGTTGCAGGATATAAAGTCAACACACAGAAATCCCTTGCATTGCTATACACTAATAATGAGAAAACAGAAAGAGAATTTAAGGAAACAATTCCATTCACCATTGCAACGGAAAGAATAAAATACTTAGGAATATATCTACCTAAAGAAACTAAAGACCTATATATAGAAAACTATAAAACACTGGTGAAAGAAATCAAAGAGGACACTAATAGATGGAGAAATATACCATGTTCATGGATTGGAAGAATCAATATAGTGAAAATGAGTATACTACCCAAAGCAATTTATAGATTCAATACAATCCCTATCAAGCTACCAACAGTATTCTTCACAGAGCTGGAACAAATAATTTCACAATTTGTATGGAAAAACAATAAACCTCGAATAGCCAAAGCGATCTTGAGAAAGAAGAATGGAACTGGAGGAATCAACCTACCTGACTTCAGGCTCTACTACAAAGCCACGGTTATCAAGACAATATGGTACTGGCACAAAGACAGAAATATAGATCAATGGAACAAAATAGAAAGCCCAGAGATAAATCCATGCACATATGGACACCTTATCTTTGACAAAGGAGGCAAGACTATACAATGGATTAAAGACAATCTCTTTAACAAGTGGTGCTGGGAAATCTGGTCAACCACTTGTAAAAGAATGAAACTAGAACACTTTCTAACACCATACACAAAAATAAAGTCAAAATGGATTAAAGATCTCAACGTAAGACCAGAAACTATAAAACTCCTAGAGGAGAACATAGGCAAAACACTCTCTGACATACATCACAGCAGGATCCTCTATGACCCACCTACCAGAATATTGGAAATAAAAACAAAAATAAACAAATGGGACCTAATTAACCTTAAAAGCTTCTGCACATCAAAGGAAACTATTAGCAAGGTAAATTTATTTATTTTAATTAGAGGCTAATTACTTTACAATATTGTATTGGTTTGTCTCTGCTTTTTAAAACTGATATTATCTTACTGTATTTTTGTGTTGTTTTAAGCTTTTTTGTTGTTGTTATTGTTCCACCGCTAGGTTATGTCTGAGACTCTTGTGACCTCATGGACTGCTGGAGTGGGTAGCCAGTTCTTTCTCCAGGGAATTTTCCTGGCCCAGGGATTGAACCTGTCTCCTGCATTGGCAGGCGGGTTCTTTACCACTGAGCCACCTGAGAAGCCACCTGTCATGTTAACTCAGTTTCTTTTGACAAATGCTCACTCTTTCATCTGCCTAAACAGACATCTGAGTGCAGGCAAGGGTCACGTGGGATGAGGGTAAATCGTGAGCTCCTAGGAGTGGTGGGCAGGGCTCCTGGGTCCTCATGACTTGTAAGGCCTGTGTCTTTACTCCTCTCACGTCCCATATTGGGCGTGTTGGAGAAATTTACTTTGGGCCTGAACTTTCTTGGATTCACTCACAAGATGCCTGCGTTTGGTTGCTGTTCCCATGGCTTCGCTTCCCTTCTCCTCCTCTGCCTCTGCCCGGGAGGGCTCTGGACTTCCATCTCTGCCTACTCACCGGTCAGCTTCCCTTTGTCCTCCTGTGTTACTGTTTATTGGAAAGCCACTCTCAGATGCCTGAGATTTGCACATGACACAGAGAAAATTATCTGGAACCTAGAAGATCGTTTTCCCTCTTAACAAACTCTGACCTTAGATTTCTCTTTAAGGTGACTGAAAGTTAAGCTTAGGAGTATTTCCGAATTGAACCACAGAGTCAGTGTATGGTATTGACTAAATTGGTGGGAAGCCATGGTATTCCTGATTTTAAATGAAATCCAAAAAAAAATTAGCTTAATAACATCAAATGATCATACCATGTTAGCTTTTCAGAGGACACTTAACTAGCAAATGGCAAAACCACAGAAATATCACCCTCACAAGCAAAATTTCTAATATTTCCTCTTGCGTTATATATTTTATATCCTTTTCTACATTGTGTGCCTTATAAAAACCATCATAGATGGTTACAAATTCTTGCTTTCTAGAGCATGAACACACACATGGTAACAGTGGGAGTGGAGTGGTTAAACACATCTCTTTCAAAATGGTAAGAAATTTTTCTTTATTTTTTTAACAGTAGGTAAATGTTTTAATCACTGCATGTTACATCCATCTGATGTAGATAAGAACTCTATTTTTATAATCTGTCTTTAAATATTCCACAAGTATTTGCTATGCTGTGCTTAGTCACTCAATTGTGTCTGACTCTTTGTGATCCAATGGACTGTAGCCCACCAGGCTCCTCTGTCTTTGGGGAAACTCCAGGCAAGAATACTGGAGTGGGTTGCTATGCCCTTCTCCAGGAGATCTTTCCAACCCAGGGATCAAACCCAGGTCTTACACATTGCAGGCAGATTCTTTACTAATCTGAGCCATCAGGGAAGCCCATTCCCTAAGTATCAGTTCAGTTCAGTCACTCAGTCATGTCCAACTCTTTGCAACCCCATGAATTGCAGCATGCCAGGCCTCCCTGTCCATCACCATCTCCTGGAGTTCACTCAAACTCACATCCATCAAGTCAGTGATGCCATCCAGCCATCTCATCCTCTGTCATCCCCTTCTCTTCCTGCCCCAATCTCTCCCAGCATCAGAGTCTTTTCCAATGAGTCAACTCTTTGCATGAGGTGGCCAAAGTACTGGAGTTTCAGCGTTAGCATCATTCCTTCCAAAGAAATCCCAGGGCTGATCTCCTTT
>NW_011495053.1:2020209-2060702 GCF_000754665.1 Bison bison bison | reverse complement strand
ATTGTGATCCACAGTCAAAGGCTTTGGCATAGTCAAGAAAGCAGAAATAGATGTTTTTCTGGAACTCTCTTGCTTTTTCGATGATCCAGAGGATGTTGGCAATTTTATCTCTGGTTCCTCTGCATTTTCTAAAACCATCCATAAGTATAGCTATAATTAATTGTTAACACCTATAGAATCCATCTGACTTCTGCATCCAGATAACCCTGGATTATGGGATAGAGGGAGCTTTTCCGAGTCACCTGATTCTGATGCAGAATCATGAGCCGGTTGTTTCCACTGAATATGCAGTATCATGGATTTCTATCGATTAACATTAAGTGCCAGGAGTTTCTCTTATACATAGATACACAGTTTTTGTTAGCAGCCAGTTTAGCTGTCATCTGAATTGACTCCAGGGGAAACAGAATGCTCTCAGCTAAGAAAAACTTGACTGTGATTTCATTAAGAAAAGCAACGAACACATATCTTTTGGGAATGACATGCATTTAAAGACGTCATCTTCCTGATATAATTGTGACTTGTCATTAGATAAGAACATCCATGTTAACAGATGTTAGCTCACAGACAGAGATAAGTTTTTTTGTTTTTAGAAAGAAACTGTGCTACCCAAAGAGAGGTTTTTCTCTGGAGAATTAATACTAATTAGGCATTTACTAAAGACTGATCAATTGCCTAAGTCACTGCAATCAGTACCTGAAAAACAGAAGGCATTCCAGGTAATCCTGGTATATCAGCCCATGAGTGTGTTTAGTGCTCAGGACAGAGGAGCCTGGCGGGCCACAGTCCATGGGGTTGCAGAGTCGGACACAACTGTAGCAACTGAGCACGCACTCAAGATTGATGGGGATGGAGGGAACTTGAAAGAAGGCCTGAAGTTTAGATTGCATGATTATTCATAATGTCCTTGAACTTATTTCTGAAATATTATATGTACAGGATGCCGGGTGAAGAGCATAGGGTGACTCATGAGTGAAAAACATGAAAATTTGATTTTTATTTTCATTATACATATTGCATGCCTCATTTATTTTAAAATTTTGTTTACTTTCTGAATTAGTAATATATTCACATGGTTGCAAACCTCAGAGGTGTGCTTGAATATTGAATGAAAACCATTCATCTCACTAGCAACTGCTATCCACCAAATTCTTTTCCTAAAGGCTACTAGCATTAATGAAAATTTGGTGTGTTCTCATATAATTAATATGTTTATATAGAAATACATTCTCATATATAGTAAAATTATATACATGTATATATTAAATTATATATACATATACATATATATTATGTATATACATATAAATTATGTATATGTATGTACATATGTACATATGTATATGTATATGTATATATACATACATATAAATTATATATACATATATATATAAATTAAAAATTAGAAAAAATAATATCATACTCTTTTGAATCATAGCATTTCAATTAGTTATTCTTTTTTAAAATATTTATTTATTTGGTTGTGGCAGGTCCTAATTGAGGCACATGGGATCTTTAGCTGTGTACTCTTAGCTATGTCATGCAAATTCTTACTTGTGGCATATAGTGTCTAGCTTGCTGACCAATGCTGAGACCCAAGCCCCCTGCACTGGGAGCACAGTGTTAGCCAGTGGAGTGCCAGCAAGGTCCCTCAATGAGTTATTCTTGGAGAACGTCCTTTTTTCACATGAACTGCTCTCATTCTCTCTAGAAGAGCATAAAATCTCTTGGTATGATTGGCCTCTATTGATAAACATTTTGGTTTCCAATTTTCTGCTACTGCAAATAGTGGTGCAGTGAATAGCACACTCTCTCTCTGTATACACACACAGTGTGTGTGTGTGTGTGTGTGTGTGTGTGTGTGTATCTTTTCTCCATACATTTGTAATCATACTTATACCACTGGGCAGTGTTTACATTCTTGTCTTTCTCTTTGTTGGTTGGTAAAAATCAGTACCCATTTTGCATGGTGATCATGAAGCTGAAACAGCATGGCATTCTTATAAAAGTTCATAACTATGAAGTACTTAATAGGTAGTATTGCTAAGTTGCTTCAGTCATGTCCGACTCTGTGCGACCCCATAGATGGCAGCCCATCCAGCTCCCCCGTCCCTGGGATTCTCCAGGCAAGAACACTGGAGTGAGTTGCCTTTTCCTTCTGCAATGCATGACAGTGAAAAGTGAAAGTGAAGTCGATCAGTCATGTCCGACTCTCAGCAACCCCATGGACTGCAGCCTACCAGGCTCCACCGTCCATGGGGTTTTCCAGGCAAGAGTACTGGAGTGGGGTGCCATTGCCTTCTCCTAAGTAGTATTAGTCATCATAATTAATATGCATGATGGAGAATTATTCAGCAAGTATGTTTACTTTTCTTGACAGTAGCACAAACCTGAAAATGTATTAGAAGAATTAATTCAAAGCAGAATTTGAGAAATTTTTAAAGCTTGAATTTATTCTAGTCTCACATGTGTATTGAGTTCTACCCAAAGTTTTTCCAGATTACTGTTTAACTTGTGATCTTTTGTATCAGAGAGACCACCTTACTTATGTCTGTATATGGTGGCATTCACTCTCAAGGAATTTGAATCTGGAGGTTTTTTTTTTTTTTCCTGTTCTAGAGTGAATTAAGGATTTATCTACTTCATGTTTGATGCTAAATATTTAGATAAGTAGTTTCTGAATTTGGCCCTTTTTGGTACTTTTCTGAGATGTACAGGTAGTTAAAATGGGAAATACTAAGCAGAATTTTTTTAACTAAAAATGCACTAAAGAAATTGTTTCTGACCCTTCACAGGACCATAGACTTTAAAGAATCTGTTAAATTGCCACTTGCTGTTTTTTAGTTTGATTTGATTGAGATGGCATAAGGTGAGTAGTCATGTGAAGAGAAAATGTGCAGGGAAATTTAACGGAAAAGATGACTAGTAAGAGCCTATATTTTTCAGGTCCTCCTTAATATCATCTGAGAGAAAAAACTTATATCCTGAAACATACTGAAAACCAGCTAGTATGGTTTAGTCGCTCAGTCGTGACCCGCCAGATTCCTTTGTCCATGGGATTCTCCAGGCAAGAATTACTGGCTTGGGTAGCCATTCCCTTCTCCAGAGGATCTTCCCAGCCCAGGGATCAAACCTGAGTCTTCTGCACTGCAGGCAGATTCTTCACCATGTGAGCCACTAGGGAAGGCCTGAATATAAAAACAAATACAAATCAAGAAAAAAAAAATCTTATATGCAAAGAGAAAGAGACGGCTCTCCTCTTTTTCCTTAGAGATTTTCTTTGAAAATCTGTAGCTGTTGGTTCTTTCTCTGTCCCTTTGAGATGTAAATCTCAAAGCCTCTTCCCAGTTTTACTGTCCAGGACCATTTTTTCTCGCAAAAATAGTTTCTGTCTCTTTGAAATGTTCCCCATTTTGTAGTCTCTGTTGGGAGAAGAGGGGAGCTTCTGTAGGCACCGGGCTCCAAGCTACAGCACTGCCTCTCCTCATAAAGATACGAAAAATTTATTTTTTCTGAAACCAATTAGCTAACAGATGGTCATCCTAATTACCAGGGGAATTGAGGACGAACTGTGCGTGACAGATGAATGCTGTTCAAACTGGAAACTAGTTCTTGTTTATCTTGAGAGCACGCATGTAATGGCCTGTATCTGATTGGTGATGTAAGAAGCTGAGATTTCTTTGCTTCTTCATCTCTTAGCAAACAGTCTGTGATGCACATGACATTTTGGTTAAATGCTTATTCAATAATGCACTTGTTTTCTTTCTCTTATACCTTTCTGGGAAGTATTTATGGGGTGGAAGGAAATTTTGTTTTTAATTATATTTCCTAGGCACTAGTCAGACTTACTAAGATTGTTAGAAGTATTTTTCAATAAATATCAGTTTTGAAAGATACACACACACACGCACACACACACACACACACATGTATGTATCTCCTGAACTTCTTTTAAGTCCATAGCCTTCTTTTTTGGGGAGAAGGGAATGGCAGCCCACTCCAGTGTTCTTGCCTGGAGAATCCCATGGACAGAGGAGCCTGGTGGGGTGCTGTCCATGGGGTCGCACAGAGTTGGACACAACTGAAGCGACTTAGCAGCAGCAGCAACTTCTTTTTTTGGTTAGTGCAAGGAAACCAATTTAATCTTAAAACTCAATGGAAGATGAGATGTAGTAATTTATTTTGTTATCATTTTAAATTAAAATCTATAAAACGTTTTCAAAACTTTGATATTCCATTGACATTTAGTGAGCAAAGGCAGCTTAAGAAGCTTTATTTGTAAAAATTATATAGTTTTCCTCATGTAAATTATAAGTACTGACCATATCAGGTTAATATACACATTTTAAAGTCATTTTTGGCTAAATATTGCCCAATCACTCTCCAAAACTTGCATCAACTAAAAACCTAATATTTGCATATGACAGTTTCACCAAAGATATAATATTTTTTAAATATCTCATTTTATTAGTGACACATATATCATATGTATATGATTTCTGTAAATTCTGCCATCAAGTTTATGATATTCTCAGATAATCAGCCCAGTTTTTATTATTTCTGGAACTGTGGTCATAAAATCTGAATTATTTTTTCCTTAAATGCTTGGAAGAACCCACCTTCTAATTAGGTTTTACCAGTAGTTTGCTGTACTCATGTAATGATGTGCCCATTTAGGTAGCTGTCTATCTTTCTAGTTACCCATCAGTCATCAGCTTTTCAATAATTTCTAAGTTAATTAGCAGTATCAGTTGAGTCTGCTGTAAATGTTCCAGCATGCATATCTTTAAAGTTCATCTTTTGAATGCAAACTATATATACAAACAAAAGCACATGTGTAAGTGTACTTTGAGTATTAACAAACACATACACCTATAATCTAAACTTCTGTCAAGATATAGAAGATCATCACCAGTTCAGAAATGTTCCATGTGGCTCTTCAGGTAAATATTAATACCATCCTCACTCTCCAGAGCCAGTTAGTTTCCTGATCATTTTTCTGCCACAGGTTATTTCTGCTTTTTAGAAATGCATGTAAATGCAATGATACAGTAAACTCCCTTTTGCATGAAGCTCCTTTCACTTAGTCGAATGTTTGTGAAATTCATTCGTGGTATTGTGCGTATCAGTAACTCTTGCCATTTTGTGGTTGTTGTTTTGAATAGTTTTTATCCCATGAACATCCAGTGTATTTATTCATTCTCGTATTGGTGGAAATCTGGACTGCTTCCAGGTTTTCTTTTTCTACTATGAATCAAGCTGCTATGCATATTGTTGTGTAAGTCTTTTTGTGAACATGTGTTTTCATTTCCCTAGGTAAGTCCTCGGGATATGTCTGAGTTAATAAAAAATGGCCACATCTTTTTCAAAAGTGGTTGTACCATTTTTCATGCCCACTAGTAATATATGAGTTCTGCTTGTTGAAATCATCAACAGCATTTGGTGTTATATGGTGATAGTTCACGATGGTGGTTTCAATTTCCACTTTTATAGTGAATGGTAATGTAATGTGTGCTTTTTCACGTGTTTATTGCTCATTTTAAGAACTCCTTTCCCAATTTTAGTTGGGTTGTCTCTTTTGAATGTTATGCTTTAGTGTTCTTTGTGTATCCTAGATATCTGTCTTTTGTTAGGTATGTTATTTGTGAATGTAAGTCTGAGATTTGCATAATCTTTTTTTATGTGATGTAATGAGCAGAGTTTTTAATTTCATGTAAGTCAAATTAATTTTTTCTTTTTCAGCCCCTCAATGTTCTTGAGCTTCCCCGATAGCTCAGTTGGTAAATAATCTGCCTGCAATGTGGGAGACCTGGGTTTGATTCCTGGGTTGGGAAGATCCCCTGGAGAAGGGAAAGGCTACCCTCTCCAGTATTCTGGCCTAGAGAATACCATGGACTATATAGTCCATGGGGCCACAAAGAGTTGGACAAGACTGAGTGACTTTCACTTTCTTTCTTCCATGACCCATCTAAGAAGCTTTGCTCCTCCCCCTTTCATATTCTTCTAAGTTTTCTTCTGATGCCTTAATAGGTTTAGTTTTTATACTGAGATCTATGATCCATCATGTGCATCTTTATATACAGTGAAAAGAGGTGGTAAAAATTGATTTTTTTAATGGAGGTGAAATTCACATAACAGAAAACTACATTCATAATGTTTTACAACCACCAACTCTATTCAGTTTCAAAACACTTTTTGTCAGCCTAAAAGGAAACTCCTATTCATAATCAATTTGCTCCCTGTTCTTACTACTGCTCAGCTCATGGCAATCACCAATCTACATTGTTTCTATGAATTTGCCTATTTTGGAAACTTCATGTAGGTGGAATCATAAAATATAGGACCTTTTGTGTCTGAATTCATTCACTTAGCATAAAGTTTTTAAGGTTCATCTCAGTTATAACATGTCAGTACTTCATTAATTTTCATGACTGTGTAATACTCCACTGTGTAGATGAGCTACCATTTGCTTATCCATTCATCTCTTGATGGACTCTTTGGCTATTTCAATCATTTGGCAATTGTGAGAAGCACTACTGTGAACATTTTTGTATTTATTTGAATACCCATTTTCAGTTCTGTTGGGTAGATAGCCCTAGAAGTGGAATTGGTGGATCAGTTCAGTTCAGTTCAGTCACTCAGTAGTGTCCAACTCTTTGCGACCCCATGAACTGCAGCACACCAGGCCTCCCTGCCCGTCACCAACTCCCAGAGTTTACCCAGACTCATGTCCATTGAGTCATGTCCATTGATGGTGATGCCATCCAACCATCTCATCCTCTGTCATCCCCTACTCCTCCTGCCCTCAATTTTCCCAGCATCAGGGTCTTTTCAAATGAGTCAGCTCTTCGCATCAGGTGGCCAAAGTATTGGAGTTTCAGCTTCAACATCAGTTCTTCCAATGAACATTCAGGACTGATCTCCTTTAGGATGGACTGGTTGGATCTCCTTGCAGTCCAAGGGACTCTCAAGAGTCTTCTCCAACATCACAGTTCAAAGGCATCAATTCTATGCTCAGCTTTCTTTATAGTCCAACTCTCACATCCATACATGATTACTGGAAAAACCATAGCCTTGACTAGATGGACCTTTGCTGACAAAGGAATGTCTCTGCTTTTTAATATGCTGTCTAGGTTGGTCATAACTTTTCTTCCAAGGAGTAAGTGTCTTTTAATTTCATGGCTGCAGTCACCATTTGCAGTGATTTTGGAGCCCCCCCCCACCACAATAAAGTCAGCCACTGTTTCCACTGTTCAGATGGTAACTTTAGGTTTGACTTTTTGAGGAGACACCAAACTCTTATTGGTGATGACAATGACTGAGCCATCTTACATTCTTGCAAGCAATGTCCAGGTTTTCAATTTCTCCACCTCTTCACTTCACCATTCATTATTTATTCTTTTTTTTTTTTCTATTGTAGCCATTTCACTGGGCATGGAGTAGCCCCTTTCTGTTGTAAGATTCATTTATTTTTCTGTTAATATTTGTAGTTTATCTGTCAATGTTTGTTGAAAAGATGTTGTTTAGTCATTGAATTATTTTGGTACTTTTAGTAAAAAGCAAATAAACATATAAATATGTATCTTTCTAAATTCTGTCCCATTCTACTTATTTATGGCAAATCCTTATGTCAGTATGTCGTCTTTATGTGTGTGTATGTACCTATATCTGTGTATACGTTATTGAGGAATGACTGACATTCACAGAGCTGTACATTTGAATGCATATAGCTTAATGTGTTAGGAGATAAGTACACCTGTGAAACCATAATTTATGCCATAAAGGTCTATCACCTCCAAAAGCCTCCTTCCACCATCTTTATTCATTATTTTTATTATTATCATTATTGAATGGGAAGATCACTTAACATATGATTTACCTTAGACTTTTTAAAGTACATAGTATAATAGTGTTAACTACTGGTGCCATGACAGATGGTAGATCTCCAGGAATCATTCATCTTGTATATATAGCTGTATAACTAAGACTTTTGTCCTTTTACTAATAACTCATTATTTCTGTTTCTCCCAGCTCCTGTCAGTCACTATTCACTCTCTGCTTCTGTGAGTCTGACTGTGTCAGAATCTTCAGATAAGTGATATTATGTAGTCATCTGTCCTTTTCACTTGTCTTATTTCACTTACCATAATGTCCTCCAGGTTCATGCATGTTTCAAGTGGCAGGATTTCCTTCTTTTTTAGGCTGAATCATATTTAATCATATGCATATACCACATCTGCTTTATCCCCTCATCTGTCAATGGACACTTAGGTTTCTTCTATGCTTTGGCTATTGTGAATAATGTTTCAGTGAAAATAGAAGTACATTTATCTCTTTGAGATTGAAATTCCAACTCCTTTTGATTTATACTCACAAGTGGGATTGCAACACTGTTTTGCTTATAGAGCTTTATAGTAAGTGTTGAGATTACGTTGAAAAGAGTTCCAGTTTTTTTCCTTATGTTTTTCTATACTAGATTCTTGAATTTTCACGTAAATTTAAGAATCAGGTGCTAATATTCACAAAAAGCTTACTGCTGTTATGACCAGGGTTGTATTTGATCTGTTGATCAATTTCTGCTGCTGCTGCTGCTGCTAAGTCACTTCAGTCGTCTCCGACTCTGTGGGACCCCGTAGACAGCAGCCCACTAGGCTCCTCTGTCCCTGGGATTCTCCAGGCAAGAATACTGGAGTGGGTTGCCATTTCCTTCTCCAGTGCATGAAAGTGAAAAGTGAAAGTTAAGTCGCTCAGTTGTGCCGGACTCTTGGCGACCCCATGGACTGCAGCTTCCTAGGCTCCTCTGTCCATGGGATTTTCCAGGCAAGAGTACTGGAGTAGGGTGCCATTGCCTTCTCTGTAATTTCTGCTACTAAATGCTAGATTGACTCCATGTGGGAAGGAAACATTTGCAGCATGATTTCAAATACATGGACTGTATTGAGGATTGTATTTTGTAGCTACTTACAATCCAGTAGATATTTTCAATCTAACTATTTATAGCTTTGGGGATTTTTCTCTTGTGTGTTGAGTACCCCTCAAGGATTCTATGACTTTGCATGATTTTGAATGCTCTGTTTACTGTGGTTTAACTCTAGTAATTAGTGGGGGAGGGACAACCTGCCCTTCTGAGCGAGGTGTGCCCTCTTCTGCTTTCTATGTGTTTGAGATGAACTGCCTTCTGGAAGTTAGTTGCTAACTGGGACACTTCCCTACCTCTTAATACTCCTTTTAAAGTGTGAATGGCCATGCTCTAAAATTAGTGTAAATGGCCCTGACACTTACTGCAATTGGAACAAGGGGGAGATGGTAACCACACCGACTGTTTTAAGTTCATTCTCACAGTTAATCATTTTGAAAATCCTTTGATGCCATCTCCCACTTCTCATCTTTTGACCTTTATATTAGCTTGCATTTCTCAGGAACTTCTCCCTCTGTAAGCGCTTCTCCTTCCTGTCCTTCTAGCAGTGATTAATTCCAAGCAGGCTTTGCTTTGTGTCTGATTCCATCCACTTTTTATCTGCTGCTTGATTTTACTTCAAGGAGACATACTTACAGACATAGTTGATTATGTTTAGCTTCAACAAAAGAGGGTATAGAAACACAGATGGATATTGATGAGTAAGAAAAAAAGTTATTTATTTTTTGTTGAAACCTTTTTATTTTTAATCTGGAGTGTCTTAGAAGGTCTTCTAAACGTAAAACTTAGAAACAAAGACTCCTCCAACAATAACTTCTTGATTATTGGTCTTAAACACACTCAAGTTTGTGATGTTATATTTTGTAAGGCTTTTAAAAACTCATTTTGTTTTGTGTCTTTGTTTCTTTTGTTTTGTTTTGATTTTTTGTTGTTGATAAATGTTTATTAGTTTTAGTGCCAGGAGAACTATGGGAAATCATTTTTAAGGGACAGTTTCCGGGTTTTGACTATTTCTTTAGATGTGTTCAGTTTCATATAGAGCTCAACATACGTTGTATTAAAAAAATAAAGATTTGTGCACTCTATTATCATTATGAACCCATTCATTTTTTAGAAATTTTTGTAAGAAGCAATACTTTGTAACTGACATAGAGATGACTGCCTCTGTTTATGAACATGAGACATATGGAACCACAGCTCTTTAATAATCTGTATATGCCAGAGTGGGAAATTATCTCGATTTAGGTGCACAGGGTGAGAGTTTTTAAACATTCAGATTAAATTAAAACTAAAGATTAAAAAATCATATGGAGAAAGCCAAGAAATAAGAAACTTGCAGTGGAAAAGTAGGGCAGTACAGGAGTACTGATTTCTAAAATAGTAATCCCTGCTATAGAGTCTCAAGAATTAAAACAAGTTGGTAATTCCATGAATAGAGCAATGAAAAAAAAATACATTCTAACCTACAGAAATAGATATAAATATAGTATTTCATATCAAATATGAAATAAATATATATATTATATATATATATCAAATAAATATAGTATTTCTATTGTGTTTTTGTCTTGATATAATATTATTTATTAGTTATAAACAAAATTTTAGTCCTTTTATTTATAAAATAAGTAACAATGAGTTCCCATTCTCCCACTATGAGAATAATACAAAGCCAAAGTTTGACTATTTTGTCACTGGGAATGGAGAAGTGAGCACTCTCATACATCTTTGTGGGAGTGAAAAATTGTGCATCCCATATGCAGAGGACTTCATCAATACTAATGAAAATAAGGAATGCATTTACCCTTGGGCACAATGGTCTTCCTTGTCGGATATTATTCTACAGATATACCTTTACAAATAAAAAGAGACAAATGAACAGGTTCAGTTTTTGCAGCATTTCTCCAAAAATAAAGAACTGAAAACAATATGAGTTATGAAACATTTATAATTCATACAAAGACATATAATGTATACAATGTAGATATAAAGCATATTTTTAAGCTTATTAATATGCCATTTCAGTTTTTGTAATTTCACTGATTTTATGTCAGCCTTATATATTGAGAACTGACAGACATGGGTTTAAATCTCTTCTAAACTAACAGTTTTCATGTCTTCAGGATAGAAGTGCAATTGATTTTTAAATAATTAAAGGATCTTGATCAGTCATCTTATTAGTTTAGTTACTTGTGAAATATTTTGGATTTTCTACATAGTAATGTACTCTTTCTTCTGTGATTAAACTTATAGATCAGCTTAGCCAGATTGAGGCATCCAGTTATTTGATCAAACACTAGTCTACATGTTGCTATGAAGATACTTTTTAGATGCAGTTGATATTTACAACTAGTTGACTGTCAAGTAAAGGAGATTACCCTCAATAATATAGATGGACCTTTAGTTGAAGGCCTTATGAACAAAGACTGTTCCTAAAAACAGAATTCTGTCTCCAAACAGCAATATAGAAACCATGCCTGAGTCTCCAGCCTTTAGACTCAAGACTGTAGCATTAACTCTTCCCAGATGTTCAGCCTGCCCTTGCCTTGCAGATTTCAGACTCTCCAGCAGCTCTGTGTTTGTGTGTGTGTAGGCATATATATACGTATCAATATGTATACATGGAAATGAATGAAATGATAACAAGTCTGATGTAAAATCTGCATTATACTATAAAAATTGTAAATATATCATCCTTTATATACTTTTAATAGAAAGTAGAGATTAATACAGCTTTCTGGACTTTTTCCCTGGTTTTTAAAAGAAATGCTTGAAGTCTTTTATCATTAAGAATTAATTTTTTGTCATATTCCTAAGTTGTTTTAGAGCTCTCAAATATTTCCTTCCTTAAGTTGTGTTTTGTTTCAATATCACCTTTGGAATATTAAATACATGGGTTTTAGTTTGTAAAAGGCACCCAGTGTTCTTAAGTTGTAACTTTCTATGTAGGATTCTACACAGATAATAGATGACATGATAAACATCAAGATGATATAATTTGCACTCTTTTTTCTTTTGATCATTGGCATTATTTTTCTTGTAAACTTGCATAAAGTTAAAGGGGTGTGCCTAGAATAAAACAAAATGATTTCTAGCCAGCACTGAATGTAGTGGCATTCAGCTGGGTGAAGGAGAAATAGCCATACCTTAACTTCAAATTAGATACACAATTAAAATAAAAATCACTTTATACTATACATTTTCTCATTGTTGATATTCCTGTAATTATTACTGGAATAAAATGTATTATACTTCATTTTGGCCTTTCTTTTAAAAATGTGAGAACTTTATAGAAATAATATTTAATGGCTTATTATTATAATGCCTATCAAAATATATGCTTAAATGGTATTTGTTGCATGAAATAGAGACCATTTATACATTTCAAATATTATTTAATTATAAATTTTAATAAATGTAATTTTTAGTCCCACTTAATGTTGAAGGTGACATACAGTAAAATCTAGAAAATATTTTTTAAACCTTGGAAATTCACAATTTTAATGTAGTTAACTTATTCTTTAATTATTCTTATTAAATAGTTTGGCCTTATGATCTGTACTTTGTATTCTACTGAAATTACCTCAACTATCTAGTTAGTTAAAGAGAATGTCTTAAGAACAATTTTTTAAAGCATTTAGTAAAGACACTTCTTCAACTTGAATGGCTTTTGTAAATATGTTTATAATTCATATATATATGTATAACTTTTCTATGATCTAATTTTAATTTGATAGTATAATCATTATTTTCATTTTAATCATTGTATCATCATCATACATTATCTTTAATCAATATTTATGTCCCAAGGGCGATGTCTATTTCTTTATTGCATGATCACTTTTAATTTTCAAAAAGAACTCTATAGATTAGACACTGCTGCTGCTGCTAAGTCGCTTCAGTCGTATCCAACTCTGTGTGACCCCATAGAGGGCAGCCCACCGGGCTCCCCCGTCCCTGGGATTCTCCAGGCAAGAACACTGGAGTGGGCTGCCATTTCCTTCTCCAATGTATGAAAGTGAAAAGTGAAAGTGAAGACGCTCAGTCGTGTCCGATTCTTCGCGACCCCATGGACCGCAGCCCACCAGGCTCCTTCGTCCATGGGATTTTCCAGGCAAGAGTACTGGAGTGGGGTGCCATCTCCTTCTCCAAGATTAGACACTGCTCTTATTCAAATTCTCAGATGCAGAAACTGAGGCCCAGACAATAGATAATTTGTTCAACATCAGAGAGTTGGTAAGTGCAAAGAGTCCCAGAACTTTCTGACTCCATGAAGAAGACTTTTAGTCCCTGCATTGTTTTGCCCCTGCCACATCCTCATTAAGAACATTTCCTTGGCCAAATTCCAGAAGTTTGTTTGCTTGTTTTGCTGTCAACCACCCTCATTTGAGTGGTATGAGCCTTAATTTTATCTTCCCCACAAACTAGAAATTGGTTATCTGAAAAACTGTCACCCATATGTTGTTTAAAAAGAAGGACTGTGTAAGCTGAAACAATGTATAAGCTGAAATTGTGAGGCTGAAGTCATGACCCTCAGAGCCGTTTAGTGGAGAAGAGCTGGGACTGGAAGAGACATGGAGAGGGGCTCGAAAGGGAGTCCAGTGAGCTCCTTTAGCGATGGAAGTACTTCCTGCTGGTCAGTGGTGACCTGCGTCTGTGAATCGACACCCAGGATGCACTTACTCCTCGTTCTGAATGCCATGGCATTCCCTTGTAGCCTTAAACACAGTTTTACAAGCCTACTATGTTCTAGCACATATAATTTAATCTATTTGAACTTTAATATTTCATGGTTAAAAATTCATAGCAATGTTTTATCATGAGTTCCAACAGCAAAGAAGGGGGGGAGGGGAATTATAATACATTTAATAGACTTGTTTGTACAATATTTGTAGCAGAGCTGGATGGAGGACTTGGGCACATTCTTCTGAAGTTGTACAATGTATTTGCACAAGGGTAACACATAATGTGTATTTAACACATTATGCATAATGCATAATGGCATTTATTCCCCGTATCCCAACATATCATATCATACCTTGCATCATTAGCTATTCCTAGATTTTGTTTTTAAGTCTCTGCTTCCTGACTCCTTGATGCATGCATGCCTGCCAAGTCATTTCAGTTGTGTCCAACTCTTTGTGACCCTTTGGACCATAACCTGCCAGGCTCCTCTGTCCATGGGATTCTCCAGGCAAGAATACTGGAGTGAGTGGCCATGCCCTTCTCCAGGGGATCTTCCTGAACCAGGGCTCGAACGTACATCTCTTACGTCTCTTGCATTGGCAAGCAGGTTCTTTACCACTGGTGCCACCTGGGAAGCCCTGGGAATTCTTTATATCAGCATCTAAAGAATGTCACATCTTTTCCCTCCTAAAATCAACAATAGTTACCAGAGTTTTTTTTTTTTTTTTCCTTGCAATTACCCTTGACTTCTATCCTAGCTCCCTAAACCCATTTACAGCAAAACTTCTGAAAATGTTTTACTGACACTCATTTCATAATTATTTCTCCAACCTCTCATTTGTGTCTTTTCCCACTGTAACCCAGATTTCCTTCCAACACTGAACAGTTGGCCCTCTATATCCATGGGTTCCATATGTGCAAATTCAACCAACCATGGCTGAAATACATATGGAACAAATTTACAGAGTTCTAAAATGCAAACTTTGAATTTGCCACATGGTGGCAAAATTTATATGGCATTGACATTATATTTACAGTTCACATAACATTCCCATCGTGTTAGGTGTTACAAATGCAGACATATCTCATTTGATTGTGATTCACTTTATTTTGTTCCGTAGATACTACATTTTTCACAAATTGAAGATTTAAGCATCCCTGTCTCAAATAAAGCAGTGTCATTTTCCCATCAGCACTTGTTCACCTCATGTTACGTCACATTTTGGTAATTCTTACAATATTTCAAACTTTTCATCATTATTGTATTTGTTCTGGTGATCTGTGATCAGTGATCTTTGATATTACTATTGCAAAAAGATTATAACTGACTTAAGACTGATGATAACTAACATTTTTTAGCAATAAAATATTTTTAATTAAGGTTGCACCTCATTGTTTTTATTCTTTGACAAAATACTGTTGTGCACTTAATACACTGCAGTGTAGTGTGAACATAATTTTTATTGGGGTACAGCTGCTTGATAATGCTGTGTTAGTTTCTGCTGTACAACAGCGTGCATCAGCTATATGTATACATGTATCTGTCCCTGTGTAGCCTTCCCTCTTACCCCGTGCCACTCCTCTAGGTCAATCACAGAGCCCCAGATGAACCAGCTGAGCTGGTTCACAGGGAACCCAGCTCTGTACTCTGTGGTGTAAACATAACTTTTATATGCACTGAAAAACCCCAAAATTTCAGTGACTCTTTGTACTGTGATATTTGCTTGATTATAGTTGTCTGTAAGTGAACCTGCAGTGTCTCTACAGTATGCCTGCAATCTAGAGATGATTTAAAGTGTGCAGGAGGATGTGTGTAGATTATATGCAAATATATGTCATTTTATATAAGGACTTGAGCGTCCTTAAATTTTGGTATCTGTGGGGAGTCCTGGAACCAATCCACTATGTATCCTGAGGGACAAGGTAATGACTTTTGTCATCATCCAGAGTGTCTTCAGAAATACTGCAGCAATCCTATTTCTTGGCCTCTCTTCTGCACACATCCTTATTCAATAGTATTTTCTTATTAAAAAAAATTCTTTACTTTTTTGGCTGTGCAAGGTCTTAGTTGTGGCATACAGGATCTTTTTCGTAGTTGCAGCATGTGGGGTCTAGATCCCCGACAAGGGATCAAACCCAGGCCCCCTGCTCTGGGAGCAAGGGGTCTCAGCCCCTGGACCATAGCAAAGTCCTTCTTTTCTGATTAAATCTCTTCTGGTCTTTCTTCTTATATCATACTCTCCTGGTTTTCATTAATTCTCTTATTCTGCTCCTTACACTACTTTCTGTTTCCTCGTGTAGGTTATTATAACTCTTTTCACTCTTCATGACTACAGTAATAATCTCCTTTAATAGGCCCTTTTAAGTATGGCAAGAACATCCATTCTAAGTGTAAATATAAGTATGTACTTATTTTATATAAAACATTTTGTTGAAAATTCTGAATCAAATAGTATTAGGAATACTTTCTTTCTTGCATAATTATATTAAATAAGTTTAATCAACTTTTAAATAACTCTAAGAGCTGAATTCAGAAAAATAATTTAAGTCTTTCAAAAACCAAACTGGTATTACATGTCCATTGCCAAATAATTGATTCAAGATGTGGTAAACATATAGAGTTTGATTTCTGTATATATCATGTTGAACATAATCATGTAACATTAAACATGCTACATATGTTAAACATAGTATCTGATTAGTAGCTGTAGGTATCTGATGAATATACATTTCAAACCTTAAAATTTATTATTCTATTTTGGTAGACATAATATTTTATAAGCAAGGAGGCAGTGGAAAAACATTTAAAAAACTATGTGATAGAGCAAAGTTAAAAATAAAATTAGCTTACTTCTATGGATCTTTCTAGGTATAAATACTATAATGCCTTCAGTTTACAGGTGAATTATCACCATGGTAGAGAATCACAATCCAAGAAATTAATAGAAAGTTTCCATGTCTCTTGAGCTTCCTCGATCGCACTAGTGGGAAAGAACATTCCTGCCAGTACAAGAGATGTAAGAGGCTTGGGTTTGATCCCTGGGTTGGGAAGATCCCCTGGAGAAGGAAATGGCAACCCACTCCAATGTTCTTGCTTGGAGAATACTGTGAACAGAGGAGCTTGGTGGGATACAGTCCATAGGGTCATAAAGAGGCGTACATGATCAAAACAACTTAGCATACATGCATGCATTCTGTGTCTCTCAAATTAAACCAGTGATTATCCCCAGTTTTTCTTTGTGTTTTTTAAGAAGTATTTCTTTTCTAATCAGAAATAACATTATGACGAAGCTAGATATTTAGGAGAAAATATGTTAAAAAACTAAAATAATTATTTATTTTAGTAATATTTTGAAAGTCTGATAAAAATGAGAATATTTTTGGTAGGCTGTACATAACAAAGCATATAGCTCTAAATAAGGTCCTAGAGGAGCCTTGTCTTTGAAGGGACCAGACAATCCATGTCTTCCTGAGTCCCTGGTAATAAGTATACCAACCTCAGACCCCACAGTCATCTAGGGACACCCTCAAAACTGGTTCAAATACTGCATGACTGTTTCCAAATTAATTCCATCAGATGGGAAGTCTTTACCTGCCATATTTTTGTCTTGTGCTCAGTCATGTCCACCTCTTTGTGACACCATGGGCTGTAGCCCACCAGACTTCTCTGTCCATGAGATTCTCCAGGCAAGATTCTTGGAGTGGGTTGCCATTTCCTTCTCCAGCGGATCTTCCCAACCCAGAACCCATGCCTCCTGCATCTTCTGTATTGCAGATAATTCTTTACTGCTGAGCCACTGGGGAAGCTCTTACCTGTTATAACCAATTTAGAAAGACTGGAAGCAGTATTTACATCTTCAAATGCACAGATAGCAACTCGAGTCTACCTGGATCATGGAATTAAGTTAAACATGACATCACCAAGGGGAACTTGTAAAACTCCAGTAACTCAAAGAAATGGAGATCTATAATTTGCCTGAAAAAGAATTCAAAAAATCTCTTGAAGAAGCTCAATGAAAGGCAAGAGAACACAGGTAGACAACTAAACAAAATCAGGAAAGCAATGCATGAACAACGCATGAACTTTAACAAAGAAGTAGAAACCATAAAAAAGAGGCATGCAGAAATACTGCAGCTGAAGAATACAAGGACAGAACTGAAAAATTCAATAGAGAATTTCAACAAAAATCCTTGATCATGCAGAAGAACCAGTGAACTCAAGGACAGATAATTTGAAATTAACCAGTGAGAAGAACAAAAGGAAAAAATTTGAATAAAGTCTCCAAAAATATTGGACACGTAAATGAACATATGCATAAAGGGAGTTCCAGAATGAGAAGAGATACAGAAAGGGGTAGAAAGTTCATTAAAAGAAATAATTGCTGGAAACTTCCCAAGTTTTGGGACAAGAGATGGGCATCCTGTTTACAGGAAGCTCAAAGCACCCCAAACAAGGTCAATCTTCTCAAAAAAGATTACCATGAGATATGTTTATAATCAAAATGTTAAAAATGAAAGACAAGGAGAGAATTTTTAAAGCACGGAGAGAAAAACAGCTCCTCACATACAACGAAATATCTATGAGCCAAATTGCAGATTTCTTTGCAGAAACCTTGAAAGAAAGGAGACAATGGGATGATGTATTCAAAATATGGAAAGGAAAAAAAAAAAGCCTTTCAACCAGGGCTACTAGACCTGGCAAAAGTGTCCTTCACAGATGAAAGAGAGATAAAGACATTCATAGACAAAAAAAAAGGAAAAAAAGGCTTTCATCACTGCTAGACCTGCTTTACAAGAAGTGCTAAAGGGAATTCTTCAAATTGAAATGAAAGGACACTGAGTAAAACATGGAAATACATAAAAGGATAAAATTCGGTGGTAAAGGTAAATACATAGTCAAATTCACAATACACTAATACTGTAGTTGTGGTGTATAAATCACTTTTATATACAGTATGACTGTTATAATATTTAAAAACCATGCTAGAATAATTTGTTAATAAATACTTATGTTTAAAAGATGTAAAGACATCAATAGCATACAATGTAGGTAGAAGAGAAAAGCATCAAGTTTTTCTATGTGAGTGAAGACAAGTTGTTATCAGCTTAAAATAGACTATTTTATCTATAGGATGTTTACTGTAAGCCTCACTCTAACCACAAAGAAAAACTCTATACTAGTTACACAAATGGTAAAGAGAAAATAATTAAACAAAACTACTACAAAAAATAAATGACAAAGGAAGGCCATGAGAGGAAGGAAGAAGAATAGAAACCCTTCCCAAAGAAATCACTTAGAAACAACAAAATGATAATAGTAAATTTTTACATATCAATAATTACTTAATCATTAATGGACTGCTATCTGCAATAAGAAATGCAGAGTAAATAAATGGATTATAAAAAACAGCAAGGTCCAATAATATGCTTCCCACAAGAACCTCACTTTAGCTTTAAGGACACACATAGGCTGAGAATAGCAGGGATGGAAAAAGATACTCTAATGAAATCAAAAGAGAACAGGAGGTGCTATACTCACATCAGATAAAGTAAACTTTCAATCAAAATCAGTCACCAGGGACAATTCAGTCCGCAATAGAGAGATATTGAATATAGAATATTGGTCAATTCACCAACTTACAATTTACCAAGGGTAAATATATTTATGTTTATGTATGTAGCCAACATTGGACAATTTTAATATTTCAAGCAAGTATTAGTAGAAATGAAGGGCGAAACAGACAGAAATACAACAGTAGGGAACTTCAAAAACTCACTCTCAACACCAGATAGATCATCCAGACATAAAATCAATCAGGAAAGAGCAGACTTAAATAACTGTATGGAGCAAACTGACATAAAAGACATATGCAGATACTCGGCTGAATGTATAGTGCCAGCATATACATTCTTAAGGGCACGTGAAATATTCCTCAGGATCATATTTTGGACTACAGCAAAAGACTTAACACATTTAAGAAGATTGAAATAATATCAGGTATCTTTTCTGACCACACGGTAGGAACCCAGAAATGAGTAACAGAAGGAAAGTGGAAAAATTCACTAATATGTTTCATGAAGGAAGTTCAATTATAGATAAAATTGATCTGTATTGATGGAAATCTGAGAGTGTTGCTTCCAGATTGGTGATACTGACTGGACAGAGACACTTGGCGCATACTCGGAGCAACAGAAATGACTTGTGACTTCACTTGCGTTCAGGTCACAAGGGTAAATATTTATGTTGTTAAACTGAGGCATATTAGAGACGTTAAGGGTTTATTTGAGCAAATATCAGGGGAACTGGGCAGTGTCTTATCTAGCAGAGAGAAGGGAGCTCCGAGGACCTGTACAAAATGAAGACCTTTGCAGGCAGAAAGGAGTAAGAATGAGGGATTTATATTAGCGGTTTGTTATTGCAGAGTTACCTTCCTTTAGGCCATGACAAGGGTTCCCAGTTGGCGCAGCAGTAATGCATCCGCCTGCTAATGAAGGAGACACGAGAGATACAGGTTCCATCCCTGGGTTGGGAAGATCCCCGGGAGGAGGAAACGGCAACCCACTCCAATATTCTTGCCTGACAAATCCCATGGACAGTGGAGCCTGGCGGTCTGTCGTCCACGGGGTCGCTAAGAGTCAGCCGCAACTGAGCGCACACGCACAAGCGTCCATCAGGCAGACAACCTACCAGGTGCTTGTCAGGTGGTTCCTGATTGACTGGTTCAACATGCCAGGCTCCAAGAGCCAGAACTATGATTAGCTCTCAGTTTAGTATGTCCAACTTAGTGTGAGTGACTCCATTTTGAACTGCTGTCTTATTTTTCACAATGTCAAAACTCATAGCCTAACACAAGTCTTAAATGATGCATTAGATGAGATGGATCTCATTGATATCTTCAGGACATTGCATCCGAATGCAGAAGAGTACACCTTCTCAAGTGCACATGGAACATTCTCCAGGATAGACCACATCTTAGGTCACAAATCAAACCTCAGTAAATTTAAGAAAATTATATCAAGCATCTTTTCTGATCACAAATATCAAATATCTTTTCTGATAACAAATATCAATTACAAGAAAAAAACTGTGAAAAGCACAAACACATGGAGACTAAACAATACGTTTCTAAATAACCAGCAGGTTACTGAGGAAATCAAAATGGAAATCAAAAAATGACAGAAACAAATGACAATGAAAACACAACTCAAAAGCTATGGGATACAACAAAAGCCGTTCGAAGGGGGAAGTTTATAGCCATACAGTCCTACCTTAAGAAACAGGAAAAGCATCGAATAGACAACTTAACTTTACACCTAAAACAACTGGAAGAAGAACAACCCCCCAAAATTAGCAGAAGGAAAGAAATCATAAAGATCAGAGCAGAAATAAATGAAAGAAACAACAGTAAAGATGAATAAAACTAAAAGTTGAGTCTTCGAGAAGATAAACTTGACAAGCCTTTAGCCAGACTCATCAAGACAAAAAAAAAAGAGAAGAATCAAATCAACAAACTTAGAAATGAAAAAGGAGAGGTTTCAACAGACAATGCAGAAATACAGAGGATTATAAGAGACTATTATGAACAACTATATGGTAATAAAATGGATAACCTGGAAGAAATGGACAGATTCTTAGAAATGCTCAATCTTCCAAGACTGACCCAGGAAGAAACCGAAATTATGGGCAACCCAATTACAAGCACTGAAATTGAAGCTGTTATCAATTTTATAAAAATGCAGCCTCTATGTATTTTTCGTTTTCAATTTAGACCATGTATTTCCTTTCTCCACAGTGCTTTGAGTCTGAAGTTTTCCAAGCTCACTCTTATCAGTTAGTACCTTCATGCCATGTGTCCCTGTGTAAATGCACACAGGGAAATGATGGAAATGAAACAAAACTTTCCATTATTAGAAACTGCAACATTTCAGTTCTCAACTACAAAAACTACTTTGCAATCTTCCTTTCCCCTGCAAACCAAGCAGCCACTAATGTATTGAACCAAGTGCATTGCCTAATGAATGTTAGCTCTTCTTCCCACTGACAAAAACTAATACAATCTTTACAGCTATAAATGGTAGCCAATAATGATAGGTAGCCAATTACTGCTGAATGCATGTTGGAGCCAATCATAAGGGACCCTGCCTGCCTGGAATACACATTGTTGCCTCTTCATTAAGCTTCTGAAGTTACATGTCAGCTCACAGGTATCTTTGTTTCAATTAAAAAAAAAAAAAACAGTGGAAGTTAAGTTGTTCTGTACAGCATGCTGTATACCATATCCAGGTGAAAGAAACCAATCTGGAGAAACAGATTAGCTGAGGGAGAAAAATAAAGGTGTGTTCAGACTAGCTTCCAAACCCCACCTTGGATTGCCCCAAGGGGTCTTTCAGCAGACATGGATTCAGCCCCTGCCGCTCAGCCTAGCTTCTGATCCCCCACCTCAGATTGCCCCAAGGGGTCTTTAAGCAGACACGTGTTCAGCTGCTGCAGACTACAGAGTGCATTTTGAGTTCAGTGAAGTGAGAGACACAGAAGGAAGCCCCAGGTATTGAACTGAAAACAGTGCAAACGTTGGAATAGCAAAGGGAGCACGATCATTATATCTGGGGGAGTCTGTGAAAGCTTCACGAAAGAAGCAGCATGACCTGGAGAAAAGTCTGTTCCTCATGTTGCTGGGCAGGCGTGCTCTGTCCCCGACCTTTGCGTCACAATCTCACAGAACCACGACAGCCCATGTTTGGGAATCTCAGTGTGTTCACGTGGCTGCAGCATGTGGCAGTATGCTTGAGGGTTGTCATAGAAGATGCGGACTGAGAAGCAACTGTGACCTTGAATGGATCCTGAAACATTAACATTTTTTTTAAGTTTCTTCTGGTCCCATGATTATCATCTAAGAGCCTAATCATACTCCCCCACATTGAACATAGATCTCATACATAGAAGTATCAGTGCTGCTGCTATTTAATCATAGGTTGACTTTTGTCAAAACAATGAAAGGTTATCTCCCCTTTCTTAAGAATAACTTAAGAAAAACACACTCCCCTCCCCCTCCAGCATAGCCCAGCCTGGATGCTCTCAATCCTGCTCTGGATGTCAACACTCCATATCCAACCTGTTTTATGATATCTGCCATGTTCCAGAATTTTCATGTTTTTTTTAACCCTCAGAATTTACCAATCTTATTTCTTTTCCTAATAAGACAGTGTTCTGGAAACGAATCTTAAAATGAATTTAATTATGTGACATGAAAATCTTTAATGACATATTTTGTAATGTTCTAATATTGGTATCTTTTCCCCTGCTGGGATCCCAGAACACCTCTACTAACTAGTTTCGATTAGGAAATGAGAGACGTTGTAGCCATCCCTGGGTTGGACGATAAAGAATCCATTTTGCTTCTCACCTCAAGTTATCATTCAATATTCATCACTCAGACAGCTGTGTTGCCCCAGCCAGTGACCAAGGAACGTCACTACGAATCCCGTTATAATTTGGAATTATTTTTAGAGGGCCTGTCTATTTTTGGTCTAGTGGTGGATTTCAATAAAATTAATCTTCTCTTTGAAACTTGGAATGTGTTATGTGCCATTTATTATTACAGTCAGGCACTACAGACAGGGTGAATATGCTGATTAACGACCCTGGTGGAACCCATGTCCTGGGCTTTGCTCCTTACTGCATGTAGCAGAGACGCATCATTCATCAGCAATGACCGCATGGCCCGCCGTGTTTCTTAATTACATTTCAGCTTTTGCAAGCTTAGATTGTAAGTCAAGAGAAATTTGAAATTAGAAAGTTTCAGAGCATATAAAAAACCATTTTGATTTGTATACAGAATCCATCTGGCTGTCTTCTGAAGCAATAAAACACACCTTAAAACTCAAGAGACCCAAACTCTCTCTCAATTTTTCTGTTCCCTGAAAAAATTAGTAGTCACAATGTAAAATGTTTCACTTATCATTAAGTCACTAATTTTTCTATGCTTGCTTACTGGAGTCAATTAATTTGAATAATAAGCTTAACAAAAAAAAAGTATTAAACTTAAGCCATTGTACTGTATGTAAGTCACTGTTATTAACTGCTGAACTAATTTTCCTTGCAAAAGTATTGAGTATGTGCGTTGCTTCAAATGTTAATTTAAGTTAACTGTTCAAGGAAGTACTGCCTTTGGGGCTCCATCTGCAGTTGGATAGATATAGTTCAGTTATTTTAATTAAAAATATTCAATTAACTCAAACTCAGTTGCCTATGAGTCCAGACAACATTAAACTTGTTATTAATAATTGCTAAGTAAATAAATATTAAATGAAGAATGATTGATTTTTTTTCCCCCTTGAAGCCTGAAGTCAATACATTTACTCTACATTTTTTCAAGTAATTAGTAAAGAAACTACCAAATTTATTAAGAGACTCATTTCAGAATTAAAAGACAAATTTGGAAATGCCAGGAGGGGAAAATTTGAAATTTTTGTTTTCAAATATTGTTAAACAAGAATGGAATGTTTTATCAAAATACACCTGTATTCCATTTCTAAAAAATTCAAGCCTGAGAATTTGTATGCATATCAAAGAAATCAGTATTAATGAAGGTAAAGAATATTAATTGATAAGAGAAAATTCTATTTTGTGTGCATTTTTATAACATAATGAAAATATTTGATCATAGAAAAATTAAATGACGTAGAACAGAAAATATGAGAAAGGTTATGGTTAAGGTGAAGTCATAGTAAGAATACTTTTGAGAACTTTCAGACACTACCAATTTTTGCAGCATTTCTGTGTCTTCATTCATTTTTACCTTCCAAGTTATAGAACATTTTCTCATGACTGAGGAATTTATAATTCCCTATGAACTTCTCTTGAGTCTTTGTTTTGGTTGGAGAATTTTCATACTGCTGAGATCTAAGATCACCTATCACCTGTGATCAGAATGCTTTATAATTGATCCATGACTTCCTCCTCCTTTGAAACATTATAAGTATTTGGAAAGTGTGTTCTCTATCTTTAAAATAAGTTTAAATTAAAATAAATGTCCTTGTATATATTTTATTTTTATTGATATTAGGTCCTGGTATAAGCAGTTGTAATTTTTTTAAGAAGACAGGAATTGGAAGGCTTGAGGAAGCTATCATTGCTTAACTTAATTTTTTAAGCTGAATGAATTGTAATGGCAGAGGCATCTCTGATATATGAAAAAGAGCATAGAACGATGATTGATTGGCTTCCTCTGTTTGTTTATTCACACATTTACTTAACACTAGATTATAGCAGTGTGTGTGTGTTATGTCACCTCAGACTTGCCTGACTCTTTGCAATCCCATGGACTGGCCTGCCAGGCTCCTCTGTCCATGGAATTCTCCAGGCAAGAATACTGGAGAGAGTTGCCATGCCCTTCTCTGATCTTCCCAACCCAGGGGTCAAACCTGTGTCTCTTTTCTCTCCTGCACTGGCAGGCACGTTCTGTACCTCCAGCACCACAGCAGTACTTAACCTCATTTGCGACAACTGAAAATTCCTCTGGGCACTGGACATTTTCAAACGTCTTCTGACAAGTGTGTGTGTGTGTGAGAGAGAGAGAGAGAAGAGCCCCCATCATCCTGACAAACATCCTGTCATTGACCAAACACTGCTTACGCTTTTGAGCTTGTTTTCAGCTAGACCTGGTTTCTGTGTTCACTTGTGCACTTCCTCCATTCTGCTCAGCCTTGAGTTCTGACCGATTCCTCATCTGCCATGATCCCCAGATCATATGTGATCACCCTGATCTGCCCTCACTAGGCATCCTGTTAGGTCAGGTTAGTCAGAATCTCTGCCTTACTCCTGATATTCCACTTAGTAGCTTTACATCTCCTGAGATCCACGCTTTTCCTGGGCTATAACCCCACTTGTTCATGTGTGCTCATAGTGGAGCCTGGTCTCTCTCCCTGCTGCAGAATTCCATCCCAGTGGTCACTGTACCTATCCAGGTAGTCTTGCCTTGAATAAAATCCTCCTTACAGTCTTTTAACAAGTGTCACTCAATAATCGTTTCTTTCTCATTCTGCTTCTTTGATGAGAAAAGCAGCTCTAGTGAGGATATTTGTAAGCACAAGCCCATTGGGTTTTCTATAGTTGTTCATAGTTACAGTTCAATTTCTTCCACAAAGCTCCTTTTTGAAAACTGATTATCCTACCAGTACTTTATTTATTATTATTTACTTACTTATTATTATTAAATCTTTTGTGTTTTGTTATTTATTTATTATTATTAGATCTTTTGTTGTTGTTGTTTAGTGGCTCAGTCATGTCTGACTCTTTGGGACCCCAAAGACTGCAATATGCGAGGCTTCCCCGTCCTTCACCATCTCCATGAACTTGCTCAGACTCATGTCCATCAAGTCAGTGACATGATCCAACCCTCTCATCCTCTGTGGTCCCCTTCATCTCTCACTTTCAATCTTTCCCAGCATCAGGGTCTTTTCAAAGACCTGAGTCAGCTCTTCACATCAGGTGGCCAAAGTATTGGAGTTTCAGCTTCAGCATCAGTCCTTCCAATGAATATTCAGGACTGATTTCCTTTAGGATGGACTTGTTGGATCTCCTTACTGTCCAAGTCATTCTCAAGAGTCTTCTTTAACACCACAGTTCAAAAGCATCAATTCTTCTGCACTCAGCTTTCTTTGTATTCCAACTCACATCCATACGTGACTACTGGAAAAACCATAGCTTTGACTATATGGACCTTTGTCGGCAAAAAATGTCTCTGCTTTTTAATATGCTGTCTAGATTGGTCATAGCTTTTCTTTCAAGGAGCAAGCCTCTTTTAATTTCATGGCTGCAGTCACCATCTGGAGTGATTTTGGAGCCCAAGAAAACAAAGTCCATCTCTGTTTCCATTGTTTCCCAATCTATTTGCCATGGACTGATGGGACCAGATGCTATGATGTTCATTTTCTGAATGTTGAGTTTTAAGCCAGCTTTTTCACTCTCCTCTTTCACTTTCATCAAGAGGCTCTTTAGTTCTTCTTCACTTTCTGCCATAAGGGTAGTGTCATCTGCATATCTCAAGTTATTGATATTTCTCCTTGATTCCAGCTTCATCCAGCCCAGCACTTCTCATGATGTACTCTGCATAGAAGTTAAATAAACAGGGTGACAATATATAGCCTTGACATACTCCTCTCCCAATTTGGAACCAGTCCATTGTTCCATCTCCAGTTCTAACTGCTGTTTCTTGATCTACATACAGGTTTCATAGGAGGCAGGTCAAGGGGTCTGGTATTCCCATGTCTTGAAGAATTTTCCACAGTTTGTTGTGATCACATGGTCAAAGACTTTAGCGTAGTCAATGAAGCAGAAGTAGATTAAATCTTTAGGTACCTAAAAGTAAAGACATTTATTTTAGTGACATTGTTAGTTGCTCAATCATGTCCTACTCTCTGTGACACCATTGATTATATAGCCTGACAGATTCATCTGTCCATGGGACTTTCCCTGCAAGAATAATAGAGTGGGTAGCCATTCCCTTCTCCAGGGTTTCTTCCCAACCCAAGGATTGAACCTGGGTCCTCCACATTGTAAGCAGATTCTTTACTATCTGAACCCCTAGGGAAACCCATTTTAAACTAATAGGGCATTAAATGTAAGAAGTAAAATTTTAGGTACTTTGATCTAATGAGAAGAACACTAGGGAAGGCATTTTTCTCTGTTCTTCTTCCAGATGTAATGTTTCCTTTTAAAAATAATTATACTTTCCATGTTCTTTTAGGTCGACTACAGATCTTCACCACATGAAAAGCTTATACAGAATGATTTGTCTTTACAATAACTTTGAAATTTCTCCCTTAACATGTTCTCTGCTTTTGCTAGATCAAGTTAAGCAGGGCTTGTATAATGATCTTTGAATACAATAATTTAACTGTAACTCACCAGTTGATATTAGAATCTCAGAATTTTTAAAGTCAGTATGTTATAATCATGTAGAGCATCAGACATAATTTTAAAAATACTGCTTGAGAGGATTTTCATTTAACTTTAAAGCTTTATCAGAATTTTGCCACCAGTATCACTTTATGCCCACTTTTGTTGGGTGAAGTACAAGTTATCATAAGAAGGTATTTTCTTTTGTAAGACAGATGAGTAGAAACCAAGGGACAAGATTTTAAAACACAGATTTAAGACTTATCTGTATATGAGCCCAAATGCCCCAATTTGTCTACATTTTAATAAATGTTGTCTTAGAAAAAATGGGTCTTTCTGCTTTCCAAGCATGCTTCTTTGGAATCCTATTTTATACAGAGTTATGGGACTAGCCATATTTACTGAAGGTTTATACCTAAATGTAATTTTATGGAATTGTATAGTAACCCACATCAGGTTGTTTTGAATATTTTTATACTGTCATGCTTGAATGTTTTAGATTTAGCTTTGAAATGTTTTGAATTCTCCTATGTAATGTTTATATGCTCAAATGTTGAGATTATGTCGTTTTGTTAAAAAAAAAAACTATATCAGAAAGCCTCTGCTTCATACACGTGAGAGAAATAGGCCAGAAATTAATCTCTCACCATAAACATCTAGAAATCTGCAGAGAGGCACAGAAGGCACTGGGAGTCAGGAAGTATGCAAGGTGTATGTGGCCTTCATACATACTTTTTGCCTGCAGACAAATGCTGTGCTGTCCTTCAGGGAACAGGAATCCAAGTAGACAACAGAAATTTCACTCGGCTTCAGGAAAGGAGCTTAGACTTCAGCAAGTCAGCAGTGGCTAAATTGAAGCCTGGAGGACCTTTGTCTTTCAGGAAACGCGGAGTCCAGAAATCTTTACAGGTGACAGCACTAAATGTTTGGCCAACTTAGAATCTTACACTGAAATTCAAAGTGGGTAGGCAGAAGAATTTTGGGGAAAGGAAAAATTACAAAGGAACTGTGAGATGAAAAATTTCCCAAGCTCACAGGGAAGCTTACAGCATTCAGTTCAGTTCAGTCGCTCAGTCGTGTCCAACTCTTAGCAACCCCATGAATCGCAGCACGCCAGGCCTCCCTGTCCATCACCAACTCCCGGAGTTCACTCAGACTCACGTCCATTGAGTTGGTGATGCCATCCAGCCATCTCATCCTCTGTCGTCCCCTTCTCCTCCTGCCCCCAATCCCTCCCAGCATCAGCATATTTTCCAATGAGTCAACTCTTCGCATGAGGTGGCCAAAGTACTGGAGTTTCAGCTTTAGCATCATTCCCTCCAAAGAAATCCCAGGGCTGATCTCCTTCAGAATGGACTGGTTGGATCTCCTTGCAGTCCAAGGGACTCTCATGAGTCTTCTCCAACACCACAGTTCAAAAGCATCAATTCTTCGGTGCTCAGCCTTCTTCACAGTCCAACTCTCACATCCATACATGACCACAGGAAAAACCATAGCCTTGACTAGACGGACCTTTGTTGGCAAAGGAATGTCTCTGCTTTTGAATATGCTATCTAGGTTGGTCATAACTTTCCTTCCAAGGAGTAAGTGTCTTTTAATTTCATGGCTGCAGTCACCATCTGCAGTGATTTTGGAGCCCAAAAAAATAAAGTCTGACACTGTTTCCACTGTTTCCCCATCTATTTCCCATGAAGTGATGGGACCGGATGCCATGATCTTCGTTTTCTGAATGTTGAGCTTTAAGCCAACTTTTACAGCGTTATTCATATGCTAATAAGGACCTTTAAATTTTTTTCTAATTGAAAGATAATTGTTTTACAGTGTTGTGTTAGTTTCTGCCTCACAACATGAATCAGCCAGAAGTATACACATATCCCTGCCCTTCTCGGCTTCCTCTCACCTGCCCTCCATCCACCCCTCTAGGTCGCTACAGGGCACTGAGCTGAGCTCCTTGGGCTATATAGCAGCTTCCCACCAGCTACCTGTTTTACATGTGGTAGTTGTTTATATCAATGTTACTCTCTAAATTTGTCCTCCACCCCCCACTCCTCCCTGGGCTTCCCTGGTGGCTCAGAGGGTAAAGAATTTGCCTACAATTCGGGAGACCTGCGTTTGATCCCTGAGTTGGGAAGATCCCCTGGAGAAGGAAACTGCTACCCACTCCAGTATTCTGGCCTGGAGAGTCCCATGGACAGAGGAGCCTGGCAGGATACAGTCCCTGGGGTCGCAAAAAGTTGGACCCAAAGAGTTGGACAGGATTGGGCGACTTTCACTTTCACCCTTACCCCACTGTGTCCACGAGTCCATTCCCTGTGTCTGCATCTATTACTGCCCTGAAAATGAGTTCTTCAGTACCATCTTTCTAGATTCCATATATGTGTGTGTGTGTGTGTGTGTGTTAATCTACTATGTTTATTTTTCTCTTTCTGATCAGTAGAGAAACCATTTTGATACAAGAGACATTCAGTAGAGCCCTTAGTAAGAAGATACCATAAAAGTAGGGCCAAAATAGGCCACTCTTGCCCTACTAAAAGAGCATAAAAACAAGATTTGATAGGATCAAACTAATCTGCAAATAGCTCAGATGCCTCACAAAACAAAGCACAATACTCTTGAGAAATACAACAAAACTCCCCTTGGAAAAACAAAATCTGTCCAGTATCTAATAAAAATTAATGAACAGTAAAGCAAATAATATGTGTAAACTGGAGAAATATTAGTCATTAAAAATAAAACCTGAAAAAAAGAGAAGATGGACCTAGTAGAAGAATAGAATGAAAATATATACATATAATTATGTTGCATTTGTTCAAGGAAATACAGGAAAATATGAACATAAAAAAGACTTAGATCAGAGATATAAAAAAGAAACAGATGGCATTTTAAGAGTTGAAAACTACATAAATGAAATAAATATATCAGTGGTTGATATTAAGAACAGATTTGACACCAAAGAATAAAATTCTGTGATCTAGAAGACATTAAAATAGAAAGTTCTTAAAATGAAACACATCGAGAAAAGAGCCCAGAAAAAAAAAAAGAAAAGGGAAGGAAAAGAAAAAAGACAAAATTTCAGGGAACTGTGGGAAATATCAAGCATTGTAACATGTATAAGTGGAGTCAGAGTAGGGAAGAAGAAAGAAAGAAGGGAAGAGATAATTGCCAAATTTTCAAAGTTGATTAAAACGGCAAGCCCACAGATTCAAGATTCTCAATGAAAACCTAGTAGGAAAAAGACACATACATTGAAATACATGCAAGCTCTCATTCTGGAATTCTATGCATAGGTAAAACATCCTTCAAATAATTAGGTGAAATAAACATGTTAGACCTATAAAACGGGATAATTTGTCATTAGTGAACTTGCACTGTATTAAATATGTTGAAATTTCTTCAGGCAAAATAAAAATTATACCTTATGGAAACTTGAAGCTAAGCCAAAGAATGAAAAGTTTGGGGCATAGTAAATATGTGATGTTTCTCAAATTTAAAATTTTTATTTAAATAAGTTGCTAAAGTAATAATAATAATAATAATAATATAATAATAATATAATAATAATAATTACTATATGGTTCCTAGCATAGACAGAGGCAAAATTATGCCAACTGTTAACACAAAAACTGAGAATGGAAAATGTATACTGTAGGTATACTGTTGTGAGCATCTTATGTTGTACACAAAGCAGTATCTTTAAAGGTAGCTCTGCTAGGTTAATGACAAATATTATAAATTCTAGATATTTTCTAGTTTTGTAGTCTGTTCCTTAATGATATAGAGGAATTCATCAGAAAAGCACAGCACCTCTAAATAAATACCCCTAAAGGAAGAAAAATAATTATTGTGAGTGAAAGAAACTAGGCAAAAGAAATGTACATACTGGAAGAATCCACTGATACAGAAGTCTAAAAAACCCAAACTAGGGACAGTAATAGATCTATGATTTCCTGCAGATGAGCACAAAAGTGTGGATGAATTGATTGCAAGGGGCACAACGAAATTTGGGAGATGAGGAAATGTTGTTTTAACTGAGATGATGGCTTTCCAAGTATATTCAAGTGTCAAAGTTCATAATATTTTGCATTTGAAGTATATTAGATTTTTGTTGTTGTTGTTGTTCAATCTCTAAGCCACATCTGACCCTTTGTGACCCCATAGACTGTAGCATGCCAGGCTCCTCTGTCTTCCACTGTCTCCTGGAGTTTGCTCAAATTCATGTCCGCTCGTGCTATCTAACCATCTAATCCTCTGCCACCCTTTTCTCCTTTTATATTGTTTATTTAATGTTAATTACAACTATAATGAAATACCATTGCACACTTATTAGAATGGCCCCAAATTTAACATACTGACAGAACCAAGCATTGTGAAGATGTGAGCAAGTAGCAAATTTTATAGACAGTTGGTGAATTTCTATAATGGTGTAAGCACTTTGTTCAGAAGTTTTTTATAAAAATACATAGTCTTAGTCTAGGATTCCACAGTTAACTTCGAGGGATTGTGGTGGCTGTGAAAATTGCTTTGAGACTTACAGTGAAGAATGTAGTTGGTCCATGGCCCCAGCCGCTGTGCTTAGAAACCAAGCTCTGGGTGTGTGTGGGCACCACATTGCGCTGTTTGTTCTTTGCCAGCACACGAGTGTGATAGAGCTGTTAAGGCAAGCTCATTCCTGGGGCTCTGGGGACTCTCCCGAGAGATGGACCATCTCTCGTGGGTGATTTGGCTCAAAGATTTTCTGACAGCTTTGTCAGAATGATCTTAGAGCTGCATGACAGACAAGACTTTCAGTTCTTTCAGCTTGGCACCCCCATCCTCCTCTGGAAAAATGATGCTCTCACAAATACAATAATGTTTCCTATTGTATCTATCAGTTGAAGTAACTCGTCTTTAGTTTAGGCTGAGTCAGCCCATCCTTGGGTTTACAAAACAATGTGAAAATGGCCCTTTATCTGGGGTTGAGAAGCTGGAGCTCTGTGGAGCTGCATACATGGATCAAGTTTTAAGGTTAAAGCTATTCTGAAAGGGATAAATGGGGTCTCAGAGGATAACATCTACATATGGAGAAACAGGAGATGATTGTGTAAAATCTAGACTTCTGTGGAATGCACTGTGAATGTGCTAACTCTGGGTCAAGTCCAATGGTAAGTGAGTATTTCATTTAAAACAGTTTTGTGGACATTAATGATCTGTCTCCTTTTAAAGAAGGTGAAAATGCAGCTTAGAAGGGTCAAGTGAATCACCCATGGCTGCAGACTTAAGGAGGGCAGAAGTCTCTGTGTTTAATCACCACAAGCTGATGCCTACCAAACCAACTTACAGAGAAGAATGAGGTATGAGGATGCTTGCAGAAAGGAGTCAAGAACAGGTGTGGCTAGCCACCGCAGGCTTCTTAAAAAATGGACTACCTGTATCTCTTCTTCACATTTACATTTGTCCTAAAAATGCTATTGTTCTTGAGTAATTAATTTTATTTTGTCAATGCCTGAAATCTAAAACGTAGTTGAAGAAAATGTATTTTCCAAATTAATATAATGAGTGTCTACCTTTATAAACACTTCAGACATTGCATTCTTTGCCTTTTCTAAAACTCTTCTAATTATTAATCCTTGCTAAGGAGGGATTTCTATAGATAGATAAAGTTGAAAATTAATGTTAATGGTGATAAGACCAAAATTCATTGTGAAGTTATTTCTACATCATTGAGGAAACCTATATTGCTAAAATCATTAGTATTACATCTTTTTAATGAATTTTTCATTGGAGTATAATTGCTTTACAATGTTATGTTAGCTTCTGCCGTATAATAAAGTGATTCAGTTACACGCATAGATATATCCACTCTTTTTGGATTTCCTTCCCATTTAGGTCACCACAGAGCACTGATTAGAGTTACCTGTACTAGGCAGTAGGTTCTCATTGGTTTTCTGTTTTATACATGGTAATGTGTATATGTCTGTATAGTCAAGGCTATGGTCTTCCCAGTGGTCACATGCAGTTCAGAGAGGTGGACCATAAAGAAGGCAGAGCGCCAAAGAAATGATGCCTTTGAACGGTGGTGCTGGAGAAGACTCCTCAAAGTCTCTTAAACAGCAAGAAGATCAAACCATTCAGTCTTAAGGGAGATCAACCCTGAATACTGGAAGGACTGATGCTGAAGCTGAAGCTCCAGTATTTTGGTCATCTGATGTACCCAGATGACTCACTAGAAAAGTCCCTGCTGCTGGGGAAGATTGAGGGCAGAAGGGAAAGAGGGTATCTGAGGATGAGATGGCTGGACGGCATCAGCAGTGCAATGGACATGAACTTGGGCCAACTCCGGGAGATGGTGAGGGAAGTGAGGCCTGGTGTGCTGCAGTCCGTGGGGTCTCAAAGAGTCAGACATCGGACATGACTGGGTGATTGAACAGCAATGTGTATGTGTCATCCTGATCTCCCATTGCATCCTGCCACTCCTTTCCCCCTTGGTAGCCCTAAGTTTTCCCTCTACATATGTGACTCTCTTTCTACTTTACATCTTATGCTAAACTTTGACTACCACCTAGAGTAAATTCCATATTGAATTTCTAAAATTAGTACATTCTGACTTGATCTGTTTTTAAATAGTAGTGCTCCACAAGTTCCTGTTACTTATTGCTCATCTTTTAGGTAGAATCAAAATTTTGTGTGTGTGTGTGTGACTATTACCTGTACACACCTGTTTCTCTCACTTCTAGAAAAGTGAAAGTGTGAGCTGCTCACTTGTGTCTGACTCTTTGTTCTTTGCGACCCCTTGGACTGTAGACTGCCAGGCTGCTCTGTCCATGGGGATTCTCCTGGCAAGAATACTGCCCTTCCCTCCTCCAAGGGATCTTCTTGACCCAGGTATGGAACCCGGGTCTCCTGCCATGCAGGCAACTCTTTACCATCTGTGCCACCAGGGAGGCCCCCCAATTCCAAATGCCTAGGGCTCATATCCTCCTGAACATAAGATGCCATTACAAATTTACAATCACGTGTGCCAGAGTTACCTGTGATCGTACTTCATCTATGGCACCATTATCTAATCTAGGGTCTCATGCTAGAAATTCAAAAGTAACCCTAGTATCTTCAACATGTTATTCTTAGATGTATACAATTTTAATCTTATTAAATCTTTTCTTTTTCCTAAATATTCTCATAAGTGTATTTCACCTTTATTTTCTTTATCAAGGTTTTAATTCAGGCCTTTATCAACTTCATATATATCATTCCTTTCAATCCAAACTCCACTAGTCAAAATCTTTTATTATGTCTTTCCACAGTTTTATTTTGGCAAATCAGGTACTTTGAGATCTTGACCCCTATTTTTCTAGCCTGATTTAACATGTTTGAGCTTAACTGTGGTAGAGACTTGATCTCATTCATATGCATCACTCCTGCATAAAGGATAGTATGTGATAAATAACAGCTTTTAGGAAAGGGTATAATATATAAACGAATGGCTTTTATTAGCATTATTCAAACATATCTGATTCCTTCTTGGCAGTCTTAATTAGCACCTATTTGGGGAAAAATCAAAAAGCCATCAACCAAACGATAAACTTTACCTAACTCATGTTTAATAAGGATTTATTGCATAAATGGATTATCATAGGTAATTCTGTAACAGTATGTGAATTTTAACATCATGTGGTATTGGATAAAATTAGTGCTAATACATTTACCATAATAGCAAAATGTGTCTAAGTATTTTCTGGTCATGGATTTAGCAAGGCGCATGAGTTTAACTAAGGGCTTTGCTGCTTTATAAATCTGTCCATTCACATGTAACTGTGGAATACACACTTCTGAAATCCAGCTTCTTATTTAATTCATGGCCTCTGTGTACCGCACCCCCCCCACCCCAAATCACGGAAATGTATATTGATTTTTCTTTAGAAGAGAAGCACTGTGTGCTCAAATTTATGGTCTTTACCATCAGGTACCTGAAGTCCTTTAGTTCAGTTCAGTTCAGTCAATCAGTCATGTCTGACTCTTATGACCCTGTGGACTGCAGCATGGTAGGCTTCCCTGTCCTTCACTATCTTCCAGAGCTTGCGCAAGCTCATGTCCATTGAGTCAGTGATGCCATCCAACCATCTTATCCTCTGTCATCCACTTCTCCTCCTGCCTTCAATCTTTCCCAGCATCAGGGTCTTTTCCAAAATGTCAGTTCTTTGCATCAGGTAGTCAAAGTTATGGGAGCTTCAGCTTTGGCATCAGCCCTTCCAATGAATATTCAGGGCTGATCTCCTTCAGAATGGACTGGTTGGATCTCCTTGCAGTCCAAGGGACTCTCAAAAGTCATCTCCAACACCACAGTTCAAAAGCATCAATTCTTTGGTGCTCAGCTTTCTTTATAGTAAAACTCTCACATCCATACCTTACAACTGGAAAAAATGTAGCTTTGTCTAGGCAAAACTTTGTTGGCAAAGTAATGTCTCTGCCTTTTAATATGCTGTTTAGGTTGGTCATACCTTTTCTTCCAAGGAAAAAGCCTCTTTTAACTTCGTGGCTGCAATCACCATCTGCAGTGATTTTGGAGCCCCATAAGTCTGCCACTGTCGCCACTGAATCCCCATCTATTTCCCATGAAGTGATGGGACCAGATGCCATGATCTTTGTTTTCTGAATGTTGAGTTTTAAGCCAGCTTTTTCGCTCTCCTCTTTCACTTTCATCAATAGGCTCTTTAGTTCTTCTTCACCTTCTGCCATAAGGGTGGTGTCATCTGCATATCTGAGGCTACTGATATTTCTCCCAGCAATCTTGATTTCAGCTTCTGCTTCATCCAGCCTGGCATTTTGCATAATGTACTCTGCATAGAAGTTAAACAAGAAGGGTGAAAATATATAGCTTGATGTACTCCTTTCCCAATTTGGAACCAGTCTGTTGTTCCATGTCCAGTTCTAACTGTTGCTTCTTGATCTGCATACAGATTTCTCAGGAGGCAGGTCAGGTGGTCTGGTATTCCCATCTCTTGAATAATTTTCCACAGTTTTCTGTGATCCACACAGTCAAAGGCTTTGGCATAGTCAATAAAGCAGAAGTAGATGTTTTTCTGGAACTCTCTTGCTTTTCCTATGATCCAATGGATGTTGGCAATTTTATCTCTTTTTCTTCCACCTTTTCTAAATCCAGCTTGAACATCTGGAAGTTCACGGTTCCCTTACTGTTGAAGCCTGGCTTGGAGAATTTTGAGCATTATTTTTCTAGTGTGTGAGATGAATGCAAGTGTGCAGTGCTTTGAACATTCTTTGACATCGCCTTTCTTTGGGATTGGAATGAAAACTGACCTTTTCCAGTCCTGTGGCCACCACTGAATTTTCCAAATTTGCTGGCATATGGAGTGTAGGGATTTAACAGCATCATCTTTTAGGATTTAAAATAGCTCAGTTGGAATTCCATACTTCCTGAGGTCCACTTGACTTCACATTCCAGGATGTCTGGCTCTAGGTGAGTGATCACACAATCATGGTTATCTGGGTCATGAAGATCTTTTTTGTATAGTTCTTCTGTGTATTCTTGCTACCACTTCTTACTGTCTTCTCCTTCTGTTAGGTCCATACCATTTCTGTCCTTTATTGTGCCCTTTGCATGAAATGTTCCCTTGGTATCTCTAATTTTCTTGAAGAGATCTCTAGTCTTTCCCATTCTATTGCTTTCCTCTATTTCTTTGCACTGATCACTGTGGAAGGCTTTCTTATCTCTCCTTGCTATTCTTTGGAACTTTACTTTCAGATGGGTATATCTTTCTTTTTTTCCTTTGTCTTTCACTTCTCTTATTTTCTCAGCTATTTGTAAGGCCTCCTCAGACAACCATTTTGCCTTTTTATATTTCTTTTTTTTAGGGATGGTCTTGATCACTGCCTCCGTACAATGTCAAGAACCTCTGTCCATAATTCTTCAGGCACTCTGCCTATCAAATCTATCCCTTGAATCTATTTGTCACTTCCACTGTATGGGATTTGATTTAGGTCATACCTGAATGATCTAGTGGTTTTCCTACTTTCTTCAATTTAAGTCTGAATTTTGCAGTAAGGGGTTCATGATCTGAACCACAGTCAGCTTCTGGTCTTGTTTTTGCTGACTGTACAGAGCTTCTCCATCTTTGGCTGCAAAGAATATAATCAATCTGATTTTGATTTTGACCATCTGATGATGTCCATGTGTAGAGTCATCTCATGTTGTTGGAAGAGGGTGTTTGCTATGATCAGAGAAGCAAAGTATAAAACATGTAATTATTCTACGTTATGGGCCAATATCAACCCACTCCAGTGTTCTTGCCTGGAGAATCCCAGGGATGGGGGAGCCTGGTGTGCTGCCGTCTATGGGGTCGCACAGAGTTGGACACGACTGACGTGACTTAGCAGCAGCAGCAGCATGGGCCAATATTGATGCATAGTACATTCACTTATTCATCAAAATTTAGTTGGTGCTTACTAGATATTAAGGGGTTGGACTATGAGGATTAAAAGATGGATAAGAAGCAGCTGATTTATTGAACATTTAACCTTAAAGCGTGAAGATAGTCTGGCTTTATCATACTGGCAAAATGATGACTGCAGTCATGGGTGTTCTGGGAATGTGAATACAACAGATTCCTTTTATAAGTTCTTGGTTCTTGATGTGTTGATGTTCTGAGACCTGTTTACGTTAGTAGACTTCTTTTATTTATTTGATATAACCATTTTTTGCCATTTAAAAAAATTATTTTCTTTTTGCAAGTTTTTATATCCCGTTGGCTTTATATTGTACAGTGGCTACTGGAAAACACCATATTAAAGACATATAGTGCTAAACTTTAAGTTTCTCTATCAGAATAACAAAACTCCATCAATGCTGACAAGTAAGAACAATTATGCAATTATGCAGTTGTTAAAAGTAATTTCTTTAATCTCTGGACAGACCTGAGTACCTGATCTAATTTAATCCATAAAACTGTAAGTAAATAAGATCTCTGTAAGCACGATATTATAGAGCTTCCCTGGTGGCTCAGTGGTAAGGAATCTGCCTGCAATGTAGGAGACCCGGGTTTGATCCCTGGGTGGGGAAGAGCCCCTGGAGGAGGACATGGCCACCCACTCCAGTATTATAGCCTGGAGATTTCCATAGACAGAGGAGCCTGGTGGGTTGCACAGAGCTGGACACAGCTGAAGCAACTAATCAGCGCAGCAAGCACTATATTATAGCAGAAAGAGGCAAAAGTTTCTCACCTTATTTCTTATGTTGTTTTTATTAACATTAATACTTTAGATTTACATTAACATTCTGGTGGAATTTGATACTAGGTTAGCAGAAAAGCATCAGTGAGAAACATGGATGTGGAGAATGATGGATGCCTTTAGTTCTGAAGCTAGAACCATGATCTACAAGCCATTTTATGAACATTATTTAAAAGTAAAATCCAAGCTTTACTTTTTATGTTGTAACTTTGTGCCTTTTCTATCTAATGTCTTCTTTTCCTGTTCACTTGAGAAAGGAAAAAGTGTCATAAATATCATAAATATACATTTTCAGATGCATAGTGTTTATGAGATATGTAGGTTACACTAGCATGTAATATTGAATATTGATTTCCATGATTACAGTTTCTTTTTATTACCTTAAAATTTTCTGAAATATTACACATTTCAAATCAAGGAATTCTGTCTTTGGCATCAAGATATTCTTCTTTAAAAGCAATTTAAGATACTTATGACTTGCATAATTCAAAGCCAATGGAAAGTTTCAATTTTCAAATCCTAGGAGGATATCATTCACATTTAATTATGTATTACAGAAATTGTATTTTACTCAGAGCTATACTCATCAATGTATACAACTTTAAAAAGAGATATGATACTCCATAGAATGACGTAGTTAGGTGATATGTCTTAATATTTGTGTACACTGTGTGCTTTTCTTAGGAGATGTTTTGAAACACTTTTGTTTTCTACATCAGTTGATGAGTTTTGTAGTACATACAGTTCAGGGTGCCTAATGCGGAACACTTTCTTTTTCTTTAAAAAAATATCGATAAAAGTATTTTATTTCCCATATTTAAAGCTTCTTTTTTACATGAGAGGTCATTAGAAAAACTAATTATTTGGTTATGATTATTGAACTATCTGGCTTTTTGGCATATTGTTAATAAGTTAATAATATCTTGCCTGGAAAATCCCATGGACGGAGGAGCCTGGTGGGCTGCAGTCCATGGGGTCGCGAAGAGTCTGACACTACTGAGTGACTTCCCTTTCACTTTCCACTTTCATGCATTGGAGGAGGAAATGGCAATCCACTCCAGTGTTCTTGCCTGGAGAATCCCAGGGACAGGGGAGCCTCGTGGGCTGCCATCTGTGGGGTCACACAGAGTCGGACACGACTGAAGTGACTTAGCAGCAGCAACAGCAACATCTTGTGTTAAATGAAAGGAGCAACTAGAATAATAAAATGTAGGGAATATAGACAAGCAAAAATAGAAACAATCTTATGCAATTTCCCTATGCAGACACACTGCCCTTTTGTTGTTTGGAAGTAAATCTCTGTGACCATGTGTGTGTCGCTCTCAGTGATTCTAAAAGGGTCACTCTTGTTTATTACATTTTCTCACTGCAGCATGGGCTGCCTCTGTGTAAGGCGGTGTTATACCTTAGAAGACTGGGGGTGGCATGCTGCATGCTTTGTTTCTTCCTTCTCTGCTTTCATTTCCTCCTCCTCCTCTTCTCTCTCTCTCCCCATCTTAGTCATTTCCTGACAAATAGAAGAGACTCAATTGCAGAAATTAATTAGAAACTTTCAAGTTAATTCCATTTTTTTTTGTAAGAATCTTCCACGTGATGGAAGAGTTTGACAGTTACATAGGCTGACCTTTTTTTTCTTTTAAGATGGATCTATATTATTTATTCAAATGATTTATCTCCTCAATTCAGTGAGGAAAGTATACTAGCAATTTAAAGCAATCTTCAGCAAGGAATAAAAGACTTCAGCATCTGTGAAGATGGAAACCAGAAGGG
>NW_011495053.1:2007690-2020109 GCF_000754665.1 Bison bison bison | reverse complement strand
TTAGGACTAAAGGATTCTATAGCCAGTCCCATGGCTCAGTATCATCCTCCTTTCTCACTGTTCAGATGAAAAATGAACATTAGTTCTTTGGCCCACGAAGCCATTAAAAAGAATACATTTGAATCAGTTCTTTTTTTTTTTAATTTAATTTTATTTTTAAACTTTACATAATTGTATTAGTTTTGCCAAATATCAAAATAGGTGGATGAAACTGGAGCCGATTATACAGAGTGAAGTAAGCCAGAAAGAAAAACACCAATACAGTATACTAACGCATTTATATGGAATTTAGAAAGATGGTAACGATAACCTGTATGCGAGACAGCAAAAGAGCCACAGATGTATAGAACAGTCTTTTGGACTCTGTGGGAGAGGGAGAGGGTGGGATGATTTGGGAGAATGGCATTGAAAACTTGTATAATATCATATATGAAACGAATCGCCAGTCCAGGTTCGATGCATGATACTGGATGCTTGGGGCTGGTGCACTGAGATGACCCAGAGGGGGCATTCAGGATGGGGAACACGTGTATACCTGTGGCGGATTCATGTTGATGTATGGCAAAAACCAATACAATATTGTAAAGTAATTAACCTCCAATTAAAATAAATAAATTTATATTAAAAAAAACCCTTGAGTTTCTCAAGGACAAGAACCCTGTTTAATTCAGTATTTCTTTCTCTGACACTTAGTTCAATGTATGGAGCATGTGAAGAATAAAAATGTATTTGCTGAGTATATAAACTAAATTATTTCACAAATGTAACAAAGCTCTAAATCATAGAAAGGTGTACATTTTAGTATTCTCATTGTAAGTTAAATTGTTTTAATAATTTACTAAATAGTGTTTTAAACAATTATAACTACATATTCTAGTTTAAATAAAATTTATAAATGAATAAAAAAATGAACATTAAGTAAAATAAAAGTTTTTCTAATAAACCATACTGTTTTAAATCAAGAATATACTTTTTTAAACCATTAGACATTTAAGGAAAATATCCTAGAAAATGCAGAGGGCATTTGGCGAGTTCTAGCCTGAATTCATATGAAAAATTTTATTTTGTTTAAGGGTTTCCCTGGTGGCTCAGTGGTAAAGAATCTGCCTACCAGTGCAGGATTTGCAGTTCCATTCCCTGGGTTAGGAAGAGCCCCTGGAGGAGGAAATGGCAACCCACTCCAATACTCTCACCTGGAGAATCCCATGGACAGGGGACCCTGATGGGCTACCATCTATGGGGTCGCAAAGAGTCATGGACTGTAGCCTGCCAGACACCTCCGTCCATGGGATTCTCCAGGCAAGAGTCCTGGAGTGGGTTTCCATTTCCTCCTCCAGGGGATCTTCCTGACCCAGGGACTGAACCCGGGTCTCCTGCAATGCGGGCAGATTCTTTACTATTTGAGCCACCAGGGAAGCCCAGGACCGAACGACCAAACAACAGCAACAGCCACAGTACTTTGTTCAATTTAGCAGTAGTCTTGTTTCTGGGTCAGCGTTTCACATCTCCAGGCTCTCTAACGGTTCCAAGGCCCAAAAGGAGTTAGAGACCACAACCACAAAAGGAGTTTGTGTGGCTTGTGGAACAAATCTCTTGATGTCTTTTCTGATGGACATAAGAGATAGAAGTTAACACTGATAAAACAGAAATAAGAAGCATAAAGGCTAATTGGGAGTAAAAATTATTTGCTTCCACCTGTGAATTGTGTTTTGTTTGTGTTTTGTTTGCAATAATGCTAACAACAACCAGGGAATCCCTGGTGGCTCAGAGGTTAAAGCGTCTGCCCGCAATGTGGGAGATGAGGGTTCGATCCCTGAGCTGGCAAGATTCACTGGAGAAGGAAATGGCAATCCACTCCAGTATTCTTGCCTGGAGAATCCCATGGAGGGAAGAGCCTCGTAGGCTACAATCCTGCAATCCACGGGGTCCCAAAGAGTCGGACATGAGTGAGCTACTTCACTTTCACTTTCTTTATAACAAATATCTTTTCACAAAGCTAATTGCTTTTTCTCCTGCATGGATCTACTCTTATGGGTCCAGCGACTTCACAGGCATGGCCTGCTTTATAATACTTGAAGAATGTTCAAAGATTCATATTTCCTACTTTCACAAGGTCATTCTAAATGTTCCACTTCATGTCTTGGATTTTATTCATATGCACTAAAGTTTTCAATCAGCACTTTCTATCCTAAAATTCCCGCTAATTACAGAGTCATTTTGTTTTTCCGACATTTGTGGAAAAATTACCTTGATGTTTTACATTGGGAATATGAACTTTAAAATGTCAGTCCTTCATTTTAAACACGGTTACAGAGTTTCCTATCCCCTGAGTGTGTGGAACTACATTCGTTTTTTCATGGGTGATTCCATTGTCATTATGGACATCAAATAACTTTTGGCAGAAGCTCAGTCCCTACTGACTGAGTGCTGTTTGCCTGTGCATTTAATGATTCCAGACAACAGATTTCTCATGTCTTTGTTGGGTAATTTACCTGTCTCATTTCTTACACTTGGCTTGTTATTTCTTGCTGTTATCATAGCCCTCCTAGGTGCTAATCTCCTCTGAGCTCAGCAATGAAGTCAGCAAGATATTTCCATTGCATAAAATAAGAATTAGTAAGCACAATGTGAGAGATTATGGCTTTCACTGTAAGTAAAATGCATGGAGTTATTATATTGTGTAATGAAATGAAATCATAGTTGAAATTTGGTGCTAAATATTTTAAATAGGCCTTCAAAATCCATAATGCAATCTGATAGTTCCTTAAGAAAATCTTTGATTCATTGTTGTAACCATTTAACATTCATGTAAAAACTTAAAAATTATATGACAATCTATTTTTCTATACTGATAGAACATATATGAAAATTACGGCTAGGAAGAGCATGCATCCTCCTGATAATAACCATCTCCAAAGTGAGCCAGGAGATGGAACCTCAGGTTTATCTGTTAAGATTTGATTTCTTAAAATCAAAACAGTAAAATAAACTAGAAGGCTCTAAACAGAAACCTAAAAACTATGCAATTTTGAGGGAGAATAAATATTTCCTTGAGAATTCATCCAACTTCCGTTTTTATTTTGTAAAAATTTACTTTTATTGAACACATAAATACAGTTAGAGGGAAGAGGAAAATACTAAAAAAAAAATACAATGAAAAAAATAAAACTATTTCTTTTTCTCCTCCTCCTCACCTCCAATTTCAAAGATCTTCGCTTTCAGCTATAATAATGATTCACACACACCCACATCACCGTGTATATATATATATATACACACACACACACACACGTGTATGTATATGCACACATACACATCATATATCTCAAACAGGATTTCAGTGTGATTTGCTGATTTTTCAGCTTAGTGCATTATCATTTGACTTGCTGCAGTGGGAAGTATGGATTTAGCTCTCTTCTATCCTTCCTCCATCAACACATGCCAATAAAAATACCCATATACATGTTCCTTCATCTCACGCTTTTAACATTTTCCATTAATTTTTGCAAACAATAATACAATATTTTGTACTATTATAACTTGGTAAATAGTATTCACAGGTGAGTTGTGTAATGTACTGTAATTCATTGATCTTATGAATTTTTTTGTTTATGTGGTATATAATTCTCTCATTTTGTGTGTATGTATATATACAATCATGTGATTTCTATGTACGTATCACTATTTTTATCCTTCCTAACAAATCTATTTGAAAAGTATCCCTCCTTCATTGATTTCAAAAGCTTAGGTTTCTCTCAGTTTGAATTTCACAGAGAAACCCAATGTCTGGATTCTTGGACAATTCCATTTCACTCTTGGATTGGATCAGCTGTTCTCCAAGTCTGCTGAATTTTTGCCATCCTTGCATTTCCTTTCACTCACATCCTGTAGATTCCTTTTGCTGCCTGCCAGGGATCTTTTAGGGTCTACATCCTATATCTTACTCTTTCCTGGCTTTCTCATATATTTTGGAGAGGTACTGCCTCCAGTAATTTCCCTAAAGTGGATATATGAGTGTGACTGTTGCAGAATGAGCGTGTATTCTTTCTGTCATTTGACTGATCATTTATCCTGATGTAAAACTCTGGATTATAATTCATTTTTTTTCCTCAGATTGTGAAATGTTTCTTCATTTTTTTTTGTTTTTTATTCCTTTATAATATTGATGCCTTTTAAAATACCTATTGTTTTGAAAGCCCTGTGCAATTTTATTGATACATGCAGCTGTGTCAGTCAATACTAGATATTTATCTACTATAACTTCCTTAAAGCCAGTTTATCCAGAAAGTGAAAGTGGTAGTCACTCAGTCCTGTCCAGCTCTTTGTGACCCCATGGACTGCAGCTCACCAGACTCCTCTATTCATGGGGTTCTCCAGGCAAGAATACTGGAGTGGGTTGCCATTCCCTTCTTCAGAGGACCTACCCAACCTAGGGATGGAAACTGGGTCTGCCTCACTGCAGGCAGATTCTTTACCGTCTAAGCCACCAGGGAAGCCCTAGTTTATCCAGATAATATGTAAATTTTGGCAAATATAGACTTACTTGCCTATGACTTAATATACCATAGACATTAAATAGGGTTTCCCAGGTGACTCAGTGGTAAAGAATGTGCCTGCAATGCAGGAGATAGAGGTTCGAACTCTGGGTAAGAAAGATTACCTGGAGAAAGAAATGGGGACCCATTCCAGTATTCTTGCCTGGGAAATCACATGGACAGAGGAGCCTGGCAAGCTACAGTCCATGGAGTTGCAAAGAGTCGAACACAAGTTAGTGACTAAAAAACAGACATTATGCAATGTTGAAAAAACTCACTGAAGCCAAACTTCTGGATATAAATGCAGAAAAAGGCAAATTGTATCTTTTTTATAATCAAGACTGTACCAGTTGAAATATGTGAAATTTGTGTTTCTTAACCTCTCTGTGCATTAGTAGGCTTGTGTCTTAAATAGAGATAATTGACAGAGGCTATTTTATGAGGTGATTGTTCAGATTAAGCTAGTTATATTCATAATTCTTAGGATGGTGACTGCCATTTAAGCAATCAAAAGTTTTTAGATAGATAAAGGGAAATAATTTTAAGCAAGTTAACAGAACTATAACAATGTTATTAATGAGAGAGCCACCTTGCATTATAGCATATATTGAAATTTGATATGGGACAATTTAAAACTTCTGAATTGAGGTTTTTAAAACAGCTTTATTGAGATAGAATTCACATGTTATACAATTTACTCATTTAAAATGTACAATTAAATTTTTTTTTTTTTTTAGTACAGTCACTTGTAGGTACAACCATCACTGAATTAAACTTTAGGACATTTTATCACTTTAGCAAGAAACCCCTCACTCTAGATATCATTGCCCACACACCTCTCATTATCCCAGCAGTCAGCAACTGCATATCCATTTTTTGTCTCCATAGATTTCTCTATTCTGGACATTTCAGGAAAATGAAATTACATAATATGTCATTTTTGTTGCTGGCTTCTTTTACGTAGCATAGTGTTTTCAAGGTTCAGCCTTGAAATATACGTATCTGTGTTTAATTCCTTGCTGTGGTCCAGTATTATTTCATTGCATGGACGTACCACATTTTGCTTTTGTCCTTTAATCAGCTGATAGGCATTTGGGTTGTTTTCACCTTTTGGTTATTTTGAATAATGCTATCAACATATATGACAAGTTTCTGTGTAAATTCATGTTTTTATTTATCTTGGTTTTAGATATCTTGGATATGGATAGGACTGGAATTTCTGGGTCAAATGTGCACGCAATGTTCAGCTATTTGAGGAGCTGCCAGAGTTTGCTCCTAAGGGACTGCAGCATTTTACTTTCCCATCAGCAGGTCACGAGAGCGCTGAAGTCTTTGCATCTTTGGCAATACTTATTATTACCTAACTTTTTGATTCGGGCCATGTTGGTATATGTACCTCTTGGCAGTTTACTTATCTTTTTGGAGAAATGTCAGTCAAATCCTTTGCCTGTTTTTAAATTTGGCTGTCTTTTTATTATTGAGCTGTGAGTGTTCTTTATATATTCCAGATACAATTCCCTTTTAGATATATGTCATGAATTACAAATATTTTCTTTCATGCTGCAGGTTGTATTCACTTTCTTAACAAGTCCTTTGAAGCATTAAAGATTTTTAAAAATTTTGATGAAATTCAATGTATTTTTCTTTCATGCTTCAGCTATTGGTATCATATGAAATAATCTATGGTTTTTAATATTTAGAATTATTTCCATGAAGTCACCTAAGTTATTTATCATGTACAGTTTTCACTTTAAGGAGTCAATTTTTATATCTCAGTTTCACTTTCCTCTATAAAGTAATAATAATAATAATAGGATATGTTAGTGTTGACATGTATGCAGGTAAAGAAGCAACAGTTAGAAATGGACATGAAACAACAGACTGGTTTCAAATTGGTAAAGGAGTAAGTCAAGGCTGTATATTGTCACCCTGCTTATTTAACTTGTATGCAGAGTACATCATGTGAAATGCTGGGCTGAATGAACCACAAGCTGGAATCAAGATAGCCAGGAGAAGTATCACTAACCTCAGATATGCAGAAGACACCAGTCTTATGGCAGAAAGTTAGGAGGAACTAAAGAGCCTCTGGATGAAAGTGAAAGAGGAGAGTGAAAAAGTTGGCTTAAAGCTCAACATTCAGAAAACTAAGACCATGGCATCTGGTCCCATCACTTCATGGCAAATATATGGGGAAATAGTGGAAACAGTGACAGACTTTATTTTCTTGGGCTCCAAAATCACTGAAGATGGTGACCACAGCCATGAAATTAAAAGGCACTTGATCCTTGGAAGAAAAGCTATGACAAATATAGACAGTGTATTAAAAAGCAGAGGTATTACATCACTGACAAAGGTCTGTACAGTCAAAACTATGTTTTTACCAGTAATCATGTGTGGAAGTGAGAGTCGGACTATAAAGAAAGCTGAGTGCTGAAGAATTGATATTTTTGAACTGTGGTGTTGGAGAAGACTCTTGAGAGTTCCTTGGACTGCAAGGATATCAAACCAGTCCATCCTAAAGAAGACCAGTCCTGAATATTCATTGGAAGGATTGATGCTGAAGCTGAAACTCTAATACTTTGGCTACTTGATGCTAAGAACTGACTCACTGGAAAAGACACTGATGCTAAGAAAGATCAAAGCCAGGAGGAGAAGGGGATGACAGAGGATGAGATGGTTGGATGGCATCATGGACTCAATGGACACGAGTTTGAGCAAGCTCCGGGAGATAGTGAAGGACAGGGAAGCCGGTGTGCTACAGTCCATGGGGTTGCAGAGAGTCAGACATGACTGAGTGACTGAACAACAACAGCAAGTGTTGACATGAAGAAATCCTGTCCTCAGCAATGATTTTGAAGACCTGCTCAAGTTGGCATGAAATTTTTTATACAGAAAAATTGTCTGTAAAGCATTATTTACATGCCAGTTTCATATTTGCACATGTGCTATTTAGGCAGTCCTACTCAGTGTATGATAATAGTGAATTATTTCTTATTTTGTTTTCCATATGGAACAGAAGTTGTGCTATGAACCTATATTTTCCCACTTTAAAAAATTTCTTCTTCCTATGTTTAATAAATATTGAAATATATAAAAGCATATACTTTATCTTCCATTTGAAGAATATTTCCCCCACTTTCATTTTCCTAGAGTATATTTCTAATCACCTGTGTTTGCTTATTATCTATCAAATGATCTTTATCTTGATTACCCATGTTCATTCTATGTTACCATTATTGGATTTTTCCTGAGAAATACTGTTCAGTCTTGCCAGAATAAATAATGTCTGTGCCATTTAGAGACACAACAAGATGTGAAATTAACACCAGGAAAAGAAAAGTTGGTAAGAACCAGTGATGTAGAAACCTACATAAAATATGCAGGTAAAAGCTTGGCTTTGGTGGCTTTAAAAGGAAAGACAAGTAAAGCTGAAAGATGATATAGGGCCTGGCCTCAGATTTAGGGAGATCATGGAAGCAGTAATGCCAGAGGAAAAGGAAGATGCTGATAAAAGACAATCAGTCCAGATAAGAGAATAACAAAACACAGGCAAGGAAAAGGAAGAGAGAGGGGAGAAACATTGGTGAGATTTTCAGTCATTAGTGGGAATAAAGGAATTATACAAAAAGCAAGACATCTATGTTGATTGCATTTTTTCAATGTTGTGGTACAATACTTTCTTATGTACAGTTGAGTAAAACACTGAAGAATAGATCCTGATGAAAAATGTAATTCATAATTTCAGGAAAGGATAATAGTGACCTGGAAAATTGATATATGCCTTGTAGTGTTCCAAGATCACACAGATTCCGTGATGCAGTTAAATGAAGATTGTATTTGCCAGCATTCAGTGCTGAGAAGGAAATGGAAACCCACCCCAGTACCCTTGCTTGGAAAATCCCATGGACGGAGGAAGCTGGTAGGCTGCAGTCCATGGGGTTGAAAAGAGTCAGACATGACTGAGCAACTTCACTTTCACTTTCAGTACTGGGTCTGTTTGCTCTTATATGCCAATGGCGTGGTCATCATATGGGTAATCACACTGCTGTCTGAGACTTGGTTTCCTCAGCTGTGACAACATGAAGAAAATACCTTTTTCACAAGATCCTTTGGAGATTGAACCAGACGATAATACCCCAGTAACTTGTAGGCAAGGTCTTAATAAACAATTTTTTGATTACGATTAGTAAATTGCAAACTCAGTGTCCAGAGGAGTCCATCACACAGCCAATAACCTTTCAGTAAGTCCAACATTACAGTTGGATGTGGCAGCAATAACTCTTAGACAACAACCCTAGAAATAGAACAAAATATTGAAATTAGGGAAAATGTTCTTTGGGCTTTTTAGCATCCTTCTTTACAGGAAATATAATTTAGAAACCAAGCTGAGTCAATGCTTGGTATAGAATTTGAATCTTCATTGGTTATATTTGTTTGTAGTCAATACACTGACTAAAGAACTACAGGAGCTAAAATTACTGACAAATCAGAACTACACATTAAATATTCTCCTACATATCAAAGTACACTTAAAGCTGATGTTCTCTGATCCAACATAAATACTACATTGTCTTCTATTTTTATATGAAAGCCTGGACTTTATTCTTCCCATCAGATATGATGTCTGTTATAAATGGGAGAGCCAGAAATTATAATCACTCATATGAAATAAGTAATGAGTATTAATTTCTTAGTATGGATAACTGTACTATGGTTGTGTGAGATATTAGTATTAGGAGAAACTAACTAAAGGCTATTAAAAAGTAACATATTTGCCTAATTAATAGTTTGTCAGCTTTAAATGTATTGTTGTATCATACTTAGGATCAGAAATCACTCAATATAATCTGATTTTTAAAAAATTAAGAAATATTGCTCTATTGTAAGCATGTTTGTTTCCCACATTTGTCATTTGCCTTGACTTCTTTAGCATTCTTTTCACTTGTTGAAATTCAGTAGCTTAGAGGTTCTTATACATTTAGTTTAAGAAGAATTTTCACATATGGTGTTAGGCCTTGTCTTTATTTAATGCTTATTAATATTTAATGCTAGTTTCAAAAATGTTGCTATTGAAATAGAAAGTTATATTCTTAGATTTCATTTAGAAATTTCTAGATTGTGAAAGAAATCATTATTGATAAATAATGCATGTTATTATAAATCCAAGTTTCTATTTATAAACCCTCAAAACTTTTTTTGAGCATACTTTGGAAAAGATCATATTTTGATGAAAAACACCTACTCAAACCAGCATAATCCCTATAGTAGCTTCTGTAAACAATCATAGAAATATTGCCATTAAAGAAAGCTTGAAGTATAATTTACATACCATAAAATTTACCCATTTTATATATGGATATATACCATTCAGTGATTTTTTTAATTTAATGGGTTGTGCAACTGTTACCATAATCTAATTTTTAAATGTTTTTATCACTGAAGTAAGCTCCTCATATCCACTTGAAGTTCTTACCTTAGTCTGAGATAATGAATCGCCTGTTTTTTTGTCTCAGCAGTGTGGTACTGTCAGGGCATTTCATATACATCAGTCACATGCTACATGGTCTTTTCTGTCTGTCTTCTTTTACTTAGTATAATGTCTTTGTGGTTGCTGCATCTTGTTGCTTGGATAAGTGTTGTGTTCTTTTTCATTTCTGAACAATATTCTGTTGTATTAATGTACCCCAATTTATTTATCCATTACTATTTATCCATCCACCTGCTGATGAACATTTGGGTTGCTTTTACATTCGAGCTGTTTTGAATCGTGTTGCCATGAACATTTGAATGCAAGTCTTGGTGTGGATGTGAATATTTTCCTGAACAGTATCTAGTGCTTAGTGTTTCTTGCTTTAATGAATACCATAAAGTGGATTACATGATTTTGTAGCTCTTTGCCAATTTATTGTTTTTCAATTCTTAGCTTCCTTTTCCTGTTTAAAAAAAAGTGACCGTCAACTTCAAAACAGTAAACTGTCAGTGCAAGTCCAGGGTTTGCACTTAATTTAAAAGAAGAAGTTCTATTAGCAAACATAACACTTGTGAGAAACAAGGCACCTTATCAGAAAGCTGACAGTAAATAATACCAGGTTAAAGTTTTCAAATTGTTTAATTATCTGAATATAGCACCAAATATATGTATATATTTTCAGTGCCATAGCTGCTCTAGGGTACTTGTGTCTGCTTTAGGTTTAAAGATATGGAAGGAAACTGTCATTTATTATTTACAAATACTGGCAAATTTACATTAATTTTTTAAAGAGGAATTAGAATGCATATTTATCTATTGAGTTGTGAAACTACAAATGGAAAATTTCACATGTCTATTTCCCTATATTATTTATAAAATAAATACTATATTTTCTTGTATATTTCTTATATTTGCAGAGAAATGTTAATTTGTAAAACCTTTGTCATATAATTGGATTTGATTTCAAAGTCTTATGTGCTGTGCCCTTATTCTAGGGCTGATAATTGCCCCCCAATATTCAGATATATCACAACCACAAAAGCATTGATTTTCCAATAAATATTTAGCAAACAACAACATTATTATTATTTTTATAATTATTTTTTTATTCGAGTATTTCCGTATTGTCAGGGAGGAAGACATTTTCCTCTCCTCTTCTATGTGGTCTGGCTAGTCTAAGAATTAAATTGACATGAGACAGTTTAACAGGAGATAATCCAAAGTTTAATCACATGTACACATAATAACTCAAATAGAAGAAAAGCTCATGAGTGCATCTGTTAAGATGGTTGTAATGTCATAATGCATTTTTGTTTACATACATTGCGATCATACATAAAACTAGTTTAGGAAAGACTGTTGCAGGCATATGAGGAAAAAAAAAACCACAAACATTTATCTGAGCTTATTGACTTGCACCATTTTGTATGCATTGTCGATTTGGAACAGGTTAAAACGCTATGTTGAAAATGAAATCAGACTTGCCTTCAAGCCGAGCTCTGCTGTGTCAGTACCCAACATTCCAACCTTAAATTCAGTGGTGTCAGGGCTCTACCTCAGAGGCCTCTTTTAAGACCATTGAGAACTATATGCTTCAAGTGAGGGTGCAAGAAATGTTTTATATTTTTATACATGAGGAGAACCTTTGAGAATTGCCTTTGGTTCAGTAGTCCCCCATTAAATTTTTTTTTGATAAATATACAGATGCTATGCTAAGTCACTTCAGTTGTGTCCGACTCTGTGAGACCCCATAGATGGCAGCCCACCAGGCTCCCCCGTCCCTGGGATTCTCCAGGCAAGAACACTGGAGTGGGCTGCCATTTCCTCCTCCAATGCATGAAAGTGAAAAGTGAAAGTGAAGTCGCTCAGTCGTGTCCGACTCTTAGCGACCTCATGGATTGCAGCCTAACAGGCTCCTCTGTCCATGGGATTTTCCAAGCAAGAGTACTGGAGTGGGGTGCCATTGCCTTCTCCAAAATATACAGAAGTCATGGGGAAATACAATATTTGTATCATTCACATTCTGTTACTACCATCAAATGTGTTTTTGATTCGTTTCTGAATTTTTTTTTTCCAAAGAACAATCATTCAGTACAGCGATTTTCCTAAGAATAACAAGGTACAGATTTTCTTTAATGCAGTTTATCATTCCCCGAGACATCATAATATTGTTATGTATTTACACCATTACTTTTCTAGAGGGAGATTCTAGTATTTAAATCATTCACACTCTCCTCCTATATGGAAAAGAGAGAAAGTTACGTAGGAAGAAAAATTATTTGCTCAAATCCTTATTTATGATACTGTTCAAGAGTTAATTAACTAGATTAATTAATGCTATCTTATGGGCTTCACTGATGGGTCAGTGGTAAAGAGTCTGCCTGCAATGTAGGAGCTGCAGGAGCCTCAGGTTA
>NW_011495053.1:2005364-2007590 GCF_000754665.1 Bison bison bison | reverse complement strand
TGGAAAAGAATCTGTCTGCAATGCAGGAGCCACAGGAGCCACAGGAGACACAGGTACAGTCCCTGGGTTGGGAAGATCCCCTGGAGGAGGCCATGGCAACCCACTCCAGTATTCTTACCTGGATAATCCCATAGACAGAGGAGCCTGGCGGACCACAGTCCATAGGGTCGCAAAGAGTCACACACAACCGAGCACCCATGCACAATTATTTCTATCTTAGGCAATACTAAGCGACCACCTAGGCCATCCATGTACGTTTGTGTTGGAAATTACTCCTGTTTTATTGAGCAAGCCCAGCAGTCCTGGAAGGTGGGTCTTTTATGCTATGGAGTGCAAGAAATGCAACCCTCACCCTAACCCCACCTTTAAATCTGTGATTGGCTGTAAGGTTATCAAGGAACTTTTGTTGGAGTTTTTTGTTTTTTTGTTTTTTTCCTCTGCCCTTAGTTATTTGATCTTGATGACTATTCACCTGGGTGATATGCTTCCAAAGCAAAAACCGTATCATGAGTTGATGTTTACATTCACATATTACCTATATTACATATTGATCACTAGTGTGCCACTGTGCTTTTAGTTACAAAATCAAATCAGTCACACTTGGTGCATGAAGAACATTGGAACAGAAAATGTCAGGAGAGCCCCGTACCTACTAGAGCAGAAAGAGTTCAGAATCAGATTTACTTCCAGCCAGTCAGAATCGATATCCTTGACAGAACTTGAAATGTCAGTTTATTGTTTTTTCTAGAATTTTTTCACATTTGCCATTTCAAATGACCATATTCTCAATCTCCTATAATTAAGAACATATGTAATGACTATTATTACATCTAAGGTAGTATTAAATCAATAATATCTTCATAATTATATACAGCCCGTATTGAAATTTTGCATTGTTCCAATGATGTTTTTTAATAAAATTATATGATTCATGATCCAGTCAGAGTCTGTGCATTGTTGTTGTGCTATGATTTGCAGCTTAATCCCCCTTTAAGATGAAAAGACTTACTCCCACAATTGCCAGAAATACTCCCAGCAGACAGCAGTTGGCTTATGTTTCCCAAGTATATTAATCTTTCCAAGGCTCTGAGTCTTCTTTCAGCTTTTGATGACATTCATACATTAAAAAAAAAAATGGTCCAGGGTACTCATTATATTCAGTACCCACATGTGGACTTTACTTCATGAATAGGTTCAGGGAAAACATTCTAGCAAGTTCAGTACATCCTTGATAGTGTGTGTACTTCCTTTTTTGCGTAGCATCAGAAGACACCTAATGTCAGAGTTCCATGGTTTGTGAGTCTCCTTTGATCCTAAGGTTAAGGTGGGCAGAATGATGACTTTTCAGATCTTTCTACTTTCAAAATGTGTGTGTGTATATACGTATATATGTTCTTTTTAAATATTCTTTTCCATTGTGACTTATCACAGGATATTAATTTAGTTCCCTGTGCTACACAGTAGGACCTTATTGTTTCTTACTTTAAATGTGTTTATTCTATAAATGTAAACCAAAGTGAAACTGTATTGGTCATATTGAATTGTTCCCTGGATTGGCTTAAAATATTCCTTCTTGTGTCTGGTAACATCTTGCCTGAAGTTCATCTAGGTTTTCATTTTGATTTTATTAGTACCTTCAAGATCTTACATGCTTGTCTTCAATGTGTATTCCTGTGACCACCATTCTTTTTAAACCTAATCTGCTTGATTTTGTTTTTAACTTGGGTCCTGGGTTTATATACATACAGTGAGATTTTTTAAATATGTATATGGTTTTATAGCCGTATGGTATAAGGCTCTTCCCACATGTGTTCTTTCTGTCACCTGTGTTTGTTTTCTCTTTCCTGTCAAACATACATCTTATTATTAATGCATATGTTAGATCACTTCATGGGAAATAGATGGGGAAACAGTGGAAACAGTGTCAGACTTTATTTTTTTGGGCTCCAAAATCACTGCAGATGGTGACTGCAGCCATGAAATTAAAAGACACTTACTCCTTGGAAAGAAAGTTATGACCAACCTAGATAGCATATTAAAAAGCAGAGACATTAGTTTGCCAACAAAGGTCCGTCTAGTCAAGGCTATGGTTTTACCTGTGGTCATGTATGGATGTGAGAGTTGGACTATGAAGAAGGCTGAGGGCCGAAGAATTGCTGCTTTTGAACTGTGGTGTTGGAGAAGACTCTTGAGCGTCCCTTGGACTGCAAGGAGATCCAACCAGTC
>NW_011495053.1:2004731-2005264 GCF_000754665.1 Bison bison bison | reverse complement strand
TCCTGTTTTATTGAGCAAGCCCAGCAGTCCTGGAAGGTGGGTCTTTTATGCTATGGAGTGCAAGAAATGCAACCCTCACCCTAACCCCACCTTTAAATCTGTGATTGGCTGTAAGGTTATCAAGGAACTTTTGTTGGAGTTTTTTGTTTTTTTGTTTTTTTCCTCTGCCCTTAGTTATTTGATCTTGATGACTATTCACCTGGGAACTTTTGTTGGAGTTTTTTGTTTTTTGTTTTTTCCTCTGCCCTTAGTTATTTGATCTTGATGACTATTCACCTGGGTGATATGCTTCCAAAGCAAAAACCGTATCATGAGTTGATGTTTACATTCACATATTACCTATATTACATATTGATCACTAGTGTGCCACTATGCTTTTAGTTACAAAAATCAAATCAGTCACACTTGGTGCATGAAGAACATTGGAACAGAAAATGTCAGGAGAGCCCCGTACCTACTAGAGCAGAAAGAGTTCAGAATCAGATTTACTTCCAGCCAGTCAGAATCGATATCCTTGACAGAACTTGAAATGT
>NW_011495053.1:1999190-2004631 GCF_000754665.1 Bison bison bison | reverse complement strand
GCCGAAGAATTGCTGCTTTTGAACTGTGGTGTTGGAGAAGACTCTTGAGCGTCCCTTGGACTGCAAGGAGATCCAACCAGTCCGTTCTGAAGGAGATCAGCCCTGGGTGTTCTTTGGAAGGAATGATGCTAAAGCTGAAACTCCAGTACTTTGGCCACCTCATGCGAAGAGTTGACTCATAGGAAAAGATTCTGATGCTGGGAGGGATTGGGGGCAGGAGGAGAAGGGGACGACAGAGGATGAGATGGCTGGATGGCATCACCGACTCAATGGATGTGAGTCTGAGTGAACTCCGGGAGTTGGTGATGGACAGGGAGGCCTGGTGTGCTACGATTCATGGGGTCGCAAAGAGATGGACACGACTGAGCAACTGAACTGAACTGAACTGATGTTAGATTAGCTTGATAGTATCCTGTTCTTTGAGTTCTTTAATGGTAACTCTAGAGTGAGTACTTAGATTTAGTATAGCCTAAATTATAAGCCTTTTCATTTTCCAGAAAGTACAAAGTACTTAAAATCTTTCAACTATATTTTCCCCATCTTAAACTATAAATATGTACTACTTGAGCTACTATTTTAATTTAACAGAGGTTTTAAGTACCCCAGACACTTCCATTGTGGTGTTCTATTTTCAATATTTACTTATATTTATTCCCTGACTTAACCATCCCAGCAGTCATCATTTCTTCTTTAATCCCCATGCTTCTAATTAGGGACATTTTATTTTTCATGTTCCATCTAGGTTTTTTTTTTTTTTTTTAATTTAAATTTATTTATTTTAAATGGAGGCTAATTACTTTACAATATTGTATTAGTTTTGCCATACATCAACATGAATCCACCACGGGTGTACACGTTTTCCCCATCCTGAACCCCCTCCCACCTCCCTCCGTGCACCACCCTCTGGGTCATCCCAGTACACCAGCCCCAAGCATCCTGTATCCATCTAGGTTTGTTCTGCTTGTGGTAAATTCTGTTTTTGTTTCTGAAACCATCTTTATTGCACCTTCATTTTCACAGGCTATTTCCTGTGAATGGAATTCTGAAATGTCAGTGTTCATTTTCCTTCAGCCCTTAGGTTTCTATCCATTGCCTCCTGGCTTCCATCCTTTCCATTCAAATGTCAGCTTTCCATCTAACTTCTTCTAAAGAATCTTTAACATATGAAGAAGAAACTTATATCACAGAATTTTATTTACTTTTAAATGTTACATTTAGTATTTATTGGGTGCTCTCGGTCTTCATTGCCGTCCACAGGCTTTCTGTAGTTACAGCGAGTGGGGGCTACTCTTTGTCATGGGCAACAGGCTCCTCATTGTTGTGGCTTCTCTGCTGCAGAGCACAGGCTCTAGAATGTGCAGGCTTCAGTAGTTGCTGTGTACAGGCTCTAGAGCACAGGCTCAGCTGTTTTGATGCATAGGCCTAACTGCTCCACGGCATGTGGGATCTTCCCAGGCCACAGATTGAACAGGTGCCCTGCATTTCTTCCTCTGCATCGCAAGGCAGACTTCCAGCCACTGGATCACCAAGGATGTCCTCTCACAGAATTTCAACATGTGTATAATTTGAGTCACAAAATGATTAGAGAGAGAGAGAGAAGAAGCAGTCTGGGGAGAGATATCCAGGGGTTTTCCAAACTGAGGAAAGGCAGATTCAAGAACCTTTGCAGGACCAAATAGGATAAGGAAGAACATTTGGGCAATGTGGAATGTCCTGTCTCTCAAGTCATGTTTCCAGTACACAGCACTACTCTGAATGCTATCAGAGATAATTTCTCATTATGTGGATTAACTGTGCTAAATTTCACAGTAAACCCTTGAGGCTAACACTGTGGGCAGCCCCATAGGACAAACGAGGGATTGTTGCTGCTTTGAAGACCAGAGCAGTTGGACTCCACAGTCACTATTTACTAACACCCTATAGGATATTCCAACCCATTCTGCTTTACTTCTCAACATATCTCAATCTACCCAAGTCTCAAGAGAAGGATGGTACCTTACTCCACATGACTACCATTCCCTCTCCAATCTCACTACGTGTAAACCTGGTCCTTTCAAATCTATGTGTCATGTTGTAGCTAAGGTGACCTTGTCCAATATAAGATTATATGTGGCAACAGTATGTATGTACATTTACTTAAATGAATAACAAAAGCCATCCAAATGGTTCAGTAACTTATGATGATTTTATTACGAGTCTCTCCAACTTCCTAATTAAAACATGTTTTGCAAAGGCAGGACCATCTCTGTCTTATTATTGATGATTTCTAGTACTTGATGCCTTGTTCTGCAAAGAGAAGAAGCTTAATGCAGAATTTGTGACTGGATAAATGAATGAATTATATGTAGATACTGTCACTAAGAACCTTTCCAAAAAAAAGCTTTGCATGGAGAAGAAAATGGCAACCTACTCCAGTATTTTTGCCTGGAAAATCCCATGGACAGGGAACCTGGCAGGCTACAGTCCTTGAGGTTGCCAAGAGTCAGACATGACTTAGCAAGTGAGCATATAACTTTTTAATTTATTTCTTTTTGTTTCCTTGTCAGTTCTTCGCTTTTAGGGCAGAACCAACATGTGGAACCTCTGAATTATGTGCCGTGATTAGCATTATATTAGGGTCTGCTGTGATCAGCAGAATATGACTTTCTTCAAGCCACAGGACTACCTGAGGCAAGACACATCATATCTCCTGGCTTACCAAAACTGCACATTACTCACACCTACCTGCACATTACTTATTACGCTTTTCTTGACAAAAGCTTTATGACTTCAACAGTTGTTCAGCGGAAAAGGCTGGAGTCACAGTGGGACCAATTATGCCTTTGTAAACATTCAGGGGTGAAGCAGCTGCTTTACTGAATTCTTTAATGTGAAATTTGTTACAGTGTAAAGTTTTGCTGCCTCTAAACTTGTAGTAACTTTTGACAAAATTAGATGCAGATTATTTCAAGAATATACTCCTTTTCAACTGGGGATGTTAATTTACAATGATACCACTGAACTCATAAATTTAAGGAAAATATCATGTCTTGTAAACTGGATTTGATTTTTTCAAACTAGCTGTTTATATTCAATTCTAAAACAATTTCCATTTAAAATTTTCTGAAAAAATGATTCCAATTAGAATTGTCATGTAACAACAGGAAAGTTATAGTATCAATATTTAGCACTAATGTATTTTCCAACATAAAGTTTTATGAGTCTAAAGTTTTATGAGTCTTCAGTTTTATGAATCCCATAGTAACAACAAATAATTCTAATAAATAGAAATGGTGGGTGATATTTCTATCTGGGACTAAATTTTAATATGTTATATAATAACCACCATGAATCTTTCAGGGATAGTAGAGGGACTATAACTGAGTTTCTTGACTTTTTAAAAGTGAAAATCATAGCACAAAACAGTGCTAGATAGTACTTTAAAGTCCTAATGTAGGAGGATTATAATAATTTTTCTCTGGCATCCGATGTTTGGGTAGATTATCTGGAGGTGCTGCTGTTTGTAAAATAGTGAAATCATATTGTGGGTTTCTTTAAAGATTTTGAAAAAACTTAAAATATTTGGGTAGAGGTTATATATTATATAGATAAATAGAAAATAGATAAATAGGAATATAGATAAATCAATATTATTCTTTAATTATTTATTAATAAATCTGCTAATTGAATATCTCATATATTTATAATTGTGGAAGGAAAATCAAGTAATGTGAGGAGTGTCAAGTGGGTGGACACTGCTCTAAATCACCACAGTACACTCTAAGCACAAGTACTATACTGTTTATCTACTACATTAATCAATTTACATTGGGGTCCGTTCAGTTGTCCTTGTACATTTATAAAGCATTTATGTAAAAGTCTACATAAAAATAAACAGAATTCCAAATGCTGTTAATTTTTCAGTGTTCCCATCTGTGGCCTCTTTCCCCGTGTATCTAGCTTTGAGTAACCAAAAGTTTAACAGTTCAGAGAGATTACAGGGAAGTGAAGCTGCTCAGTCATGTCTGACTCTTTGCAACCCCATGGACTGGAGCCTACCAGGCTCCTCCGTCCATGGAATTTTTCAGGCAAGAGTACTGGAGTGGGTTGTCATTTATTTCTCCAGGGGATCTTTCTGACCCAGGGAACAAACCTGGGTCTCCTGCATTGCAGGCAGATGCTTTACCATCTGAGCCACCAGGGAAGCCCAGATTACAGGGAAGGCACTTCACAAAAAATTTTTTGGTTCTTTTCCTAAAAATAGGTACTCATTCAATAACTGGCTTAACCAAAAAACTAATATTTGAACTAATAATTTCTCATTTGTAAAGGTGTTTTTGAATGTGATGTAGAATGTAGTGTGCTATTTAAACTTTTAGATTCCATGAAATTTCTACTCTTTTTGTTTGAATGGCGTATGTGCCGTCTTGTGAGCTGCTCGTGGCTTTATAGTAAGTTGTAGTTGTCGTTTAGTCACTAAGTTGTCTGACTCTTTGCAGTCCCATGGACCATAGCCCACAAGGCTCCTCTGTCCATGGGATTTCCCAGGCAAGAATACTGGAGTGGATTGCCATTTCTTTCTCCAGGGCATCTTCCCGACCCAGGGATCAAACCCACATCTCCTGCATTGGCTATTTACTACTGAGCCACCAGGGAAGCCCTTATAATAAGTAGAATCATCTAAAAAAAAAAAAAAAAAAAAAAAACCCTGTGCATTTCATTTGTCTCAGGAAAAATCTTACAGTCATTGGATCTTTTTATTTTCTTTTTAAACTAGACCAAAGCATAACTGTCATAAATTCAACTGTTCACTGGACAACTTTAAGAGGCATAGACTTATTTCTTATGGTACACATGAAAAAGTATACAAACACACCTACATGTTATTTCTATTTATCTTGTTGAAACAATAAAATATCAACTCCCTGCAACCAAGGAAACTGATGTAGCCTTGCTTGATACATTTTCTTCAAGAGCATACATTTCTGGGGATGGTCCATGTAGCGTGAGGATAGGATGGATTCCTCTGTGTCAGTGTGAGCTTCGGTAATCAAATCTGGACTGGGGAAATACACGTGGGTGCTGGCTGCACGCAGATAGTTACTGAAGGTGTACAAGTGAAAAAAGGATATACAGGGTATACTGATGGAGAGGGACATAGAGACAGACCAGGCAGTATTTTTGAGTGAAAATAAAAGAAAGAAGGATACATAAATGCAATTGAAAAGGAATAGATACAGAAGAGAATGAGAAAAACATGAGTTCCTTGGAAATGCTCAAAGGAGAAGAATTTCCCACAAGGAGATTCAGTTCAGTTCATTTCAGTTGCTCAGTCGTGTCCGACTCTTTGTGACCCCATGAATCGCAGCATGCAGGCCTCCCTGTCCATCACCAACTCCCGGAGTTCACTCAGACTCACGTCCATCGAGTCAGTGATGCCATCCAGCCATCTCATCCTCTGT
>NW_011495053.1:1998889-1999090 GCF_000754665.1 Bison bison bison | reverse complement strand
GACTGCAAGGAGATCCAACCAGTCCGTTCTGAAGGAGATCAGCCCTGGGTGTTCTTTGGAAGGAATGATACTGAAGCTGAAACTCCAGTACTTTGGCCACCTCATGTGAAGAGTTGACTCATAGGAAAAGATTCTGATGCTGGGAGGGATTGGGGGCAAGAAGAGAAGGGGACGACAGAGGATGAGATGGCTGGATGGCAT
>NW_011495053.1:1994334-1998789 GCF_000754665.1 Bison bison bison | reverse complement strand
GAAATCCCAGGGTTGATCTCCTTCAGAATGGACTGGTTGGATCTCCTTGCAGTCCAAGGGACTCTCAAGAGTCTTCTCCAACACCACAGTTCAAAAGCATCAATTCTTCGGTGCTCAGCCTTCTTCACAGTCCAACTCTCACATCCATACATGACCACAGGAAAAACCATAGCCTTGACTAGACAGACCTTTGTTGGCAAAGGAATGTCTCTGCTTTTTAATATGCTATCTAGGTTGGTCATAACTTTCCTTCCAAGGAGTAAGCGTCTTTTAATTTCATGGCTGCTGTCACCATCTGTAGTGATTTTGGAGCCTAAAAAAATAAAGTCTGACATTGTTTCCACTGTTTCCCCATCTATTTCCCATGAAGTGACAAGGAGATTAGTATTGACAAAAAGCCCATTAGGATGAGGACTGGAAACTATCCATTTGCCTTGGCAACAAGGAAGCTGTTACACTTTATCAATACATGAGTTGCAGGCAGAAGAGTGAATGATGGGTGAGTCAGAGAACGTGGTGTAGAGTGTCTTCAATGCAGCTATAGTATTAAAGGCTCAAATCTCTTTAGCATCTCTTTAGAGCTATTTCCATAGGGTATGAGAGTCAATGGAAGGTTTTTTTTTTTTTCCGTGAGAGAAATGTGCACACATTTGAATGTGATATAAAGGAGCTTGATAATATAGTCGAAAGATGGGGATGTCGAAAGTGTGGAGTCTCTGTTGGGGCACAAGAGGAAAGGTTCAATGCCAGCATGATGCTTGGTTTTATACAGCATGATGCTTGGTTTGGAGGAGAGATGCTGTCTTCATTGTAATGCAAATAAAGGGATTCTTCAATGTGGAAAATACTGAGGGCTTGCCTATCTGATGACTTTTTTTTGGGTATTTGGAAAGGAAAGTCCTCTGCTGAATGTGAGAGGAAATGTCCTGGAGGTTTAGTTTCATGGAGAATGGTGTGCATCTGAAATGACTCTGCTCAGGGAAAACATTGATTTTGGGAAAGCAAAGGAGACAGTGTTAACACAATGGACTCATTCTTTACAAATTTTACTTTACTTTTTTTAATTTTTCCAAGTAAAATCAAATCCTGGCTGTAGACCTGGAGAAGTCACAGTGTTTTATTCTTTCAGTTTTATTTTTTTCCTTTTCTATGTAAGAACAGGGAAATGGAGGTTAGTATATTGACCAGAAAATAGTTAATGGGTGAGTCAAGTTGCTCTAATATGAGTTAGAAAGGAAGCTCAGAATTAAGGAGTTGATGTGCAGAGAAAAGTTGACAGATCTGCAGATGGGAATCTCACTAATATTAAAACAAACAAATGCAAAAAACAAACAAATGAAAAATAGATGTAGAAGGAATGCCTGAGTAGGAATTGAAAGTATCAAAGGTTATAGCTATCTTTCCACATTTCGAAAGATGAGTCTTAGAGTATTTTTTGACCATGTTATAGAAACAAAGAATAGATTTCCTTCCATCTCCTTTACAAATAGTTTAATTTTGAAAGAAACTGAAAGGTAGAAGAAAGTGTGAAAGTGTCAGTCATTCTGTCGACACTCAGCAACTCTATGTGACTCCACGGACTGTAGCTTGTTAGGCTCGTCTTTCCGTGGGATATTTCCAGCCAGGAGTATTGGCGTGAGTTGCCATCCCCTTCTCCAGGGGGTCTTCTCAATCCAGGGATCGAACCCAGGTCTCCTGCACTGCAGATAGATTCTTTGCTTATCTAAGCCACCAGGTAAATTACTTCTAGCTTTCAGTTTCTTTCAGAATGAATCTCCTTTTCAAAGAGTTTTCAAAGAAAGTGAAAGGTAGAAGTAACTTTGAACTGAAACAACTTTAGAGAAAAGTGAAATTTCTGTAAAAGTTAAGGGGGAGAAACATGATTGTCCTGTTTTCTCCTGGAGCTTTTCCCTTTGTCGTTGTAAGGGAACTAAGTATTGTCCTGAATTCCTGCCTTCCTGGACTGACAAAGACCTTGGTTGAAGACAATTACATTCTCTTTCAGGAGTCCATCACTGAGCGATAATGAGGTGTGAACACATTCCTCAGAAACCACAGACATGCCAAAAGGGCAATTTAACACCTCTTCAAAAGATAGATGAGATATGAATTATTCATAATGAGCTCGGGCCAGACTCTGTATGCACCAGCTGACTTCAAAACCTGAACTGGTGTGATATGAACTCTCTTCCGTGGAACTTGTGTATTTTCTCCCCAGGCAGAGGTCACAATCTTTAATCTACTTAATACTTTTATTGAAGGGGTGCTGAGAACAACTCTCTATCCTTCTCTCTCAATTTCACTCTTCCATTTACCATTTTGTCGAGGGTGTGTGTGTGTGTATGTCATGTACCTCATTTCTATATATCCTATATTGGAGCGGGAAGGTTAGTAAACATTTTCTGTCTTATCTTGCAGTCTTCAAATCTGCATGATAAGAGCATGTTCCATGCTCTTGAGTCATGACTTCTATATATAAGATGATGTTAATAAGTTAAAACACAACTATACACTTCCCCTAGCATGTTTGGGTTATGTCAGAGTTCAACGACAGGGTCACAGGAAAGGCAGTCATGGTTTTGAGGCAGTTGGTTATTCTAGTATCTCTAAGGATGATACATATTTTCATTGTATTGAGACAGTTGATAAATAAGGAATCACAGCCCCAAGCGACCAGCCCTAAACCAGTTTGAAAGAGAATTTCATGGGCCCTCCATGGTGCAATGCAAGTTAGGTTCCCAGAGTTGTTTTGCAAATAAAGATTGGTTTTAAATGCCTATGTAAAATAATTCATTTACTTCACTGATAGCTTTGTGAAGAATCATTATTTATGAGTTAAATTAGTCTCCTCTTTTTGCTCGTCATACACTCATCTTAGCCAATTATTTTTCCCTTGGTAAATTTAAAAGTAAGCCAAAATATATATTGGCAAAATATCAGCACCACTAGGAGGAACATTCAGAACACTTCTCTTATGGAGATCTGATTATTATATGAGATTCTAAAATGCACATTGAACAAAAGATTTTGTTTTCAGTAGTACATAAAATTGAAGCTGTAGTTTCCTCTTTAAAGATTCTTATTATTTTCAGTGCTGCTACATTATGCAGAATCCCTTTTCCAAAAATTCTCAAGTTTAAACTCTCATTAGTGGCGTGAATAGAAAATAGATGCAGAGAGAAGAAGGTGTACAAGGAATAGCTTAGTGACATCATGAAGTAGCTCTCCACCGAGAATTCAAGCCCTTGTTGATCGTCTTGAGTTTTTCAGTAAGGACAGCTTTTCACGTAGCATTAATTCTCTCTCTCTCTCTTTTTTTTTTTTTTCTGTTTTACATGTAACAATCAATTTCCTCTTATCAAATCGTAATTCCATATGTAGCCTGAGGGAACTACTTTCTTGAAATGAATCTACTAATGAAAACTCTGTAATTGCTTCTGTTTTCCTCATATTTAATTTTGTGTATTTTTCTTAAAAGTTTTAATTTAAAGACATCAACAATCTTAATGAATACTATCATTTAACTAATAAATTGTGCAAGGGAATATAAAATATGATCACTTAAATATTCATATCAATTGCATGATGCTTCTAGATTTTTGAAAAAGAAATCTTTTATTGAGAAATACACTTCATAGAATTTAGAATATAGAGTAATTAGGCTAGAAGATTACATATTTTACTGAAGTGCATGCTGTTGCTTCACTCATGTCCAACTCTGTGCAACCCCATGGACTGTAGCCCGCCAGGCTCTTCTGTCCATGGGATTCTCCAGGCAAGAATACTGGAGTGGGTTGCCATGCCTACCTCCAAGAGATCTGCCTCATCTAGGGATTGAACCCGCGTTTCTTTTGTCTCCTGAATGAGAGGTGGATTCCTTACTACCATTAGTGCCACCTGGGAAGCCCAATTTTTACTGATATCCAATTTTCAATTATAATTGTTTTATTTTTCAAATTATTTTAAAGATGTTATTTTACTTTTTTAAGTTTTCCTTGGCTTTGTTTGTTTTTGACATCTTTTATGTTAACTCTGTTTTTTTCAGGATATTTTATATATTTTATTTTATTTTTTTAAATTTATTTATTTTAATTAGAGGCTAATTACTTTACAATATTGTATTGGTTTTGCCATACATCAACATGAATCTGCCACGGGTGTACACATGTTCCCAATCCTGAACCCCCCTCCCACCTCCCTCCCTGTACCATCCCTCTGGGTCATCCCAGTGCACCAGCCCCAAGCATCCTATATCCCGCATCAAACCTGGACTGGCGATTTGTTTCTTATATGATATTATACATGTTTCAATGCCATTCTCCCAAATCATCCCCCGCCTCCCTATCCCACAGAATCCAAAAGACTGTTCTATACATCTGTGTCTCTTTTGCTATCTCGCATACAGGGTTATTGTTACCATCTTTCTAAATTCCATATATATGCGTTACTATACTG
>NW_011495053.1:1993236-1993850 GCF_000754665.1 Bison bison bison | reverse complement strand
TTGGGTCGTTATTTTTCTGGAATTGAGCTTCAGGAGTTGCTTGTATATTTTTGAGATTAGTTGTTTGTCAGTTGCTTCATTTGCTATTATTTTCTCCCATTCTGAAGGCTGTCTTTTCACCTTGCTTATAGTTTCTTTTGTTGTGCAGAAGCTTTTAATTTAATTTTATTTTTTAAATTTTTTTTGTGTGTTCATTTACTTTATTAACACTACATTTACCATGTTATCACCATGGAATGTAAATTCAGGTTAGACGAGAATTCACAAGTACAACAAAGCATTCTGTGATTTACCAAAGTTTGTATAATGTCTGACCAAACCAGCTTGTTCATCAAGGACTTCCATTATAGGCATTTTATTTAGCTGATGATACTTTTGGAGAAAATAAACATACTGCATACATTTAAAAAGTGTTTTTCATTCACCTTTGCATTAGCACTTAAAATACATGTTTCAAACTAATTTAAAATTATTCTAACATAACAGCAGCAAAATATAATTCTGCAATTACAAAAGAGCTAAAAGGGATCCACAAGTTAAGTTACTCTCATGTTTATAACTATGATTCTAAAATAAATACTACTTCAAAGTGGCTCTGTTACCAGCTTTTTAGT
>NW_011495053.1:1991253-1992309 GCF_000754665.1 Bison bison bison | reverse complement strand
GACGTTTCAGGTTCCTACCGGATTCTGACCCCACTCCCGCACCCCAGCTTTTAATTTTAATTAGATCCCATTTGTTTATTTTTTTCTTTTATTTCCAATGTTCTGGGAGGTGGGTTATAGAGGATCCTGCTGTGATTTATGTCGGAGAGTGTTTTGCCTATGTTCTCCTCTAAGAGTTCATAGTTTCTGGTCTTATGTTTAGATCTGTAATCCATTTTGAGTTTATTTTTGTGTATGATGTTAGAAAGTATTCTAGTTTCATTCTTTTACAAGTGGTTGACCAGTTTTCCCAGCACCACTTGTTAAAGAGATTGTCTTTTCTCCATTGTATATTCTTGCCTCCTTTGTCAAAGATAAGGTGTCCATAGGTGTGTGGGTTTATCTCTGGGCTTTCTATTTTGTTCCATTGATCTATATTTCTCTCCTTGTGCCAGTACCATACTGTCTTGATGACTGTGGCTTTGTAGTAGAGCCTGAAGTCAGGCAGGTTGATTCCTCCAGTTCCATTTTTCTTTCTCAAGATTGCTTTGGCTCTTCAGGGTTTTTTTGTATTTCCATACAAATTGTGAAATATTGTTCTAGCTCTGTGAAAAATACCGTTGGTAGCTTGATAGGGATTGCATTGAATCTATAGATTGCTTTGGGTAGTATACTCATTTTCACTATATTGATTCTTCCAATCCATGAACATGGTATATTTCTCCATCTATTAGTGTCCTCTTTGATTTCTTTCACCAGTGTTTTATAGTTTTCTATGTATAGGTCTTTAGTTTCTTTAGGTAGATCTATTCCTAAATATTTTATTCTTTTCATTGCAATGGTGAATGGAATTGTTTCCTTAATTTCTCTTCTGTTTTCTCATTATTAGTGTATAGGAATGCAAGGGATTTCTGTGTGTTGATTTTATATTCTGCAACTTTACTATAGTCATTGATTAGTTCTAGTAATTTTCTGGTGGAGTCTTTAGGGTTTTCTATGTAGAGGATCATGTCATCTGCAAACAGTGAGAGTTTTACTTCTTCTTTTCCAATTTGGATTCCTTTTATTTCTTTTTCT
>NW_011495053.1:1990375-1991106 GCF_000754665.1 Bison bison bison | reverse complement strand
ACAGTGGTGAAAGTGGGCACCCTTGTCTTGTTCCTGACTTTATGGGAAATGCTTTCAATTTTTCACCATTGAGGATAATGTTTGCTGTGGGTTTGTCATATATAGCTTTTATTATGTTGAGGTATGTTCCTTCTATTCCTGCTTTCTGGAGAGTTTTTTAATCATAAATGGATGTTGAATTTTGTCAAAGGCTTTCTCTGCATCTATTGAGATATTCATATATCCTTTATTTTTCAATTTGGTGATGTGGTGTACTACTTTGATTGATTTGCAGATATTGAAGAATCCTTGCTTCCCTGGGATAAAGCCCACTTGGTCATGGTGTATGATCTTTTTAATGTGTTGATGTACTCTGATTGCTAGAATTTTGTGAAGGATTTTTGCATCTATGTTCATCAGTGATATTGGCCTGTAGTTTTCTTTTTTTGTTGTATCTTTGTCAGGTTTTGGTATTAGGGTGATGGTGGCCACATAGAATGAGTTTGGAAGTTTACCTTCCTCTGCAATTTTCTGGAAGAGTTTGAGTAAGATAGGTGTTAGTTCTTCTCTTAAATTTTTGGTAGTAATTCAGCTGTGAAGCTGTCTGGACCTGGGCTTTTGTTTGCTGGAAGATTTCTGATTACAGTTTCAATTTCCATGCTTGTGATGGGTCTGTTAAGATTTTCTATTTTTTCCTGGTTCAGTTTTGGAAAGTTGTACTTTTCTAAAAATTTGTCCATTTCTTCCACGTT
>NW_011495053.1:1988982-1990275 GCF_000754665.1 Bison bison bison | reverse complement strand
GCCCTAATTTTTAAGATTTCTTTCCTTCTACTAACCCTGGGGTTCTTCATTTCTTCCTTTTCTAGTTGCTTTAGGTGTACAGTTAGGTTATTTATTTGACTTTTTTCTTGTTTCTTGAGGTATGCCTGTATTGCTATGAACTTTCCCCTCAGCACAGCTTTTACAGTGTCCCACAGGTTTTGGGTTGTTGTGTTTTCATTTTCATTCATTTCTATGCATATTTTGATTTCTTTTTGATTTCTTCTGTGATTTGTTGGTTATTCAGCAGCGTGTTGTTCAGCCTCCATATGTTGGAATTTTTAATCGTTTTTCTCCTGTAATTGAGATCTAATCTTACTGCATTGTGGTCAGAAAAGATGCTTGGAATGATTTCAATTTTTTTGAATTTACCAAGGCTAGATTTATGGCCCAGAATGTGATCTAGCCTGGAGAAGGTTTCGTGTGCACTTGAGAAAAAGGTGAAATTCATTGTTTTGGGATGAAATGTCCTATAGATATTAATTAGGTCTAACTGGTCTATTGTATTATTTAAAGTTTGTGTTTCTTTGTTAATTTTCTGTTTAGTTGATCTATCCATAGGTGTGAGTGTGGTATTAACATCTCCCACTATTATTGTGTTATTGTTAATTTCCCCTTTCATACTTGTTAGCATTTGTGTTAAATATTGTGGGGCTCCTATGTTGGGTGCATATATATTTATAATTGTTATATCTTCTTCTTGGATTGATCCTTTGATCATTATGTAGTGGCCTTCTTTGTTTCTTTTCACAGCCTTTGTTTTAAAGTCTATTTTATCTGATATGAGTATTGCTACTCCTGCTTTATTTTGGTCTTTATTTGCATGGAATATCTTTCTCCAGCCCTTTACTTTCAGTCTGTATATTTCCCCTATTTTGAGGCAGGTCTCTTGTAGACAACATATATAGGGGTCTTGTTTTTGTATCCATTCAGCCAGTCTTTGTCTTTTGGTTGGGGCATTCAACCCATTTATGTTTAAGGTAATTATTGATAAGTATGATCCCATTGCCATTTACTTTATTGTTTTGGGTTCAAGTTTATACACCATTTTTGTGTTTCCTGTCTAGAGAATCTCCTTTAGCATTTGTTGGAGAGCTAGTTTGGTGGTGCTGAATTCTCTCAGCTTTTGCTTGTCTGTAAAGCTTTTGATTTCTCCTTCATATTTGAATGAGATCCTTGCTGGGTACAGTAATCTGGGCTGTAGGTTATTTTCTTTCATCACTTTAAGTATGTCTTGCCATTCCCTCCTGGCCTGAAGAGTTTCTATTGAAAGAT
>NW_011495053.1:1985511-1988669 GCF_000754665.1 Bison bison bison | reverse complement strand
GATCTTTGTTAATTTGATTAATATGTGTCTTGGGGTGTTTCGCCTTGGGTTTATCCTGTTTGGGACTCTCTGGGTTTCTTGGACTTGGGTGACTATTTCCTTCCCCATTTTAAGGAAGTTTTCAACTATTATTTCCTCAAGTATTTTCTCATGGTCTTTCTTTTTGTCTTCTTCTTCTGGGACTCCTATGATTCGAATGTTGGAGCGTTTAACACTGTCCTGGAGGTCTCTGAGATTGTCCTCATTTCTTTTAATTTGTTTTTCTTTTTTCCTCTCTGATTCTACCATTCTATCTTCTGCTTCACTAATCCTATCTTCTGCCTCCATTATTCTACTACTTGTTGCTTCCAGAGTGTTTTTGATCTCATTTATTGCATTATTCATTATATATTGACTCTTTTTTATTTCCTCTAGGTCCTTGTTAAACCTGTCTTGCATTTTCTCAATCCTTGTCTCCAGGCTATTTATCTGTGATTCCATTTTTATTTCAAGATTTTGGATCATTTTTACTATTCATATTTGGAATTCTTTATCAGGTAGATTTTCCTATCTCTTCCTCTTTTGTTTGGTTTGGTGGGCATTTATCCTGTTCCTTTACCTGCTGGGTATTCCTCTGTCTGTTCATCTTGTTTATATTGCGGAGTTTGGGGAGGCCTTTCTGTATTCTGGCAGTTTGTGGAGTTCTCTTTATTGTGGAGTTTCCTCACTGTTGGAGTGGTGTTGTTTCGGTGGCTTGTCAAGGTTTCTTGGTTAGGGAAGCTTGTGTCGGTATTCTGGTGGGTGGGGCTGGATTTCTTCTCTCTGGAGTGCAATGAAGTATTTAGTAATGAGTTATGAATGTCAGTGGTTTTGGCGTAACTTTGGGCAGCCTGTATGTTGAAGCTCAGGGCTGTGTTCCTGTGTTGCTGGAGAATGTGGGTGGTATGTCTTGCTCTGGAACTTGTTGGCCCTTGGGTGGTGCTTGGTTTCAGTGTAGGTATGGAGGTGTTTGATGAGTTCCTATCAATTAATGTTCCCGGGAGTCAGGAGTTCTCTGATGTTCTCAGGATTTGGACTTAAGTCTCCTGCTTCTGGTTTTCAGTCTTATTTTTACAGTAGTCTCAAGACTTCTTATATATAGCACCGTTGATAAAACATCTAGGTTAAAGATGAAAAGTTTCTCCACAGTGAGGGATACCCAGAGAGGTTCACAGAGTTACATGGAGAAGAGAAGAGGGAAGAGGGAGTTAGAGGTGACCCGAATGAGATGAGGTGGAATCAAAAGAGGAGAGAGCAAGGTAGCCAGTAATCACTTCCTTGTGTGTGCTCCACAGTCTGGACCACTCAGAGATGTTCATGGAGTTATACAGAGAAGAGAAGAGGGAGGAAGGAGACAGAGGTGGCCAGGAGGATAAAAGGGGGGAATGAAAAGGAGTGAGACAGATCCAGCCAGTCATCAGTTCCCTAAGTGTTCTCCACCGTCTGGAACACACAGAGATTCAGAGAGTTGGGTAGAGAAGAGAAGGGGGAGGGAGGAGACAGAGGCGACCTGGTGGAGAAAAAGGAGAGTCCAAAGGGGGAGATAGCACTCAAGCCAGTAATCTCGCTCCCAAGTAAAAATGGGTACTGAAGATTGTGTTCTTAAAGGTACAAAATTGATAACAAATACCAAAAAGCAAATATTTAAATTCTAGAGTATAGGTTGGATTTTCAAAAATACAATATTAAAGAAAAGAAGAAGAAGAAAAAAAAAACAAAGTCACAAAAATCATTAAAAATATATGTATATATGAAGTTTGCTTTAAAAAATGGTCTTTTTTTTAAAGTAACAGTAGGTTATAAAAATGAAAATTAAAGGAGTACTAGAGGACTTAAAATTTTTAAAAAGTTAAAAAAAAAAGAAAAAAGAAAAAAAGACAAGAATGATCATAAAAATAGTAAAAATATATCTAGGACTTTCTCTGGTGTTGTTGTGGGCAGTGTGGGGTCAGCTCAATTTTAATAGCTCCTTGGTCTGGCTTATATTTCTCAAGATCTATAGGCCCCTTCTTATGTAGTCAGTACTAACTACAGGGTTTTAATCTGTTGCACCTGTCACTTCCAAGGCGGTTCCCTCTGTTTTAGCTTCTTCTGTTTGCTGGTCTCTTCAGTGTCTGATTTCTGCCCTGACACAAGGGGGTCGGTGGTGGACACTTTTTTTTTTTAGGCTTGGTTGTTCAGTAGCGCTGTGGGGAGGGAGGTATGATGCAAACAACCCTGGCGTGTGCTCGCAGTGTCTCAGCCACACTGGGCTTGCCCCCGCTCCCGGCGCATGCACCCTCCCTGCCCACACAGCTCAGGCTCTAGGTTGCTCCGCTGGTAACCGTCCGAGGCTGGCCCTGCGCTGAATGCAACTCCCGGTCTAAGCCTCTCAGGTTCAGGCACTCAGGTAGTCCTCAGAGGCACAGATTCTGTTGGGCCTGCGTTTTGTGCCCTTCCCAGCTCTGAGCAGCTCGGGTGATGAGGTGTTCAGCGAGCACGGTCCCTGCGATTTATCGCCTCTCCCGTCCCTGCCGCTGGGTTTTCTGGGTGTACAACTGGTGCACCTTCTCAGGCAGATGATGACTGTCCAGAACCCCAAGAAGTCTTAGTTAGCAAAGAAGCCTGCTTGCAGTTTGGTAGATTATGTCTTTCTGGGGCTGTGATTGCCCCCTTCCAGCTCTGGCTGCCTGTCACCAGAGAGGGATGGTCTGCAGCCAGCTGGTTCTGTTCAGCCCTTTGTTGTGTGCATGGGCCTGGTGGTGTCTTAGGGCTTTTCACGTGGTAGCTATCCCACAGTCTGGTTTGCTAGCCCAAATTCATTCACTCTGATTATCCTCGGGGCATTCAGGCCCGATCCTTACTCTAAGCAATGCAGTCCGCGCCTCCCTGCCCAGCCCCCGCTTGCTAGTGGCGGGTGCAGGCATCTGCGCTGCTTCTCCGCTGGGGGAGTTACCGTTGGGCTCGTAATCTGCGGGTTTTAATTATTTACTTATTTTTCCTCCCTATTATGTTTCCCTCTGTGCTTCCAAGGCTCAGCACAGACTCAGCAGTGAGAGTATTTCCTGGTGTTTGGGAACTTCTCTCTTTTTAAGACTCCCTTCCTGGGATGGAGCTCCGTCCCTCCCTCTTTGGTCTCTTGTTTTGTCTTTTATATTTTT
>NW_011495053.1:1985246-1985411 GCF_000754665.1 Bison bison bison | reverse complement strand
AGGTCCTTGTTAAACCTGTCTTGCATTTTGTCAATCCTTGTCTCCAGGCTATTTATCTGTGATTCCATTTTTATTTCAAGATTTTGGATCATTTTTACTATCATTATTTGGAATTCTTTATCAGGTAGATTTCCTATCTCTTCCTCTTTTGTTTGGTTTGGTGGG
>NW_011495053.1:1983953-1985146 GCF_000754665.1 Bison bison bison | reverse complement strand
TTATATTTTTCCTACCTCCTTTCGAAGAGAATGGGCTGCTTTTCTGGGTGCCTGATGTCCTCTGCCTGCATTCAGAAGTTGTTTTGTGGAATTTACTCAACGTTTAAATGTTCTTTTGATGAATTTGTGGGGAAGAAAGTGGTCTCCCCGTCCTATTCCTCTGCCATCTTAGGACCGCCTCTGTATGTTAACTCTTTAGCAAATAAAGTTGCACTGATTCTTATTTAATTATGAAAGAAACTAAGGATAAATGCTTGTTTCTGAGTAAAATGTTTCTTAGATTTCAAAAGTTATATTCCTAAAGTATCCTTATTGTTATTTCAGATAAATTGATTCATACATTGATTTTTAAAATAACCTCCATATTCTACATGGGACATACTAACAGGGTCCTTGGATTCAAATGAGGAGCAAAAATAAAATTTGGCACTGCTGTTCTTGTAGGGTATATAGCTATTAAACAGCTATACAAAAATGTAAAATTGATTTGTGGCAAGTAGATATATTATTATTCTAATGAACCCACATGATTTTCATCTGAAGAGTGACTGAGGATTGACAGGGGAGGCTTAGGCCATTGGAAAATTTCAATTCAGTTCTGTTCAGTTACTCAATTGTGTCCGACTCTTTGCAACTCCATGGACTGCAGCACACCAGGCTTCCCTGTCCATCACCAACTCCCCAAGGTTACCCAAACTCATGTCCATTGAGTCTGTGATGCCATCCAACCATCTCATCCTCTGTCGTCCCCTTCTCCTCCTGTCTTCAATCATTCCCAGTATCAAGTCTTTTCCAGTGAGTCAGTTCTTCTCATCAGATGGCCAAAGTATTGGTGTTTTGGCTTCAGCATCAGTCCTTCCAATGAATATTCAGGACTGATTTCCTTTAGGATGGACTAGTTGGATCTCCTTGCAGTCCAAGGGACTGTCAAGAGTCTTATCCAACACCACAGTTCAAAAGCATCAATTCTTCGGCCCTCAGTTTTCTTTATAGTCCAATGCTCATGTCCATACATGACTACTGGAAAAACCAAAGCTTTGAGTAGATGGACCTTTGTTGGCAAAGTAATGGCTCTGCTTTTGAATATGCTGTCTAGGTTGGTCATAACTTTTCTACCAAGGAGCAAGCATCTTTTAATTACATGGCTGCAGTCACCATCTGCAGTGATTTTGGAGCCCAGAAAAATAAAGTCT
>NW_011495053.1:1956429-1983853 GCF_000754665.1 Bison bison bison | reverse complement strand
TTGGCAAAGTAATGGCTCTGCTTTTGAATATGCTGTCTAGGTTGGTCATAACTTTTCTACCAAGGAGCAAGCATCTTTTAATTACATGGCTGCAGTCACCATCTGCAGTGATTTTGGAGCCCAGAAAAATAAAGTCTGTCACTGTTTCCATTGTTTCCCTATCTATTTGCCATGAAGTGATGGGACCAGATACCATGATCTTAGTTTTCTGAACGTTGAGTTTTAAGCTAACTTTTTCACTTTTCTCTTTCACTTTCATCAAGAGGCTTTTTAGTTCTTCTTCACTTTCTGCCATAAGTGTGGTGTCATCTGCATATCTGAGGTTGTTGATATTTCTCCTGGTAAATTTGGTTTCTGCTTGTGATTCATTCAGCCTGGCATTTTGCATACTGTACTCTTCATATAAATTAAATAAGAAAGATGACAGCCTTGACACTCTTTTCCCAATTTTGAACCAGTTCCATGTCCGGTTCTAACTGTTGTTTCTTGACTCACATGCAAGTTTCTCAGGAGACAAGTAAGATAGTCTGATATTCCCATCTCTTTCAGAATTTTCCACAGTTTTTCATGATCCACACAGTCAAAGGCTTTGGCATAGTCAATAAAGCAGAAATAGATGTTTTTCTGGAACTCTCCCACTTTTTCAATAATCCACCAGATGTTGGCAATTGGATCTCTGGTTCCTCTGCCTCTTCTAAATCCAGCTTGAACAACTGTAAGTTAATGGTTCACGTACTGTTGAAGCCTAGCTTGGAGAATTTTGAGAATTACTTTGCTAGCATGTGAGATGAGTACAATTGTGCAGTAGCTGAGCATTCTTTGGCATTACCTTTCTTTGGGATTGGAATGAAAACTGACTTTTTCCAGTCCTGTTTTCCAAATTTGCTGGCATATTGAGTGCAACACTTTCACAGCATCATCTTTTAGGATTTTAAATAGCTCAACTGGAATTCCATCAACTTCACTAACTTTGTTATGACTCGTTTCATGAAGGGAGTTACAAATGCCCTACCATGTAGGCACATAGGTGGGCTGCAGCTGGGGAGACCAGTCTCAGCCAGGGGGAGGAGGACCCATGGGAGCTTGCAGATCAGAGTCTTTACTGTGTCCTCCTGGGAAGAGAGGAAAAAGCTCAGCATTGTCTAGCTTGAGTAATGCCAGCAGGCTTTGGGTTGTAGGGGTGACCCCTTCCTGTCTGGGACCTGGCCCTGCATTGATTTAGGGCAGGCAAAATATTGACTTGAAATCTGAGAGTTCCATACAAAACTGGTTTGTGTGTGGATTCGGGAATGACTGGTATGCATGTGGAAGGTGTTTTCCTGTTCTCTGAAGCTATTTATTATATTGAGGAATTATTGAAACCTGGGTGGAGGAGTGTGTTCACAGACAGCCAGGCCCCTGAAGATGTCAAAACACCATAAAACACTGTTAAAAACCAAGACGGATATGCATTAATGGCCTGGCATTTAGCCTAGGTGGAGTGATTAGGGGAAGGATTTTCTGAGTGTTATTTTGGGCTGAAATTTAAATGATAAATAGATCATGAATATGTTTTACTATATGAAGAAAGGCATGAAAATATTTTAGTTCAGGAAATGCTTCTACTTTTGGTGTTATATCTAAAAAAGCCTTGTCTGTTCTGAAAATAGAATATGTTTACTATTCTATGTAAACTTCTATATATTCTCATAAAAGTTTTGTAATTTTAGCTTTTATGTTTAATTTTCTGAAATACTTTGACTTAATACTCGTATATGATTTGAGGAAGAGTTCTATGTTTTTGTACTTGAAGATATGACTCTTCAGTTGTCCCAACACTTTTTGTTAAAATGACCAATTCTTACCCAATGAAATGTTTCAGCATCCATGTTGAACATTAATACATGAGTCAGTTTGAGACCACCATCACTCTCTCCACAAAATTAAAAATTGTAACCAGTGAACATGGAATTCTTCTCATTTATTCAATTCCTTAGTTTCTTTTAAAACTATTTTGTAACTTTAGGAGTCTAAATTTCACAATTTTTCATTAGCTTAATTTCAAATTATGTTGCCATTTTCAGGCTATTATAAATGGAATTCTTTCCCTTTATTTTATTTTTGAATTGTTCATTGCTCAAGTATAGAAATTTAATTGAGTTTTATTTGTTGATCTTGTATCCTGTGTCTCCCTGAATTCACTTTTTAGTTATAATCTTTTTTAGTTTCTTAAGATTTTCTACATACATCTTCATATATTCTGAAAATACATATCATTTTTCTTCTTTTCCAACCTAGGCTTTCATTTACTTTTCTTGTCAAACTGCCCTGGCTAGAACATCTAGTATAATATTGAATATATGTGGTGAGACTAGACATCCATTTTCTTTTCCTCATCTCAAGAGGAAGAGTCTAGTTTTTCCCCATTGTGTGTGAGGTTAGCTGTTTTTTCCTTTGTTTGTTTTGTAGATGCTACTTAGAAAGTTGAGGAAGTTACCTTTTATTCCTAATTTTTTGTTTTGTTTTGTCACAAAGGGTATTGGATTTTGTCAGATAATTGTTTTTCATTTTGTCTCTTGAGATGATCATGTGATTTTTGTCCTTTATCCATTGATATAGAGTATTGCATGATTTGACCTTTGGCTGCTAAACAAACTGATGTGGGTTGAATCAACTAGCACTTGTCGGGAGATAACAGTTGGGAGCAGCAACAAAGGCAGAGCGGCCAGAAGCTCACAGAGAAAAGGGGAAGAGTCAAAGCCAGAGGACAGCTATCCTTCAGTCTTATGTTAGAAAGTATATGAGAGTCAATGCACTTTGATCTTATTTTCAAACGATGTGAGTTACTCTCAAGTGTATATATGAGATTGTTTTATTATAATTTGGTATGTTAATTTTATGTGTGCATGCATTTAAAGTAACTGAATCACCTATATTTCTGCCAGGGTATTGAGAGTGTCTTTTAGCCAATTTAGTATTGCCTGTCCTTTTGCTCAGAGAAGGCAATGGCAACCCACTCCAGTACTCTTGCCTGGAAAATACCATGGACGGAGCCATAGACGCAGCCCACCAGGCCCCGCCGTCCCTGGGATTCTCCAGGCAAGAACACTGGAGTGGGTTGCCATTTCCTTCTCCAATACATGAAAGTGAAAAAATAAAGTGAAGTCACTCAGTCATGTCTGACTCCTAGCGACCCCATGGACTGCAGCCCACCAGGCCCCTCCGTCCATGGTTAAATTTATCAAGCAAGTTATTTTTGAGAGTTTGATCATAAAAATGTTAGTTTCATCAGATGCTCTCTATTGAGATAATCATGTAATTTATTAAGTCATTAACATTTTCAGTTTCGTTGACAGATCTCCCAATATTAAATTACTTGTGTTTCTTGAGTATATTAGCTCAAACATCTATTTCGTCATACTCTGTCAGATGAAAATATTTCAAGTATGGTATTTTCAATTTAAATTTTAGAAGTGAAATGGAGCTATCATTTCTGATATTCAATTTAAAAATCAGTGTGATACTCCTAAAGAAATAAGATACATACACAATCAATTGTGACTTTTTTTGTAAGGATTATATAGTAGTATGTTACTACTATATATTATAGTAGTATGTTACTTACTTTCTATACATATACTTTTAAAGCTCTGCTTGATTACTGATTTTAATAGTGAAAGAAAGTATTTAGAATGAAGACTCTTTAGAATTAGACTTTCTGTCATCCACTACATCATTATAGTTTTCAATGTTTATGTTTAGTAAAAAATAATGTTATTCACCATTTGTGTGCTCAGCTGCTCAATGGTATCTGACTCTTTGCGACTCCATGAACTGTAGCCCTCCAGGCTCCTCTGTCCATGAGATTTCCAAGGCCAGAATCCTGGAGTGGGTTGCCATCTCCCACTCCAGGGGATCTTCCCAACTCAGGGATTGAACCTGCATCTCGTGTGCCTCCTGCATTGTCAGGCAGATACTTTACCACTAGTGCCACCTGGGAAGCCCATTCATGATGCATTAGATTCTGTGTTTGTGGATATATCACTCACATATGTATATGTATATTCCTAAATGCATCCTTGTATGTAGGGGTTTCCCTGGCGGCTCAGATGGCAAACAATCTGCCCGCAGTGCAGGAGACCCTGGCTCAATCCCTGGGTCAGGAAGATCCCCAGGAGAAGGAAGTGACAACTCACTTCAGTGTTCTTGCTTGGGAAATCCCATGGACAGAGGAGCCCAGTGGGCTGCAGTCCACGGGGTCTCGAGAGTTGGACACGACTGAACAACTAAACCACCACCACTACCATGTATGCATTCGTAAGCATTCATAAGTACATGCTCGTGTATATTATGTGTAATACGTGTGTAAAATATGCAGTTTCAATTTTATTCAAATTCTGTGTGAGTTTTTCTTTTTCTTTTAATAGTCTGATTGATTTGTCAGTTTCCTAGAGAATATTTTAAAAGCCTCTGACTCTCCCTGACAGCCAATCCTGATGACATGTCTGTCCTGGAAACCAAGGGCCCTCCAGCCCAGGGCTCCCTTCCAGCTCCTGGTTGGTCTGACCGAGTCAGCATCTCCACAGTGAGCTCTGTGGTTCCTGCAGAGATGAGAAGGGAGAGGCCAGCTCTCTGCTTCTTCTCTCCTTTCTGGGAAACAAAAGTCAAGCTTTTGAACTACATTTTGTAAAAAAAAAAAAAATCATGCTTCTTATGCTTTCCTGGGTTCAACATCACTGCCAAGCATTTTATAAACAACTCTCCCATTTGGATCCTCTGGTTTTATTTCTGCAGGATGAAAAGACCTCTTTAAGTGCTACTTTAGCATAAACATCATGTGAATAGGTTTTCTGAGTCCTTGCTTGTCTAACAATATGTTTACACTCCCTCAAAGCAAAGTCAACTCTTATACACACAGTGAGTTATTTACAACCTCTTCTTGTTTTTCTTCCAGCATAGCAAAGAAGGACTTCTGTAAGACCCATTTTTGTTATTTACTGTTAAGTGTTGTTAAAGAGAAATCTGAAACCATCTGCCTTTGTGTCTTTGGCAGGTAGCGTTTTGGCCTTTGACTTTGCATTTTAGGGTCACTTCTCAGTCAAATCGAAGTCAGGTATCTGTTTTCTTCCCCCTTTGTTACTTTCTATATATCCCTTTAATGATTTGAAAATGTTACAGGACTCATACTTTTTTCTTCACAATTTTAAGACCGTGGTGTGTCCCTGACCTTGATGGTAGGCTGAGCTATTCCTTGAATTTTCCTGGATTGGGCAAAACTAACTGGTGACTTGATGTGTGTGGGTACTAAGACCGAGCCTCCCCTCCTGGCGTGGGTGTCGGCAGCTCCGGTGTGGAGTTTTATCTGTTTGCTCTGAGAATTTCTGTTGTTGTAGATCCTTTCCTCCTGCTTCTGTCATCTGCCATTGTATGTTGAGACTTCCAACATCACTGTGCCTTTACACACGTGGGAGAAACAGCCATGGAGATGCTTCACACAATTCAAAACCAAGGAAATGTGCAAAGGAGGGTGAGCACTAAACTTGCCCTTTAGTGTAGCTTCTGGGTGTTTACGGGTGGAAACACATGCTCTCAAAGTGAGGAGATGGAATGTTTCACCTTGTTTTATTGAGCATGACTTCTCATTCATGAGTTATAGCTACAGATTACTTCCTTCCTGCCTATTGCTGTCACTTCAAGGGAAAATATTCCTTGCATATCCTTGCAATAGTTTGCCCATATTTGTGTTCATCCCTTTTCTGTTCTATTTTGAATTAAATGTGCATTTCCATGGATAATGGGAAAGCACTAGAATTTTTGACCTTGAGATCGGTTCCGTTCAGTTCAGTCATTCAGGTGTGTCCGACTCTTTGCAACCCCATGAACCATAGCACACCAGGCCTCCCTGTCTATCACCAACTGCCAGAGCCTACCCAAACCCAAGTCCATTGAGTTAGATGCCATCTAACCATCTCATCCTCTGTCTTCTCCTTCTCCTCTGGCCCTCGATCTTTCCCAGCATCAGGGTCTTTCCAAATGGGTCAGCTCTGCATCAGGTGGCCAAAGTATTGGAGTTTCAGCTTCAACATCAGTCCTTTCAATGAACACCCAGGACTGATCTGCTTTAGGATGAACTGGTTGGATCTCCTTGCAATCCAAGGGACTCTCAAGAATCTTCTCCAACACCACAGTTCAAAAGCATCAATTCTTCAGCACTCAGCTTTCTTTATAGTCCAACTCACACATCCACTAGAAGAGTATTAATTTAAATCATAAAACTGTATGCACCACTTAGGTAGAAATCATACCCAGTCTCACATCTTTCTCTTGCAAATAGGGATTTTTGGATAAATTTATGCAGAACAGTGGGCTTTGCTGGTGGCTCAGACAGTGAAAAATCTGCTTGCAATGCAGGAGACCCAGCTTCAATCCCTGAGTCAGGAAGGTCCCTTGGAGAAGGAATGGCAGCCCATTTCAGTATTCTTGCCTGAGGAATCCTATGGACAGAGGAGCCCGGCAGGCTATAGTCCGTGACATCACAAACAGTCAGACAAAACTGAGTGACTAACATGCAAAACAGTGTTTCTAGAAGCAACCGGATAGTGTGAAGTCTAGCCACATTCTTGGATCTCAGTTTTTTAAGGATAGAACTTGTCATTGCCAGAGAAAATTAGAGTGGCCTTAATGGAGTTGGTGATGGACAGGGAGGCCTGGCATGCTGCGATTCATGGGGTCGCAAAGAGTCGGACACGACTGAGCGACTGATCTGATCTGATCTGATCTAATGACACAAAAGCTGGGGACATGTAGGAAATGGAATAAATTTGTTCTGAATTAGGAGTCAGTAGACCTTATGGAGGCAACCCTCCTCTGCAAGATGTCAACAAGTGACGGCAAATCACAAGTTATCCTGGCCGCTGCAGCTCCTCCTGAAGGCAGTGAGACACGGCAGCGCGCTGAAACTGTTTCTCTCACGCCTCCCGGCCTCTCTGGATGTCCTCTCAGGTGCCTGGTTTGATGTTCTCCAAATGATGCTGTGTTCTGAATATGAGATGAGATATTGAAGACATGTTGTTGTTTGAAAACCCAGACTGGGACATAAATAAAGGCCAGAAATCTCAGCACAAGGGTCATTTTTTTTTTTTTTTTTGCATGAAATAGCAATTTTTATCTAACCACCACATTCTATTATTGATTTCTTTTAACCAGAAGGGAAGGAAGAGGAGGATACATTTTTACTTCATTGCTGCTAGATATTTATTCTCTCTCAGCTGATACTCTGACTGCACAGAAATATTTGGGTTGTAATTTTAAGAAATTCTTGCAAGGCAACAAGACTCTTTGTTTCAGCATATGACAAGGGACTGTCCATGCTCTGGGAGGAAGAACACATTTGATTCCAGAGTCGATTTTAGTAAATGTGTTAAAAACCTGGGTCCAGACCACTGGGAATAGGCTGAATCTCCTTTAGGAAACCCCATAGAAACCTCATGGATCTGAATTTATGCTGTTTCAGGTGTCACTGCTACATGTCCAAAATGTTTAGGATAAAAACCACATTGAGGTTAGAGTGAGGTAGGATTCAGGATGATGTTTGGCATTTTACTGTCTGGGAAAGCACATGCCCGTATCTTTAGTCAGTTTTAAAATAAGAATCCATTTCAAATCTCCTTCCTATCTTTTCCTTAGGTCATATTTCACAAAAGTTTTATTTAAAATCAGAATCTCAGCTGAGATTAACTTTTGACAAATATTTAACTTTTTGAACCAGGATGAACAGTGTTTATTATTATTATTATTGCTGATAATTATTATTGCTGGATAATAATTATTATTATTATCCAAGACACTGATAATAAGTAGATGAATATTGCTACAAGTTTTGGGGGTCTCACAGTGTGTGAGTGTCTCACAGCCCCTTTTTAAACATGTTTTTTATTTCAGCTGCTGCTAGAGAAATCTTAATATTATTATATTATTTATGGCTATTTCACTTTTATAAAAAATGGCATTGGCAAGACTGTAATTAGATTGAAAATATGAACTGTATCTCCTGGCTACCAGAATGCATAGGAATTAAGATCATTTTATGTGTGCATGCATTTAAAGTAACTGATTCACATATATTTCTGCCAGGGTATTGAGAGTGTCTTTTAGCCAATTTAGTATTGCCTGTCCTTTTGCTCAGAGAAGGCAATAGCAACCCACTCCAGTACTCTTGCCTGGAAAATACCATGGACGGAGGGGCCTGGTGGGCTGCAGTCCATGGGGTCGCTAGGAGTCAGACACGACTGAGTGACTTCACTTTATTTTTTCACTTTCATGTATTGGAGAAGGAAATGGCAACCCACTCCAGTGTTCTTGCCTGGAGAATCCCAGGGATGGAGGAGCCTGGTGGGCTGCCGTCTATGGGGTCGCACAGAGTCGGACACGACTGAAGTGACTTAGTAGCAGCAGCAGCAGCAGCAGCAGCAGCAGCAGCAGTCCTTTTGCTATTACTATTTCTCTTAAGCAATTTTTATGTTCCTACCCATCATTTTACTTCCTGCATAAAATCCATAACAAATCACATCACCTTTATTTTATAAATAAGGCTATAGTGAGATCAAGAGGAAATTTGAGCTAATGATCTGTAACATTATTTTTAATTTCATACTCTGAGTCTACTTTGTGTATCCTGTTTCTCAGTTTTAAAATAAGACATGTAGTTAGGTGTGCATGTGTCTTTTAGCACAGATTTAAAAAAAATTGGTATATAACCACATTATGAATGGGTATCATGCTTCTAAAATATGAAAAAAATGACAAATATATCAAAAGGAGCTCCTCTCCTGCTTCCACTAAAGGCTCTGATAGTATGTTATATCCAGTAAGCATTAGCAATCTCTTGTGGATAAATGGCCTAGCTAAAGTTCCTGACAAATGTCTCCTACAAGTGGAAGTGGAAAATGAAATGAAAAGTGGAAGTGTCACTGATGAGTAATCAGGAGCTACATCCTTCAAGCAGACACATCTCCAAATGGCTTTTTGAGGTCATCATTCTGGGGCTTGATGTCTTCCCTGTAAAATCAAGGAGGTGAATTGAGAGCTTCTGAGGCTCCTGTTCCTTCTCAATCTGCATTTCTGCATGCATGCATGCTCAGTCACTAAGTCATGTCTGACTCTCTGTAACCCCAATGGACTGCAGTCCACCAGGCTCCTCTCTCCTTGGGATTTCCTAGGCAAGAATACTGGAATGGGTTGCCATTTTCTTCTCCAGGGATCTTCCCAACCCAGGGATTGAACCTGTGTCTCCTGCATTGCAGGCAGATTCTTTCACTGCTGAGCCACTTGGGAAGTTTCTGTATTTCTGAGATTCTATTTAATATTCAGTGGTTACAAAGTTATTGAGCTACGGAGAATGAGCAGCTACCTACCAATGTCGTTGAAGTTCTACTCTAGAACCAAGTGCAAGAGAAATTTATTTTATGGAAAAATTTATTCTAACTTGATGGAAGTTACAGCAAATGAAGTGGAAAATATCAGCCTAAATGCCAAAGTCAGATTGAAATAAAGTGAAAAGCGTAAATTTTACTCTACTGGGTATATCAGCTTGGCTTGCTTGCTTTATTACATTTGTAGTCATGCTATTTGACATTAGTGATAGGAAGTCAACTGAAAGCAGTCTTAGTTCAGCTAAGTATCAGATTCTTGTTAGAGGAAACTCTCCAGAACTCAAGTAGAAAAGGAATGGAGAAAGCAGTGGTTGTCATTTCTGCAAAGAAGAGCTGTATATTCCTAATGTGCATTTATGTAAGGGGGCTGCAACTCTGAAGAGAGAGTAGGCGTAACTACCACCTAAATAGCTACTGTAACAGCAGACAGAGAACCTGCATCAGGTTTTGTACGTTCCACACAGGGGGTCTTGTGAACCAACGTGGGCAGTGGTAACTCCAGCTAGGAGATTGTTATGGTGGTCCCAGCAGTGAGAGACGACAGGACGCTGAACTGAGACCTTGACAATGAAGATAACAGGAGCTAACACTTATCAACTGTGGATTATGTACTAGGCTGTCTTCCATGTACTGTCATCTGTGTATTAGCTAATTTCTTGCAAAACTCAGATGTAAAATGACATACTGTGTATGACTCCAGAATCCACATCCTTAGCGATTATCTTCCTCTGCCTCCTTATGTACCCAAATTCTTAAGAAAGGACAGATTTGATGAACCATCGGGTGCTGAGAACAAAAAGCCTTGGGGGACATGGTGTGTCTTGTAGAGACACAGTGAGAAAAGTATGAGGTATCTCCTTTGAAAATCTCAGACTACCTATATGTGTGTGTGTGTGTGTGTGTGTGTGTGTGTGTAATACTGCTGCTGCTATGTTGCTTCAGTCGTGTCTGACTCTGTGTGACCCCATAGATGGCAGCCCACCAGGCTCCTCAATACCTGTGATTTTACAGGCAAGAACACTGGAGTGGATTGTCATTTTCTTCCCCAATGCATGAAAGTGAAAAGTGAAAGTGAAGTCGGTTTAGTCGTGTCCAACTCTTCGCGACCCCATGGACTGCAGCCTACCAGGCTCCTCTGTTCATGGGATTTTCCAGACAAGAGTACTGGAGTGGGTTGCCATTGCCTTCTCCAATATATGAAGTGAAAGTTGCGTCCGACTCTTTGTGACCTCATGCACTGTAGCCCGACAGGTTCCTTTGTCCTTGGAATCCTCTAGGCAAGAATACTGGAGTGGACTGCCATTCCCTTCTCCAAGGGATTTTCCAGACCAGGAATTGAACCTGGGTCTCCTGCATTGCAGACAGATTCTTTACCATCTGAGCTATCAGGGAATCCTATATATATGTATGTAAAAATATGCATGTGTATACATATACTTTAATATATACATATATATCATATATGCTAATATATGGATATTTTTACCTTAGCAATCTCAGTGTGATTTTGCAAGCAACTCAAGTCTACTTTAGCAGTTCTTTTGAAGTGTCCATAAATACTGAAATTGAATATCTGAGATATAAGGTGAATCACCTAAATTTAAACAGGTTCAGGCCACTCTTTTTTAGTCACAAATCCATGTTTCTATCATGGCATTCTAGATTAAAGGGGATTGAAGAATAAGAGGGGTGAGCTAGCACCAGACATGTTGATTTATTTTGCAAATAACAATGCATCAGACTCTCCTGAGTTTTCTTTGTTTTGTGAGATCATGCTTTCCAGCCATGTGAATCCTACTCTGTTTTATGTTATGATACTTATAGCTTAATTGATTTTCATGAACCTTGAATTTTATTTGCTAATCACTGGATTTCAAAGATGGACTTTTAAAAACTGTCTTTGAGTGCCCTGGAAATACTGAGAGTATAACCTGTTATGTGACTATTGTGAAAATAGATTTATCTTCCTGCTTTTGAAAGTGAGTTGAACTCCCCAGAGTTCTTCATGCAAATATAGAACTTAGGATTAGAAGTTTGATTGATTCTCTTTGTTTGCCTCTAGGAAGAATAAAATGGAATAAAATCAATCAATCTATTAGACTTTTATGACTGTCTCAAAATGTCCTGTCATGTAGTTAAGTAGGAAAAAAACATCTGAGAGAGGGAAGAAAAAACAACAACAACAAAGAAATGGAGAAATGCATTAAAATTGTTTTATGTATGAGAAAGAACAATTTAAGTCAGTCATCCTAGATAAGTATGCTTTTAGTGCTTAAAACATACTCAACAGCCTTAGGCTAGCTCAATAATTTAAGCAGACTTTATTTTTGATTTATGTATTTCTCTTCTAATAATGCAACAATAGCCCATATCTTTGGGTCTATACTAATTAGTTAGAAATAGAAGTGGAGGCTCAGGTCCTTAGGTCTTTCCATTTTTCTCCTAAATAAATATGGGGCCTCAGGTCCCTTGGTACCTCAGTTGAATTCACTACCTTGAAGAAATAAAGAGCATATATTCAGATTTGAAAGGGGCATGAAGACAAAGGCATGTGAACCACGGATGGCATCTCTGGGTAGATTTCCTTCGTGCATGGACTTAGGCAAGATACAGCCATACAGGTAGCATTGGAGGAGAGAGTGGATTCCAGTAATTAATCTTTACATTTAAGGATGATTATGGTCAGTTTAGAATAACACAAATATTCAATAGCTTTATACAGTTTTCAGTTAGCAAATGAAGGCAACTTTGAAAGGAAGCATCAGTAGAGTAGGCAGGGAGAGCTAGATTAGGGCAACCTGGTGAAACGCACATGAAGTGTCAGTGAGACCTGATGATATGAAGAGAGGGGAACATGCTTTGTGTTTTACCATCTCATTAGCTTTTCACTAGATTCTAACCGACTTTCTTGGTTTGCAGTTCATTTCTGGTGGGAATTGTGTGACAGAGGAAGGGGGTTTTGTGCCTCCCTATTTCTCTCTGCCTCAGTCACACCATGATGCTGCTGCTAAGTCACTTCAGTCGTGTCTGACTCTGTGCGACCCCATAGATGGCAGCCCACCAGGCTCCCCCGTCCCTTGGATTCTCCAGGCAAGAACACTGGAGTGGGTTGCCATTTCCTTCTCCATCAGTCACACCATAGAGTTTACTTAATTGGCTCTCTTAGGCATATTGCTGGATTTTCCTGGTAGCTCAGCAGTAAGGAATCTGTCTGCAAGTCAGGAGCTGCAGGAGACATGGGTTTGATCCCTGGGTCAGGAAGATCCCCTAAAGGAGGGCATGGGAATCCACTCTAGTATTCTTGCCTGGAGAATCCCATGAACAGAGGACCTTGGCGGGCCATAGTCCATAGGGTTGCAAAGAGTCAGACACTACTGAAGCAACTTAGCATGCACACAACTGGCATATTTCTGTTTTTCCTGATTTGCTAAAAGGAGGGGATATGAACCATAATGCTGAAGTTGAGTTACATGCTAACCAGGTACCTACTTCTCAGCTATGTTAAACTCTTTCTTTACATTGTGTGTTTACCAGATTAGGAACATAGAGTTAAGCTCATATTTTATTACCCATATGCAGAGCACTGATATGGCAAAGAGTCTGGTTTTATATGCAATGTCAAGAGAATAGTGAGTCATTTTCTATTCATTCAAAAATCATCTTCCCCATGGTATGTTGACGATACTAGATAAATTAAAATCAGAAAATATATCACTAATATTTTTGCATCTTATTTTTTATTTATCCAAATCATTTGTATTTCCCAAGGGTTATATTGATGGGAATCAGAGTTTTGCCATGCTATAATATAGGCTTTAAAAACTTTTTTAAAAAAGCTTTCTTTAACACAGCCAGAAGCATAATGCTTTCCATATAGTAGATGATCAACAAAATCATGGTGAATGGATACATACTAGATATAGCCTTGATTTTTAACAATATGTAATTGGAAGAAATGAGGACAAGACTGTTATAGGAATACTTTTTTAGTCAGCCATTTGCAAAACTGTGTTCATCGTAATTACTCAAAGATTTTGCAGCATTACATTTGTCATCTTTTAAAGAGATGCCGGAATGCAGTATTCTGGTGCTTCTGATAAGACACTGTTCCCTAGGTTCTCCTGTCTAGCCGTGTGTCACAATGCCTTACCTAGTAGACAGTTGGTAGGTGGATGGAATGTCAGACGGGAATGGGGAAAGTCACAGTGGAGTGAATTTGATACTTAAACTCTTCTGATTTATCTCTCGTTCTTTTCTTTTGCAATGACACAGAGGTCCATGAGCTTCTCACTTGCGTGAGTAAACAGCTTTATTTTCTACTCTGTCTTGGGTGTTCCCGTCCAGCAGCCTTGCTCACTGATGCCACAGGCTGTCTCTTGATAGGGGTCTCTCCATGCACCATTCTTCAGTGGACACGGGACCTCAGAGAGACTAATGCTAGTGTCTCAGCCAGGATGGAAGTATATGGAGTTCATAACCGTCCAACTAAATGAGAGCCAGAATCTCTAGTATTTTATTTGAATGTTCAGTTTTGGCTCAGATGCCAGGAGTGTGCAGAGCAGGATTATGGCCTATGTGGTTGTAAAAACTTCATATTTCTGTTTATTGTTAGTGTCCATTATGTTGATATAGGAAACTGATTCTTCGAGGTGTATAAATGAATGTTTTTAGACCTCTAAGTGCATGTGTTTTGAAGGACAGTCACATGAGACTGGAATTCAGAGGCAAGTTCAAGACTGAAGACATAAGTGTGGTTGTCTGGGTTACACAGGGCTAATTGTGTTCACCTTGTAAGTAAGCAAAAGGGGAGAAGAGTCTCAGGCATGAGATTTGGGTGGAGAGGCTTGATAATAGACCAAGAAGAGCAGGACAATGAAGAAGAGAGAGAGAACCGTGTACTGTACTGAACAGAGTATTGTGTCCTATAGGCCAAAGAGAAAGTGCTTCCAAAAGCAGGGAGTAATCAACTGTGTGAAGGATACTGAGAAGTTCCCAAGAAGAGGTCTGGAGATTGTTTATTAGCTTTGGCAAAGTGGAGATTGTCTGAGACCTGGGCAGCGGCAGGTGATACATGAAAGCCAAATAAGTGTAAATTCAAGAGAGGAGAGGGGTGGGGGGGTGCGTGGAAATTGAGACTGCGGATATTGATCATGAGAGCAGAGATGTGGAGTGGTGCAGGGAGCAAGAGGTAGAGTTTAAAAGACAACTTTTCCTATTAAAATATGTGTTTAAGACAGAGGATAAGGCTGCATGTTGGTTTGCTGAGGGCAGGGACCTACTGAAAAGAAAGGAATGCTGATGCAAGAGAGAAGATGAGAAAATTGCCAACTTAAATTACTTGAGTGTTTCAGGAGGAATCTGATCTGGTACCTAAATGGAACTACTGATATAACTTATAGGCCAATATCCCTGATGTTAGAGGATTATGATGCTTTGAATCAGGAAATATCCCCAAGAAATCAAATCCACCTCTGTTATTTACAGCGATTATTTATAAGATTGGGTGGACAAATCCTCTAAAAGTGATTACATACCCTACTATTGAGTTTATTTTTCCTCTTAAATGATTCGGGATTCTTAACGTGAATTGAATATTCCACACATCATGCAGACAGTTGACTAATGGAGTATTTTTCTTTTCAAGTCCTCTTTGCAAGAATCTTAGCCATTATTTTATCCTCACAGATACAGGAGCTTTTCTCATTGTAGGATGTGGTTCAGGGAAGTCGGGAGTACGAGCTACACAGTGACTTGAACAAGAAAGTTTTAATAGAATTATTAATTACTTACAGGGGGTTAGATAGTAAGATGATCCAAACATAGCACTTTATAAATGCCCTGGGACTGAGAGAGAATACCATATCCGAGGATAGAATAACTCAGAGGGTTGCACTCCAATGCTAGAATCCAGATCTATGTGGGAAAGGTGGGTTTGCAGTCCGCTGGACAGGGTTGGGGGAAGGTTACATGGTGACCCTTGGCTTGTGCACACACCTGGGTCCAAGCTGGCAGATGGTACGCCTTCTGCTGGAGCCCAGGTGGGCTGACACTGGTAGAGCTGCCAGAGGGCTAGGGGGGCAGGGAACTCTACCAGGGCACCAGCAAGCCACATCTGGAGGGATAGAAGCTGTGGGGCAGGTCCTGATGTGGGAGACCTCTGCCAGGATTCCCAGTGTGCAGGCAGGCTGGGGTGTACAGGCAGATATCCAGAGACAGGAGCACTTACATCATCATAGGGAATCCAGAGCTCCAGCCTGGCGTGGAGGGCTGGGCTGTGAGTGTCCTGGGTGTGCCGTGGACAGCTGAAGCCGCTTGGCAGGCACAGGGTGCCCCTACCCCGTGGGCTGACTGCGGGAAAAGTAGGGTGTTTGCCTCATCCAGTGCCACTGTCACCAGGGCAACCCCATAGCGGGGACCTGGAGCAGAGTCTATCAGTCACCTGACAGCCATGCTATTTAGTTTCATTTCACGTATTGTTGAACCTTTTAAAATATTCTTGGTGTGGATTACAGATTATCAGACTGATCTTGAACATTTTCTGGTTGAATAAGTAACTTTAGAAAAATTTTACCATATTTTTAAAGCAATGGGGCATGGCAAAAGGATAATATTTTACCTTTAGAATCAGACACTTTAAATCACAGCCTACCATATGTTGCAACCTTGAATTATTTATGAAAAGAGATTTTAATAACTGTAGCATCTTAGGAAACTTCTCTAAGAAAGGAATTTTTCCATAATATTTTCATTGCATGTGAATTCACCAAATTTAACCAACTTCCATGTGTAAAGAAATAATATAAATCCCTTCTTCAAGAAGAGTATATATGACATAGGTGTTATCTATTCCACACAGATAAATCATTCTCATGATAAAGAGACCACACACACTGTTACATAATCTGGTATATTCCATGTCAGACCATCTTCTATTATAAATCTATAGTAGTCAAACATCTGTGTAGTACATTTGGCTGTAACTTTTGGATAATCTTCCTGAGACACTGCCGTTGTTATGGAACATACTGGTATTTCTTTACTAATCTTGCATGTTGTGTCTTAGCCAGTTAGTCGTGTCTGACTCTTTGGGACCCCATAGGCTCCAGTCAGCCAGACTCCTCTGTCCATGGGATTCTTCATGCAAGAATACTGGAGTGGGTTGCCATTTCCTCCACCCAATCTTTCCAACTCAGGGATCAAACCCATGTCTCCTGGGTTGCAGGCAGATTCTCTACCATCTAATCCACTGGAGAAGTCCCTGGTGGCTCAGACTATTTCTTAGGTAATGCTTTGTAATGAAACTTGAACACTAAGTGAAGGCTACTCTAATCTGCTAGCATTACATCCTAATAGGTCAGGGAAGAAAGAGCCTTGTGTCTCGCTCTACTTGGATAAGTTACAGGAAAGGAGGAAAAGCAACCTCACTGAATCACTCTGTAATCATGGGCTTCCTTGGTGGCTCAGAGGGAAAGAACCCACCTGCTCTTGCAGGAGACATGGCTTCAATCCCTGGGTTGAAAGATACCTGGGAGAAGGAAATGGCAGCCTACTCCAGTAGTCTTGCCTGGAGAATCCAATGGACAGAGGACCCTGTCCTGTCCAGAGGAGGGCTAGAGTTGCAAAAGAGTCAGACACAACTGACAGAACAACAACAAAATCATGCTAATAGCACATTGCATAGCAAACATGCTAACAGCGGTTACTGGCAGAACAGTCTAACCAGGACACTTTTTAGCAAGATTTTATATGACCTTTCTAGGGTTGACTGTGGAAAGCAAACCTGAAATTCATGGGTCTGTGGAGCGTGAGTCCATGGAAAATTCCAGAGTATAAAATGGGGTACATAAAAGGGTATTTCCAGATTGAAATAATTTTGCTTTGTTTATTACAGACCATATTCATCGCTTAGACACATTGTATGTTAAATCTGACCAAAAGTATATATTGTGTGGAACAGAGGACGTGCTGTAGATGCTTTGTTGATTTAAGAAAGGTACTGATGGTTGGTGTTATTTAACTAAATGCTATTAAAGTAATTCTGAAGTGATTATAAAAATAACATTAGTTTTAGAAGCCAGTCCAATTCCAAAGTGAGGGCTGTGTATGGTTACAAATGGTATGGATAAGTAGCACTCAAGTGACATTATGAAGTAATTTATTTCAAGGTATAAAAATAAAATCTAGATTCATCTGGTAACAATGAACATGTTTTCAATAGAGCTCATTATCACATCTGCCTCGCTTTCCTTCACATTCAGTGTTTCTTCTGAGAAAATCTGAATGTTTATAGAGCTCTCAGAGAAATAGGCCATCTATACCTCAAGATTTTTGTCTTTTATAAAATTACCTATGACAGAGGATGAGATGGCTGGATGGCATCACTGACTCGATGGACGTGAGTCTCAGTGAACTCCGGGAGTTGGTGATGGACAGGGAGGCCTGGAGTGCTGCGATTCATGGGGTCACAAAGAGTCGGACACGACTGAGCGACTGATCTGATCTGATCTGATCTGATTTCCTTCCTACATGTATTACATTTAGGTAAATGTACAGTCAATAAGAGCATCTTTTCAAATGCTGTTATTTATTATTATATTATTAAAACGTTTATTTTCTATAACCCCCCAAATATGTATTTTTCACTTGTAGTCTAAAAGTCTTGTTTTAATCACTTCCTCTTAATGTTGATACTGGACATGGACTGCATTTGTTTTCTCATTTCCATGTTTGCTTTGTTCATTGTTGTCTGCAGCTGATCACCAAGGGTTTTCACCAGCTTAAATGGGACTGTATAAAATCTGTGGTACATTTGTGTCGGTCCTGACTCCAGCATTGCATTCTCAGTTCAGGTCTTCCATATGTGACTTTCTGATTAGCTTAGGAATTCTTTGGAGAACTGTTCAGTGTTCTTACCTGAAGAAACGTGGTGGTCAGTCTCACTGAGTCCACGTGTTTGGCTCTTAGAGTCACAGTAGCATTTTGTTTGTCTAAGAGTTGAGTATTGTCTGAGACAAAAGTCAGAGATATTTTTCAAGAAAGGGGTGAAATCTAGGTATTTGTATAATTTTGAACTCCAAATAATAGTCACCTTATCCACTCACATATTTAGTTTTTTTCAAGCAATACAATTTATTCAGCTTCTATTAAGTATTAAAATGTATTTATATAATGAAGAAGAGTGACGTCATTTTTGCCATCATGAAAGTAAGGTGTTGTAGCAGAGGTAGCCATTAATCAGATAATCGCAACATTAAACATGCAAAACTACAACTGCGCTAACTGATGTGAAGAGACAACATCTTAACTGAGAAGTGTATAATGTAGGTAATAGTAGATTTGACCTAATATAGGAGTTAAATAAAACTTATTAAAGATACTATGATTGAGTTAAGATTTGTACCAGGGAGAGAGAATGAGTTATTCAGATGCCGAAGTTGAAGGCAGTGGAACTGTGCTGCGGGTTCAGCAGATGTCGTGAGAAGATGATGGAAGGGAAGATGGACACACCAGTATGGACAAGAATGTAAAGGGCATTATTTGTTGCAGCATAAATTGATTTAGGGATATGAATCATATGACAGTGCTGTGTTGTATGATTGGACGATACAAGAAAGAAATTTTGGTGTTTTCTGCTAATGTATTTGTAGCAGAGATGAATTGAACATATAAATTTTGAGGGGCTTTACTAGGTATAATGTGAGACACCTTGAGACATTTAAGTGGGGGTATGAAGAAGGAGATAACTGTGTGGATCAGGAGCTAATGGAAGAGGCTGTATTTCTAGATGATGGCTAGGGCCTTATTTGATTTGCTTTTCTGACACCTAAAATTCTGTCTGTTTTTAAGAAGCACTCAGTATATAATTCATGAGTTAAGGGATGAATAGTTCATATTTTTTCATCTAGGTGGTAATTCTAGCGAGGAGTACTAATGGGTTTGCCAGGAGAGAGACTGTAGCCTGCAGTGAGGATGCAGGCTTGGGCTGAGCCTTGAAGGGTTTGGTTACAGAGTAACTGAGAGATAAGAGTAAACTCTGCATAGACAGAGAAGGAGTGGCTGGAGAGGGCAGTGCTCAGTGGAGGTGATCACTCTAAAACTTCACACAGAATGCAAGCTGTATGTTGTCCATCTTCATAAAAGATGGCAAACACAGAAACAAGACTGGTTGGGTTGAAAGTTGAGTGGGAATATGGAAATGAGGAAATTTTAATGGAGAGGAAGCAAGGCTGTGACGGGGAGAAGGTGGAAAGACAGTTGGTGGAGAGACAAGTGAGGTCAAGAGAGAATTGGTTCTAAAAAAAAAAAAAAACTGGAGACACTTGAGCTGATTCAAAATCTCATGCTGCTGCTCCTGCTGCTAAGTCGCTGCAGTCGTGTCCGACTCTGTGCGACCCCGTAGACGGCAGCCCACCAGGCTCCCCGTCCCTGGGATTCTCCAGGCAAGAACACTGGAGTGGGTTGCCATTGCCTTCTCCAATGCATCAAAGTGAAAAGTGAAAGAGAATTCTCTCAGTCGTGTCCGACTCCTAGCGACCCCATGGACTGCAGCCCACCAGGCTCCTCCGCCCATGGGATTTTCCAGGCAAGAATACTGGAATGGGTTGCCATTACCTTCTCCACAAAATCTCATGAGAAGAATAGAAATGATAGAAGTTGAAAATGCAAGGAAAAATGGACTCTTGATAGTGTCATGTTCGAGATAAAGTAGGATAGAAATCTACTTACATAGAGTTATGTTCTTTCATGAAAATTGTGAGAATTTAGCAGGGTGAAGACAGCATTTATGATCTGTGTTTGCAATTTTGCTTTTAATTTTTATTTTGTGTTGGACTATAGTTGATTTATAATACTGTGTTAGTTTCAGGTGTATAGCAAGGTGACTCAGTTATACATATACATGTATCTTTTCCTTTTCAGATTCTTTTCCCCCTTAGGTTACTCAGAATACTGAGTATCGTTCTCTGTGCTATGCAATAAGTCCTTGTTGATTATCTATTTTATATATAATAGTGTGTGTATGCTAATTCCAAACTCCTAATTTATCTGTCCCTGGCTACCTTTCTCCTTTGGTAAGCATAAGTTCGTTTTCTGAGACTGTGTGTCTGTTTTGTAAATGATTTAATTTGTATCATCTTACCATTTTTTTAAGATTTCACATATAAATCATATCACAAATTTGTCTTTGTCTGACTTACTTAGTATGATAATCTCCAGGTTCATCCATGATGCTGCAAATGGAATTATCTCGTTCTTCTTTATGGCTGAGTAATATTCCATCATATATGTGTGTGTGTGTGTGTGTATATATATATATATATATATATATATATCTCACATATTCTTTATTCATTCATCTGTTGACAGACATTTAGTTTGCTTCCCTCTCTTAACTATTGTAAATAGTGCTGCAGTGAACATTGGGGTGCGTGTATCTTCAGATTATTGTTTTCTTCAGATATACACCCACAAGTGGGATTGCTGTATCTTATAGTAGCTATAATTTTAGTGTTTAAAGGTACCGCCATACTGTTTTAGTGGTGTACCAATTTACATTCCCACCAGCAGGGTAGGAGGTTTCTTCTTCTCCACACCCTCCAGTACTTATTGTTTGTAGACTTTTTGATGATGGCTATGTGTAAGGTGAGACTTCATTGCAATTTTGATTTGTATATCTCTAATAATTAACATGCAAAGAGTCGACTCATTGGAAAAGACTTTGATGCTGGGAGGGATTGGGGGCAGGAGGAAAAGGGGACAGCAGAGGATGAGATGGCTGGATGGCATCACAGACTTGATGGACGTGAGTTTGAGTGAACTTCGGGAGTTGGTGATGGACAGGGAGGCCTGGCGTGCTGCAATTCATGGGGTCGCAAAGAGTCGGACATGACTGAGTGACTGAACTGAACTGAACTGAACTGAATAGTTAACAATGTTGTGCGTCATTTGCAATTTTACTTTTATAAACTGCCTTAAGTGTATGTGGAATTGAGAGAGAGAAGGTATGCACAGATCATTAGCACTTATGCTGATGCGTTGAGTTCATTGTTAAAATCCACACTGCAGTAAGATTCCAATACTTGCAACTTTTCCTGTGATGTTTTCTTCCATGTTTGCTTTGTTGCCTAAGATGCCTTGAGAAGCATTATCTCTTCCTCAGCAACACCAATACTAAGACTTTAAAATTTCTCCATTTTCAACTCAGAAAAATCTGGTTAAGTTTGCCAAATTCAGAAGCACTGTGTAAATAGTCATAGGCTGATTTAGTTCTCAGATTCTCCCTAGAGGCTTCTCAGAACTTTTCTGTAATTATTCTCAGCTATATTTCAGTTCAGTTCAGTTCAGTCACTCAGTCATGTCCGAGTGACATGACTCTATCAAGGAGCCTATAAAAATCAGTAACATTGTTCCCTATTTCAGATACTGTCTGGATGCACTGACATTCTTCATGGTATTGAAAATATGCTCTTCACTCATTGCAGAGTAAGCTTGGCTACCTTAAGAATTAGCTTTAATGGTTTTCTAGAGAGTTTGTAGAGAACCAAAATTTAACTTGCATTTGCATATGGCTAATAGAAAAAACAAGATGTGGGATTTCCCTGAGACCCAACTCCACTCAACCTGCATCAGCTTGCTGTCAGCAATTATTAGCGCATACATTCTACTGTACTTACAGTGAGATGGATATACAGATTTTTCAGTATGAAAAAAAATGTCACTGATTACATGGCAAGCTGACAATTGTGTTTAGTTGTCAGGGTAAGAAGATAACTTTTTCTCCTTTGGGGATGCAATATAGTGTTATAAACAAGTTTTGACTCTGATACCACTCTGAAAAATGTCAGTTAAATAAGAACTAACAGAATAAAAATCAAGGCCAAACCCAAAAGATAACTCTTTTTTATTGCAACGGTGTTTTTCAAATAAAAATTAAACTGGTTGATTTAATTAATACATTTTTGATTGACCATTTTTTAAACTTTTTAAAAATAATTTCAGACTTGAAAATATTAATAATAATATAGAGTTCACATATATGTTCATCTGGCTTTTTAATGTTAAACATTTTACCTAGATATAGAACAATGATCAAAAATTGATGAATTATCATTGATACAGTCTATTCAGATTATTCCAGATTTCCCTTACTGTTCTTTTTCTGTTCTAGGGATTATGCCAGATTTCCCTTACTGTTCTTTTTCTGTTCTAGGGTCCGTTTCAGGATCCCACATTATATTAGTCATTGCATCTTTTTTTTTGGTCATTTTTCGGGAGAGTCAGTGTTCTTTATGGCTTGACATTTTGAAAAATACTGGCCAGTTATTCTGTAGAAGTCCCTTAATTCGATTTGTCTGCTGTTTACTAATGATTTCACTGAGATTATACATTTTTGACAAGATGATAGTAGTGATGTGCCTTTCTTTATACATCACTTCAGGGAACACAATATGAACATGTTTTATTACTGCTGATAAAATTCTTCCCTTGGTTAAAGTGATGTGGTGGGGTTCTTCTACTGTAAAGTTATTATTTTTTAATTTATTTTATTTTTTAAAATTTATTTATTTTAATTGGAGGCTAATTACTTTACAATATTGTAGTGGTTTTTGCCATATGTTGACATGAATCAGCCATGGGTGTACATGTGTTCCCATCCTGAACCCCCTCCCACCTCCCTCCCTATCCCATCCCTCAGGGTCGTCCCAGTGCACCAGCCCTGAGCACCCCAACTCATGCATCAAATGTGGACTAATATCAGGGAGAGAGATCTTGATGTTTTGTGAATATATTGTTTATATTCTAACTTTTACTCATATTGTTGGCATCCTCTAGTGGCTCTTACCCTCAACAGTTATTACAATGTCAATGGCATTCTATCTTTTCCTAAATCTTGAAAAATTTGCTGTTGGAAATTATGATTCATTTCAGTATGGTTGCATGACTATTTCATTCTGTGTGTTACAATCCAATATTTTTATTGTTTAATATGTTGCTCAAAATGGTTCCAGTTTAGGCCACTGGAGCTCTTTCTCACTGTTTCCTTGATTCTCTTTCAACGTGCTTTCTTTGTTTCCTTTTTGGAGCATATTTGGGGTTAATTTTTGTAGAAGATATCAGGTCTCTGCATAGGCTCAAATTTTTGTAATATAGATATCCATTTTTCCAACATTGTTTGTTGAAAAGATGTCCTTCATTGAATTGCTTTTGCGCTTTCTTTCAAAGATCAGTTGCCTTTATTTTTGGACTGACTTTTTCATTCCATCGATTCATGTGTCTGTTCTTTGGCCAGCACTGCACTGTCTTGACTGAGGTAGCTTTATCCTAAGTCTTGAAATCCAGTTGTGTTGATCCTCCAGCTTTGTTATTCTTCTTTAGCATTGTGTCTGTAATTCCAGAGTTCTGCTTTGCGTGTAAACCTTAGTGTCAGATTGTCAATATCTACAAAATAGCTTTCTAGCATTTTGATTGAGATGACATTGAATCTATAGATTAATTTAGAAAAAAAATGACATTTTAACAACATTGTATATCCCAACCCATGAGCATGGAGCATCTCTCCATTTATTTATATCTACTTTGATTTCTATTTGTTTGGCATCATTTACTTTCAGAAATTACATTCCCTAATAAATCAAACTTTAAATGGAATTTCATATGGTTTCCTAAAATAGATGAAGTAATCATGAAATAAACACCCCAATCTTGTGACTGTTGAAGGCTTTGAAGTCTTCAAATAGTATTTAAATATTCTAATGCATTAGCCAGCCTCTTGTAGAAAGCAGAGCCCAAGGCAGAGATTTAAATGCTAACACTTTATTTGGGAAACAAAATCCAGGGCAAACCCAGGGCAGTTACACTAGAGGTTGACAAAAAAAAAGAAAGAAAATAAACCAACAAAAACAAAGAAATACGCAGATGAATGCTATCTACCTCCAGGCTAGACGTTGTTCCAAAGTGAGCCTCAAAGAGTCACAGCCAACCTTGACTCAGGACTTTTGCTCAAAGGGTTCCAACTCTGAGTGGCTCATAAAAGAGGGAAAAGTCATTTTATCTGCCTAAGGTTTTCCCATTTCTTGTTTCCCATTAGCCAGGTTCCCACCATGGGAAGCAAGCTCCTCTCCATGTCAAGCTTCCGGCGCTGTCTCTCAGCAGCTACCTAGCTACGTGAATTCTACTCCCCAGACTGTAGTCTTTTCTCAGGCCTCCTGCTTGGAGGAGCTGCACTGCCCTACTAGAGCCTGACCTACAGAAAGAGGAAGATAGTTAGGAGAGCCTGAGCCAGCCCACAGGGGACAGAATCCAATACATCACTTTAGACCCAAGTGAACGCAAAGCATACTTCAGGGATGAAAGGTACCTTTGTTGAAGTCCTGGAAAATAGCCTTTCCTGTCCACCAGTGTCTTCATCCACCAGCCAGAGGTGTCAGGTTTTGTTTACCTCCTTTTCCATCACCCGTTAGACCCACGGGCGCTCTCTGTCCTGCTGGCCCTCTAATGTCCTGCATCTGTGACCACAGAAAGTGCTGCCTTGCTTTGTTTTCCTTTTCAAATAAATGTATATATACATATTTTTTTTTTACTTTTTTCTCCTAGATATAAGACTTTTAAAAATAAGTTCTAGTTAAAAAAAATAAGAAGGGATTTGATTGTTTTTAAAAGGTTAATAGTTAAAAATATGATTTGTAATTATCACTGCAGGTTTGTTTCATAAGTAGGTAAATTATTTTGGAAGAAATATAAAAGGATTCCCCCCTCTCCAGTCTCCTAAGGTATTTTGGCACTACTTCCTATTAATTGTGTACATAAAACTGTATCAAGGGGTGGGAAGAAGTAAAGTTATGAATTTAAAAAAGAAGGTAAGTGTCAGTGAAATGAGACCTGGGGGTAGGAAGGAACCATGGATAATGTTGCAGTAATATGTAGGGTAACTGATGGGGCAGCTGTTTTTTTTTTTTTTTAATGTTCTGGATCTTTCATTTTGTTAAACCTGGAAACATATGAATCACTTTGCGTGAAGTAAAGTCTAAGAACAAAGAACTCTGAGAAATATTGACCAAGAAGATGGCAGATTAATATCTCAAAATAAGCGTCTTGTCTGGGCCTGGATGCCAGGTTCTTTTATGGATCAGAGATGGGGGCAAGTGAGGAAACAAAGTAAAAAGACCATTTAATTCTTGTAAATATCTCCTAGAATGGCAAGCCTCACGCAGGGGGAGTGTATTAGTTACTTTTTCTTAGAGTGTTTCATAGGTAGGCAGGGTCAGATTGTCTCCCTGTGATCTAAATTTAAAAAAGCTAAGAGGAACTAAACAGCATCTTGATGAAGGTGAAAGAGGAGAGTGAAAATGGTGGCTTAAAACTCTACATTCAGAAAACTAAGATCATGGTATCCAGTCCCATCACTTCATGGCAAATAGATTCAGAAAAAATGGAAACAGTGACAGACTATATTTTCTTGGGCTCCAAAATCACTGTGGATGATGACTGCACCCATGAAAATAAAAGACACTTTCTCCTTAGTAGAAAAGCTATAACAAACCTAGACAGTGTATTAAAAAGTAGAAATATCACTTTGCAAACAAAAGTCCATATAGTCAAATGAATCTATATGGTTTTTTCAGTAGTCATGTACCTATGTGAGAACTGGACCATAAAGAAGGCCGATGGCTGCAGGATTGATGCTTTCGAACTGTGGTGCTGCAGAAGACTCTTGAGAGTCCCTTGGCCTGCAAGGAAATGAAACCAGTAAATCCTAAAGAAAATCAACCCTGAATGTTCATTGGAAGGACTGATACTGAAGCTCTAATAGTTTGGCCACCTGATGCGAAGAGCTGACTCATTTATGAAAATGACCCTGATGCTGGCAAAGACTGAAGGTAAAAGGAGAAAGGAGTGGAAGAGGATGAGGTGATTAAATGGCATCATCAACTCAATGAGCCTGAGTGTGAGCAAACTCTGGGAGCTGGTGAAGAACAGGGAAGCCTGGTGGGCTGCAGTTCATAGGGTCACAAAGAGTGAGGCATGACTTAGTTACTGAACAAATACAACAAGGAGTTAAAGAAAGGCACTTTAAGGGTCAGCCAGAGGGGACAGGGTTCTCTGAGGCAAGCCATTATCTATATGATTATAAAAAAAAAAAATGATAAAAAACTAAGGTTAAAATCTCACAGCATGGAGTCAATATTAACTCTTCCCAGTTATGTGAATTTAGTAGAGAAATAATATAATTTGATTTTCTAAATGAAGAAACTCATATTTAAAAACACTGAGAAAATAAGATCAGGAAGCAACAGTTAGAACTGGACATGGAACAACAGACTGGTTCCAAATAGGAAAAGGAGTACCTCAAGACTGTATATTGTCACCCTGCTTATTTAACTTCTATGCAGAGTACATCATGAGAAACGCTGGGCTGGAAGAAGCACAAGCTGGAATCAAAATTCCCAGGAGAAATATCAATAACCTCAGATATGCAGATGACATCACCCTTATGGCAGAAAGTGAAGAGGAACTAAAAAGCCTCTTGATAAAGGTGAAAGAGGAGAGTGAAAAAGTTGGCTTAAAGCTCAACATTCAGAAAACTAAGATCATGGCACCTGGTCCCATCACTTCATGGGAAATAGATGGGGAAACAGTGGAAACAGTGTCAGACTTTATTTTTTTGGGCTCCAAAATCACTGCAGATCGTGATTGCAGCCATGAAATTAAAAGACACTTACTCCTTGGAAAGAAAGTTATGACCAACCTAGATAACATATTCAAAAGCAGAGACATTCCTTTGCCAACAAAGGTCCGTCTAGTCAAGGCTATGGTTTTTCCAGTGGTCATGTATGGATGTGAGAGTTGGACTGTGAAGAAAGCTGAGCACTGAAGAATTGAAGCTTTTGAACTGTGGTGTTGAGAGTCCCTTGGACTGCAAGGAGATCCAACCAGTCCATTCTAAAAGAGATCAGCCCTAGGATTTCTTTGGAAGGAATGATGCTAAAGCTGAAACTCCAGTACTTTGGCCACCTCAT
>NW_011495053.1:1940710-1956329 GCF_000754665.1 Bison bison bison | reverse complement strand
GGGATCAGGGGCAGGAGGAGAAGGGGATGCCAGAGGATGAGATGGCTGGATGGCATCACCGACTTGATGGACGTGAGTCTGAGTGAACTCCGGGCGTTGGTGATGGACAGGGAGGCCTGGCGTGCTGCAATTCATGGAGTCGCAAAGAGTTGGACACGACTGAGCGACTGAACTGAACTGAATGGTAGTAATCATAAGATACCTGTTCCAAAACTTTATGTAATATTCCATTTTTGGTTCTGTATAACAGTAGCATTATTGCCTCTAAATTATTGCCTTTATATTTATTCCATTATTTCTTAAATTTACTATAATTTCATTTTATAATATTTTATTGCAATATAATACATAAAACATACCATTTTAATTATTTTAAGGATACAATTCTTTGGTACTAATTTAGTTTAGAATTTTGTACAATTATCACCACTGCCTATTTCCAAAATTTTTCATCACTCCAAATAGAACGTATACTCATTAAGTTATAACTCCCCATTTTGCCTTGCCCAAAGTCCCCAGTAACCTTCAAATTGCTTTCTAAGTATATGCATTTGCCTAGGTTATTTATATGATATAATAGTTACCCTCTTGTATATGGCTTATTTCATTTAGTATAATGTTTCAAGGTGTATCACTATTTTAGCAAGAATTGGAATTTCATTCCTTTTGTAGCCGAATAGTATTCCATACACATTACATTTTGCTTGTCCATTCATTTGATTATGGATATTTAGGTTGCCTTGTCTCTACCTTTCAGCTGTTGTGGATAATGTTGAAGTAAATGTGGGTGTGCAAATGTCTGTTGGAGTCCTTGTTTTCACTTCTTTTGGATATATTCACAAAAGGTCCTGTGGCAGTTCTGTGTTTAACTTTGAAAAACAACCAGTTTTCTACAGTGGCTGCATCATCTTTTTCATTCTCACCAGCCATGAATGATACTCCGATTTCTTCACATTCTTGTCAAAGCTGTTTATTTTTTTTTTAATTATAGATATCCTTTTAGATGTGATGTGGTATCTCATCATGGTTTTGACTTGCATTTCCCTGGTCACTGATGGCATTGAGCATCTTTTCATGTGTGTATTGGCCTTTTGTATATCATCTTTTGAAAAATGTCTATTCACACCCATTGCCCATTGAAAAAATCTGGTTGCTTGTTGATGTTCCTGAAGCAGTTGTTTATATACTCTGGATATTAAACCATTATTAGATAGATGATTGTCATTTATTTTCCTTATCTGTGGGTTGCCCCTCCACACTTAACATAGTGTCTTTTCAGATGTTTTAGATTTTTAATGGCATCCAATTTACCCATTTAAAAAAAGTTTTTGCTGGTGCTTTTGTATAATATCAAGAATCTATTGCTAAACTTGAAGGTGTGAAGATTTACCCCTATGTTTTTTGTAAGAGTTTTTTAATGTATATGGTGTAGAGTAGAAGTCCAATTTCATTCTTTTCATGTGGAAATCCAGTTACCCCAGAATCCTTTACTGACGAGACAGATTCCTCCTCAATGAATGGCCTGGGAACTCTCATCAAGAATCAGATGGCCATACATCTGTGTCTCTTTTGCTGTCTCGCATACAGGGTTATCATTACCATCTTTCGGTGCACTGGGATGACCCAGAGGGATGGTACAGGGAGGGAGGAGGGAGGGGGGTTCAGGATGGGGAACACGTGTATACCTGTGACGGATTCATGTTGATGTATGGCAAAACCAATACAATATTGAAAAGTAATTAACATCCATTTAAAATAAATAAATTTATATTAAAAAAAATCAGATGGCCATTGACATTGGGGTTTGGGGTGGTCTCAGTTCCTCCATTGTGCCACATGTCTGTCCATGTCAGTACCACACTGCTTTGATTATTTTAAGTTTGTGTGAGGTTCTGAAATCAGGAAGTGTGAATCTAGTTATAATTTGTTACAGGTTAACTCCAACAGCATATAAAAGTCTGCTTCTATACAACTCTTTCTTTCCCACTATGTTGTTGCAAATAACATTCTTTACATTGTAAAGATGTTTTACAATGATTTATAACAATTTATAATGTTTACAATGATTTTATAATGCTGATAACAGTTTGTAAGGTTTTATAATGATATTCTCTATTTGTCTTTTAAATTTTCAAGAAATAAAAATTGGAGTTACAAAGCAAACATACAGTAACACCAGTTTTACCTTTAACAAAGATCTTTATTTCTTCATGTGAGAAATAAAGATAAGATATCTCATATCTTTGAGATGAGCTTACCTGGTGGCTCAGATGGTAAAGCATCTGCCTGCAATGTGGGAGACCCGGGTTCGATCCCTGTGTTGGGAAGATATCCTGGAGAAGGAAATGGCAACCCACTCTAGTACTCTTGCCTGGAGAATCCCACCGTAGGCTACAGTCCATGGGGTCACAAAGAGTCCGAAAAGACTGAGCGATTATCTTTGAGATAATAGCTTTCAATTAAAACCTAAAGGACTCACTATATTATTTTTTGTAGGTTTGGTTTAGTGGTAATGAACTCTTTAGGTTTTTGTTTGTTTGAGAATGTTTTATTTTCTCCCTTAAATTTGAAAGATGATGACCATTTTCCTGTTAACATTCTAAATATATTGTCCTAGTGCTCTCTGATCTCCAAGATCTCTGATGAGAAAATGACTGCTAATTATATTGAGAATCCCTTCTGCATGATGGGTCTCCATCTCATTGATTTCAAGACAGCATTTGACCTCAGACAGTGGGATTGTCACGTGTCCCACTGTAAATCTTGTGTTTATCCCACTCTGTGCTTCGGGAGGCTCTTGGATGTACAGATTCACGTTCATCAAACTTGGGAAGATTTTGGCTATTGTTTGTTAAATATTTTTTCTGAGTTTTTCATTATCTCTTCGCCATTTGGATCTGTATGATGCCAATGTTGGTTAACTTGACGGTGCCCCACAGGTTCTGCTGTTCCATTTCCTTCGTTTTTCTTCTTTCTACTGTTCACATAGTAGAATTCCTATTGTTCCATTTTCAAGGTCGTTGTCTGTGATTTTTGCCTAATCACATCTGCTGAGTCACTCTAGTGAATTTTTCAGTTCAATGGTTGTACTTTTCAGCTTGATTCCTTCTTATACCTTTTTTTTTTTTTTTTTGAGCTTTTTGTTTTATATTGAGGTATATCCGATTAACAATGTCATGATAGTTTCAGGTGAACAGTGAAGGGACTCAGCCATGCATATATATGTATCCATTCTCCCCCAAACTCTCCTCCCATACAGGCTGCTACATAACAGTGAGCAGAGTTCCCTGTGCTGTACAATAGGTCCTTGTTGATTACCCATTTTAAACATAGCAGAGTGTGTATATGACCATCTCAGACTCATATTTAAAACAGTTGTCTTAGTTCTTTGTCTAGTAAAGCCAATATCTGGACTTGCTCAGGGATGGTATCTGTCAATTTATTTTTGTTTCTTTACATCAGTCATGCTTCAGGGCTTGCTTGGTGGCTGTAACCTTTGGTGGCTTTTCAGAGTCCTGACAAAGTGTGTACCGACAGTTTCTTCTTGGTTTTCAGTGTTCTTGTGGGGGACCCGAGCTTGCAGTTACCTTTCCCATCATTTTCCTGACATGATTCTTCTGTTATAATTAATTTTTAAATTGTCAACTTTAATGATAATTGAAGTTTTTATGGTATAAAGTTGCATATAGCTAGAACATAGGATTATTTAAAAAAATATGATCTTTCTCCTAAATTGAAATAAAAATTAAAATATTTTAAATATTCATCCAGTGGTTAAAAATGGTATTGTAATTGCTTCCATTATGGGCTTTTGAGCCATTTTAATAGATTATTTCTACATAGCTTAAGTGATATTTTTAATGTCTCATTTCTGGTAAGGATTATATGTTAGTGCTATAATAATTTTTATTTTATAATTTTAAACTTGTAACTGTATGATAGCTTATATACTATTCTATAATTAAATTATAATTTTATTATGAATATTTTCTTACTATCTAAAATTAGTATTTCTCAAAGTGGTTTAGATATATCATTTTTAGTAGTCTTCACTAATCAAAAACTATTAACAAGGCACAAGGGAAATATCTTTAACATACTAACATTTTAAAGTGAAGTTGCTCAGTCATGTGGGACTCTTTGCAACCCCATGGACTATAGTCTACCAGGGTCCTCCATCCATGGAATTTTCCAGGCAAGAGTACTGGAGTGAACTGCCATTTCCTTCTGCAGGGTATCTTCCCTACCCAGGATCGAACCTGGGTCTCCCACATTGCAGACAGACGCTTTACCATCTGAGCCACCAAGGAAGCTACTAACATAGTAAGGGTATGATAAATATATCATTGAGAAAGACTTCCCTTCATACCTACCTTTCAATCTCAGGCTATTTATTTTATTTTTCTTAAAACAAAGCAATGGCTGTTTTCTAGAAAACTTTCTAATAATGAAATATGAAAAAAATACAAGGAAAAGCTTCACACTTAAAAAATAAGGATTCAAAAAGCAAATACACTTTCTTTTCTTCTCAAAAATTAACCAGAAGCAGAGTGAGAAACCATTCCAGTCAGGACAGGCCGGGCTTGTGTTGCTCAGGTACATCACAGGGAGGCATGCTAGAGAGCAAGCTGAATAAGCACACGGAAGTAGGTAGCATGGTATCTGGTGTGGACCAGAGAAATCCGCAAAAGATGTTTTGCCAAAGCAGGTGGTGCACACGAAGAAGCAGCCTCCCTGCATAGCACCGCCATTGTTCAGGAGCTCAGTCGTGTCTGACTCTTTGTGACCCCATGAATTGCAGCACACCAAATTTCCCCTCCCTTCACTACCTCCCAGTTTGCTCAAACTCATGTCCATTGAGTTGATGATGCCATCCAACCTCTCATCCTCTGTCACCCTCTTCTGATTTTGCCTTTAAATCATTCCCAGCATCAGGGTCTTTTCCAATGAGTCCATGTTTTGCATCAGGTGGCCAAAGAATTGGAGCTTCAGTTTTAATATCAGCCCTTCCAATGAATGTTCAGGGTTGATTTCCTTTAGGATTAACTGGTTTCATATTCTTGCTGTCCGAGGGAAGTTTAAGAGTTTTCTCCAGCACCACAATTTGAAAGCATCAGTTCTTCAGCACTCAGCCTTCTTTATGGTTCAACTCTAAAATCTGTAGATGACTGTTAGAAAAACCATAACTTTGACTATAGGGACCTTTGTTGGCAAAGTGATGTCTCTGTTTTTTAATATTTTAATACACTGTCCAGCTTTGTCATAGCTTTTCTTCCAAGGAGCAAGTGTCTTTTAATTTCGTGGCTGTAGTCACTGTCCACAGTGATTTTGGAGCCCAAGAAAATAAAGTCTGTCACTGTGTTCACTTTTTCCCCAACTGTTTGCCATGAAGTGATGGGAGCAGATGCCATGATCTCTTTTTGAATGTTGAGTTTCAGGCCAGCTTACTCTCCTCTTTCACCTCCATCAAGAGGCTCTTTAGCTCATCTTTGCTTTCAGCCATTAGAGTGGTATCATAGCATTGCAGTGGAGCAAATGGGCTATTGTGGGGGATTTCCCTTAGATTTTGTGGGCCATTCATTTTTGAACACCCAGGACATCACCAGGTTTTCAAGGAAGGCTGGTGGAGGGAGGAGACACTTCCTACATCTTGACCCTGCCAGGAGGGCTGTATTTCAGCCATGGGATAAGTAAAGGTTAAAATATCTCACAGGAATATAAGTTCAAGGTGAAACTACATTCTTCTAGGCAAGTGCACAGCCCTGCCCTGTTCCCTCACCCATAACTTCTTTTGTAAATAGTTCATTCAAGAAATGCTAGGAAAGAACCGAAACAAAGAGCTAGCCTTCAATCATGACATGACTGAGCGACTTCACTTTCACTTTTCCCTTTCATGCATTGGAGAAGAAAATGGCAACCCACTCCAGTGTTCTTGCCTGGAGAATCCCAGGAATGGGGGAGCCTGGTGGGCTGCCATCTATGGGGTCACACAGAGTCAGACACAACTGAAGCGACTTAGCAGCAGCAACCTTCAATCACTACTTTGAAAGAACCACACCAAGGGGAAAAGAAATAGGAAAAATGCATGGCAACAGAGAGCACTCAGTTGGCAGTTCTTGCCACAAAGCAGATGACAGTTGGTCCCAAAAATATTGGTATGAATTAAGGGAATAAAAGCTTAGTGAAGCAATCATTTTTGTAAAATAAGAGAAAGATCCCCAGTGCAAAAGCTTAAGGAAGACAAGTTATAAAATCTAAAGCTGAGACATGAATGAGCAGACCTCAGCAAGAGGGGAAAAAATTGAATTATGATTGAGATGGGAATCTCATCAAAAGCTAAGGAAACAAACAAAACAACACCACTGAGAACACAACATATGGTAAAGAGGAAAGAACTCATAAACATAAATATAAAAAATTAAACATAGAGAAGCTTCCCAGGTGGCTCAGTGATAAAGAATCTCCCTGCCAGTGCAGAAGACATGGGTTCGATCCCTGATCCGGAAAGATCCCAGGTGCCAAGGAACAACTAAGCTCCTATGCCACAACCACTGAGCCTGTGCTCTGGAGCCTGGGAGCTGAAACTCCTGAGCCATGTGCCACAAATGCTGAGGCCCACGCACCCCAGAGCCTGTGCTCCGCAACAAGAGAGGCCCCCGCAATGAGAAGCCCACACATCAGCAAAGAGTAACCCCTGCTCCTGCAGCTAGAGGAAAGCCCGCACGAAGAGGACACAGTGCAGCCAAACAGAGAGTGAATAGATATTGCGAATAAGTTATACACAGAGAAGACGGGTCAAGGGTATTCATCAAATACGTATTTAGAGGACTAAAGCCATAGCAAAAATACTACGGGTGTAAGTTAAAGGTTATTGTGAAGAAATATAAACATCCTTCACATCATATATTAAAAATAGAATAATGCAAAGATATTCTAGTAAAACTGATGCATGTTCAAGTTGAAGAAAACAGTTTTTTGGTCCTCAAGTCAAAAAGAATAATCAGCTTATGAGGTGCAAAATTGCTAGACTTGCTTCACATTGCTTGGCAGTAACCTTCAATACTTGAGGAGTAATGATACTTACAATAACATCAACTAAAGTGTCCCTTAGTAATTTTACAGCTAACCAAATTGTCATTCATCTATAAAGATTGACCCAAAAGTGTTGAAAGAATTCTGGAATACAGTTGCAAAAAGCTCTTCTTATACAAAGTACAGGGTGCGAAGCCTTGCTAACAGATAACTGGAAATGGTTTTGAAGCTATTATGATATTTAACTATAAGGTTAAGTCTTATAGAAGTAGCCATTCATGTTACATGTAGAATACAGATGTTGCAAAAACTGAATACATAAAGTAACAACAATAATGTATAAGTAACAAAATACCTAGCAAAAGTTGAGAGATAAAAAGGAAAAGAAGTTGTGAGATAGAGTAATATAAATGCAATTATCTTTATAAAGGAAGCATTAGGAAAAAAGAATCTATTGACAGAGTGGAAAGAAGGGTGGGAGTAAAAGACATAGAAATAGTGAATATCCTCATTAACCACAAAAGTAAATTAGTAGATACTATGTGAGAAAATGAAGAATTATAGCAATTCAAATGTAATGTTATAGAAACAATTATTATAGTGAATATAAACTCTCTATAAACAACAGGACAGAAAGCAAAGCTATTATGAATGCAAAGCTAACCAAAACACAGATCATACAGGGAAAACTCTTAAAAGAAAAAAATAGAAACAAAACAAACATTTTATAAAACTAACATCAACTATATGTGTCCAATCTATAAAAATGAACTGCTGAGATTTATCTATTAGATGTAAAAATTCCCAAGTTATATCTCTAAGTAAAATTTATCCATCACTCTGAAAGGTGATTTATGAGTGTTGAAAATAAACAAGAAAACTGCAAACCCAGGAAATATAAACACAAAGAAAACAGAGAAACACAATCTTACTACCATAAAAGGTTGCATTCCAGAGAAAAAGCAAATAAGAGATCAAGAAGGGGCACTTCATGAAATACTGTAGAATCCATATTTAGAGTAAAAATGAAACATTTTGGATTGTTAAGTCCAAAAGAACATGATGTTAATCATCGCAAAGCAAAATACGAGGAAATATAAGGATAAATATATGGGAAGTCAGCACTTTAAAATAGAAATTGACAGGCAGTTGTCCACAGGCCAGTGCTTCTGCCACGTGATTCTGTAAAGAACGTCTTGTTGGAAGACAGCTGTGTCCTTCGCTTGTTTGTCAGTGGCCTCCTTCAAGCTACAAAAGTGAAGAATTGACTAGTGGCAGCAGAGCCCAGGTGGCCACAAAACCTACAGTATTTACGATCTATCTGCCCTTTATAGAAACAGTTTACTATCCTTGGTCAAGAAGACTTAGCTCATGATGGTCACTATAGGAAGGAAAACAAAAGAAAAGCTAAATAATAGAATTAATATTGTAAATAATTAGTGTTACATTACTTATCTATTTATACATGAACTCTCTAGATTCAGAAAGTAAACCATATTTCAGAATGCCAATCCTCTTTTCAGGAAAGAACAACAGTAAACTATAAGGATACAAAGTTGGAAAAAGACATATTTTCCAATTACAATTTAATAAGCTAAAAATAATAACGATTAGAAAACAAAATGTTGGTACTACTTGGGAATTCAAAGTTGTTTCCTTAAATATCACCTGGGGTAAGTAGAAAAATAAACTGGCAAATGATTGTCTACCCTGAGTACAACAATAAACAAACATGGTATATTAGTACCTGCAGACAAAGCAACAGCAAGATTTAGAGAAAAAGAGTCCATCTCCTATAATTAAAGTAGCTTTGACTATACAGACCTTTGCTGGCAAAGTGATGTCTCTGCTTTTTAATATGCTATCTAGGATTGTCTAGTTTGTCTTATGCTTATGCCTTGGAAATAATACATCAGTAATTCATGAATTACATTAATAAATACAGTCATATAAAATCATTATGATTACTTCATATTTGATTTATTCCTCAGTGGAGAGCCAGAAACTTTTCATAATTCTTATATTCTCTTATGCCTGTGGGGCAAGGGGAATATTCCATAGTTGACATTGAAATCTGTAAAATGCCAGAATGAAGTGGTAAGGATTAGAAAGCCTCTCTCTTTTGAAAAAAATCGTACAGGCATTACATCATATACCTGAGGACTTAGTGTGTATTTTCCCCACTGTATCTTCCGTAATAAATGTCTGTATTGAATCTTTATTACCATACATGCAGTGGCTATGTAATAACCATATTCATAATCATTATTAACTTTGGACCTTGTACATTCATGTTTTGTTTATATTCAATTATCAATAGATTGAAAGTGAAAGTCATCAGTCAGTCGAGTCTGATTCTTTGCGACCTCATGGACTATATAGTCCATGGGATTCTCCAGACCAGAATACTGGAGTAGGTAGCCTTTCCCTTCTCCAGGGGATCTTCCCAACCCAGGGATCAAACCCAGGTCTCCCTCGTTGAAGCTGAGTCTCTACCAGCTGAGCCACAAGGGAAGCCCAAGAATACTGGACTGGGTAGCCTATCCCTTCTGCAGCAGATCTTCCTGACCCAGGAATTGAGCTGGGGTCTCCTGCATTGCAGGTGGATTCTTTACCAACTGAGCTATCAGGGATCAGTAGATTACTAAACTGCAAATCCTTCTAGAAAAAGAAGGTAAAAATCTCATTCCAAAGATTGCATGTCTTATATCTCCTTCTCTCTCATTTTATGAATGAAAGAAAAAGATTAATCTTTCTAGAAGAACCAGTGGAGAAAAACATATTCTTAAACATAATGATATCTTTGTGGAGCACAGTTAAAAAGAGCTCAAGGAAAGGAAATTAGACTTAAAATATAACAATAGTAATAACCACTCACAGAACCTCGAAGAAATGTGAGAGTCATAAATTATCCTCACCATGGCTGTATTCTCTTAACATAGAGAGTATGAAATGTTATTTTAATCATGGCACAGTTTGCTATGTCTGTTACTAAGAATTTATTCATGTCAAATATATCAATTTCAAAGGATAGTTGTCATTAATATAACTAAGTTATAATCAGTTTTACTTACTACCAAAATCCAGTCACAATTGAACCAAAATCAAAATAATAGTTGGAATGTTGCATGTATCCCAGTTATATTCTCCTTTACTATTTAGTCAGCTTTCATGTTTTCTTTAACTGCTATGGATTTTGCTGTGGGTATAATTTTATATTTATCAGATTTTAGATTTAATCGTTATTTCATTTCCTTCATTATATCCTATGAAAAACATTTTTTAAAAAGTTGACCTTTTGTAGCCCTTTTCTTTCAAGTAAATCAGTGTACAAGTGAGTTATTCTCTATTATGTCTCTAAATTATAATCCCTTTGTGTCATTAATGACAAGGAATTGAGGCCACATGATAAATAGGTTAAGCATCATTATGGTAAAACAATATAAAATATGAAAGAACAACTTTACTTCCAAATGTGAACATTAATGTGGATAATAAATGAAATTCATGTACTTCAATTTGAGTGGATAATATAAAAGACCGAGGGTAGTAAAGTTTGCATTAATAGAAGATTTTTAGATATATGGAACACATTTATAGTTTTTTTAAATCTCATTTGATGCTTCCAACTGCCTCATAAAGTAATGGAGAAAATTTCATCATATTTTTTAAAGTAGGAAACTGAGACATCTGGGGTAAAAATGCTATCTGCAGAATTTCATGCAATTAATTTCTGAAGTAATTTAAAATGAGATGCTCTGGCTCTTAGTTGTAGCAGTTTGGTGAGTCATTTACTTCCCTCTCTTTCCTTCTAATAAGATTTTTTTAGCTCATTAGAAACTCCTGTGAAAGTGTCCTCTCTAGACAGCCCTACATTTCAACATGGGTGAAAAAGGGATAATGTTATCATCTAAATTAGAGTCTATTGTGAAGATTTATTATGTGGCACATTTAAACATTTAGATGAACCCTTCTCACACAATGAGCATTCCAGGAATGTCAGGTATTTGTAATAGTAGCACTAATTTATTGTAACAAATTGAAGACGTTCTACAAGTAGCAAATAAACTTATTGACAGTTATTTTTGTTATATAATAACCAGTACACATTTTCTCCTTATTCACTTTTAAAGAAAGGGTGTCAATTTGGAATAAGGTTGTTTTGCAAGTAAAACAAACAAAAAAAAAGTTGTGCCTGTTGGTAGGAATTGCCTTAACCGTTTTGAGGCAGACCTGAAAACATGACCTCAGGAAACTGACCCAAAATTCTGAGAGGCGAGAAAGTTGAAATAAGAAACAAAGAAACCGAAATGCAGAGGTATTACCCCCGGATCACATCAGTAGAAGGCGGCAGCACAGGGCCCTTGCTTTCCTCTCATTCCTCAGACTGCTAAAGGGCAGGAGTGAGTGAGTACATTGTTGTCAACTGACTGTACATTGGACTGGAGACCTGTAGCGTGCAGATGAACACAGACATCTGGAGAAACATAGAGGGCAGTTTCACCCCATCTCAGAATTCACTATGTTTCTCTCGAGGTCATCTTCTCAGGAATAACATGCTGCTGCTGCTAAGTCACTTCAGTCGTGTCCAACTCTGTGTGACCCCATAGACGGCAGCCTACCAGGCTCCCCCGTCCCTGAGATTCTCCAGGCAAGAACACTGGAGTGGGTTGCCATTTTCTTCTCCAATGCATGAAAATGAAATGTGAAAGTGAAGTTGCTCAGTCGTGTCCGACTCTTAGTGACCCCATGGACTGCAGCCCACCAGACTCCTCCATCCATGGGATTTTCCAGGCAAGAGTACTGGAGTGGGGTGCCATTGCCTTCTCCAAGGACGACCTTTATAGTAGGTGCCATGGGAGTACTATTTGTAGTCTTAAGGTTTATCGTTGTGCTTGATTTAGGTTTACACACACAGTTTTTCTGCAGACAGTAACAGGTTGTTACATGAGTTAACATGAACCTACTGTGAATTCATCTTGTTTAAAATGATGAGTTTTTAGTAGAATCTCATGTACTTTGCTCTGGTCGAACAAAAATGATCAGTGTGACTGATGTAATCTAACAGAATCTTCTATCCCCTGGCACCAGGGAAATAGGAAGGAAATTGGAAGGGCAGATTCCTGAAGAGACTGAATATTTATACAGAAAATAAATGAAGCAAATCTGAAAATGACTGAATTTACCTTAACTTGGGTAAGATTGTTTTCTACTACCAAACAGAAGACTCTTGAGAATCTCTTGGACAGCTACGAGATCAAACCAGTCAATCCTAAAGGAAATCAATCCTGAATATTCATTGGAAGGACTGATACTAAAGGGGAAGCTCCAATACTTTGGCCACCAGATGTGAAGAGCCGACTCATTGGAAAAGACCCTGATGCTGGGAAAGATTGAAGGTGGGAGATGAAGGGGATGACAGAGGATGAGATGGTTGGATGGCATCACTGACTCAATGGACATTAGTTTGAACAAATTCCAGGAAATGGTGAAATACAGGGAAGCCTGGTGTGCTGTAGTCCATGAGGTAGCAGAGTCAGATACGACTTAGTGACTGAAAAGAACAACCAAACATAAACAGTGACAAAATTTTAAACTAATTTCTGTTATAGAGAAATATATGAGTGATTTTTTTTTTGACTCAAATCTGACTTGAAATTTTCCTACCATATAAACTTAATATATTTAAATGTATTATGCATGATTAATATTTATTTGTTTACTTGAAGTTCTATTTTAAAGGGATGCAGGGAAACAAGTTATTTTTTTTTTTCAATTGAAAAGAATTTATATAACAGATACAGGAAGTAAAGCAAAGAAATATTAAATCTAGTCCTAATCTTATCTCTAGATAAACAGATATAAAACATCAATTCCTCTTTTACAATGAGTTTCGTTGTGTCAGTGGCCTCACTGACCAGGATTTTCTTGTTCCGTCCACCACCACAGCCTCTCATCTATTGCTTCCTTCTCATCCAGTTTATCTGCCATTACCATTAAACCATTTCTCAAGTCAGTCTTTCTGCCAACTCTGTGGCCAGTGGCGCCAATTCTTCAGACATACTGATGACTGCTCTTATATTGCCTCCTGCCCTTGCAGTAAGGACCAAGACATTTGAAAGATAACCGTGTGGTCCAATGATGTTCGGGAATACACATGTGCACATGCATGCATACTCACGCACTGAAGGCTGAGTGAAATTCATTAAACTGGCGGGGAATTTTACTCCTTGAAATATTTCTTAAATTAAGGAAGTGAGTTACTAAGGAGTAAAGTAACTAAATTAATATGACTATAGGCTGTGGCAATAAGGAGTTCATGGTCTGAGCCACAGTCAGCTCCTGGTCTTGTTTTTGCTGACTGTATAGAGCTTCTCCATCTTTGGCTGCAAAGAATATAATCAATCTGATTTCGGTGTTGACCATCTGGTAATGTCCATGTATAGAGTCTTCTCTTGTGTTGTTGGAAGAGGGTGTTTGTTATGACCAGTGAATTTTCTTGACAAAACTCTATTAGTCTTTGCCCTGCTTCATTCCATATTCCAAGGCCAAATTTGCCTGTTACTCCAGGTGTTTATTGACTTCCTACTTTTGCATTCCAGTACCCTATAATGAAAAGGACATCTTTTTTAGGTTTTAGTTCTAAAAGGTCTTGTAGGTCTTCATAGAACCGTTCAACTTCAGCTTCTTCAGCGTTACTGGTTGGGGCATAGACTTGGATTACTGTGATATTGAATGGTTTGCCTTGGAAACGAACAGAGATCATTCTGTTGTTTTTGAGACTGCATCCAAGTACTGCATTTCGGACTCTTTTGTTGACCATGATGGCCACTCCATTTCTTCTAAGGGATTCCTGCCCACAGTAGTAGATATAATGGTCATCTGAGTTAAATTCACCCATTCCAGTCCATTTCAGTTCGCTGATTCCTAGAATGTCGACATTCACTCTTGCCATCTCTTGTTTGACCACTTCCAATTTGCCTTGATTCATGGACCTGACATTCCAGGTTCCTATGCAATATTGCTCTTTATAGCATCGGACCTTGCTTCTATCACCAGTCACATCCACAGCTGGGTATTGTTTTTGCTTTGGCTCCATCCCTTCATTCTTTCTGGAGTTATTTCTCCACTGATCTCCAGTAGCATATTGGGCACCTACTGACCTGGGGAGTTTCTCTTTCAGTATCCTATCATTTTGCCTTTTCATACTGTTCATGGGGTTCTCAAGGCAAGAATACTGAAGTGTTTTGCCATTGCCTTCTCCAGTGGACCACATTCTGCAAATCTCTCCACCATGACCCCGCCCATCTTGGCTTGCCCCACGGGCATGGCTTAGTTTCATTGAGTTAGACAAGGCTGTGGTCCTAGTGTGATTAGATTGACTAGTTTTCTGTGAATATGGTTTCATTGTGTTTACCCTCTGATGCCCTCTTGCAACACCTACCATCTTACTTGGGTTTCTCTTACCTTGGGCGTGGAGTATCTCTTCACGGCTGTTCCAGCAAAGCGCAGCCATTGCTCCTTACCTTGGACGAGGGGTATCTCCTCAACGCCGGCCTTCCTGACCTTAAATGTGGGATTCAGACTGAAATTGAAGAAAGTAGGGAAAACCACTAGACCATTCAGGTATGACCTAAATCAAATCCCTTATGATTATACGGTGGAAATGAGAAATAGATTTAAGGGCCTAGATCTGATAGATAGAGTGCCTGATGAACTATGGAATGAGGTTCGTGACATTGTACAGGAGACAGGGATCAAGACCATTCCCATAGAAAAGAAATGCAAAAAAGCAAAATGGCTGTCTGGGGAGGCCTTACAAATAGCTGTGAAAAGAAGAGAAGCAAAAAGCAAAGGAGAAAAGGAAAGATGTAAACATCTGAATGCAGAGTTCCAAAGAATAGCAAGTAGAGATAAGAAAGACATCCTCAGCAATCAATGCAAAGAAATAGAGGAAAACAACAGAATGGGAAAGACTAGGGATCTCTTCAAGAAAATCAGAGATACCAAAGGAACATTTCATGCAAAGATGAGCTTGATAAAAGACAGAAATGGTATGGACCTAACAGAAGCAGAAGATATTAAAGAAGAGGTGGCAAGAATACACAGAAGAAGTGTACAAAAAAGATCTTCATGACCCAGATAATCACGATGGTGTGATCACTGACCCAGCGCCAGATATACTGGAATGTGAAGTCAAGTGGGCCTTAGAAAGCATCACTACAAACAAAACTAGTGGAGGTGATGGAATTCCAGTTGAGCTATTCCAAATCCTGAAAGATGATGCTGTGAAAGTGCTGCACTCAATATGCCAGCAAATTTGGAAAACTCAGCAGTGGCCACAGGACTGGAAAAGGTCAGTTTTCATTCCAATCCCAAAGAAAGACAATGCCAAAGAATGCTCAAACTACTGCACAATTGCACTCATCTCACACGCTAGTAAAGTAATGCTCAAAATTCTCCAAGCCAGGCTTCAGCAATATGTGAGCCATGAACTTCCTGATGTTCAAGCTGGTTTTAGAAAAGGCAGAGGAACCAGAGATCAAATTGCCAACATCTGCTGGATCATGGAAAAAGCAAGAGAGTT
>NW_011495053.1:1940023-1940476 GCF_000754665.1 Bison bison bison | reverse complement strand
ACAGTGTCACCCTGTTTATTTAACTTATATGCAGAGTACATCATGAGAAACGCTGGACTGGAAGAAACACAAACTGGAATCAAGACTGCCGGGAGAAATATTAATGACCTCAGATATGCAGATGACACCACCCTTATGGCAGAAAGTGAAGAGGAACTAAAAAGCCTCTTGATGAAAGTGAAAGTGGAGAGTGAAAAAGTTGGCTTAAAGCTCAACATTCAGAAAACGAAGATCATGGCATCCGGTCCCACCACTTCATGGGAAATAGATGGGGAAACAGTGGAAACAGTGTCAGACTTTGTTTTTCTGTGCTCCAAAATCACTGCAGATGGTGACTACAGCCATGAACTCCTTGGGAGGAAAGTTATGACCAACCTAGATGGCATGTTCAAAAGCAGAGACATTACTTTGCCAACAAAGGTTTGTCTAGTCAAGGCTATGGTTTTCCCTGTG
>NW_011495053.1:1896476-1939923 GCF_000754665.1 Bison bison bison | reverse complement strand
TGAGAGTCCCTTGGACTGCACGGAGATCCAACCAGTCCATTCTAAAGGAGATCAGCCCTGGCATTTCTTTGGAAGGAATGATGCTAAAGCTGAAACTCCAGTTCTTTGGCCACCTCATGCGAAGAGTTGACTCATTGGAAAAGACTCTGATGCTGGGAGGGATTGGGGGCAAGAGGAGAAGGGGACGACAGAGGATGAGATGGCTGGATGGCATCACTGACTCGATGGACGTGAGTCTCAGTGAACCCCAGGAGTTGGTGATGGACAGGGAGGCCTGGAGTGCTGCGATTCATGGGGTTGCAAAGAGTCGGACACGACTAAGTGACTGATCTGATCTGATCTGACAGGCTGTGGACTTTCTTGGTGGTCTAGTGGTTAAGAACCCACCTTCCAATACAGGGGACTCAGTTTCCATTCCTGGTCGGGGAACTAAGATCCCACCTGCCACGGGGCAACTAAGCCAGCAGGCTGCAACTACAGAAGGCTGCATGCTACAATGAAGACCCAGCACAGCCAAAAATTTAATGCATTAATTAAAAAAAAAATCTTACTGCAGGCTAGATCTAGGCTTCTAAAATTGTCTTGCTTTGATTCTGTTAATCTCAGTGCATGTTGCTCTGTACTGTTTTCTCTTTTTTTTTTTTTTCACGTCCATGACTGGCCTTGTTTCTTTGATAAACCAATGTACAAATCAGCTGTCTCTTAGCAGTCTGTTCAGGGTCACAGTGGTTTTTCTAAGGGAAATATCAGCACCTTTCACAAAACTGTCATTTCATAAATAAACATAAAATCTTAAATTAACCGAGGGTATCTTCATCGGTATATTCCTGCCCTTTGAATGTGGACTCATCATAAATCTGGTTTCAGGACTGTTTTGGACTTTCAGAAATTTCAGATTTCTTAGTGAGGAATGAAAGAATGCTGGTGTAATCTTAGTGCTGGTGGCTGAGAGTTTCCAGGTGAACCATTTCATTTGCGTCTCCTTTCACCTGCAGTGAGGTATAGCCTGTTGACTGGTTTATAACCACACTGTCTTCTGGCCAGTGTTCTAACCCCCTTTCCATATTGTTGCCACTTCGGTCCTGAGTCACTCCCGTTCCCCTAGGAGACCACACTCTCCTGAGAGTGGCCCCTGGAGGCTGGCGGGGTTGCTGTCTGTGCCTCTGAGTTGCTGATGACTTTCCTGCCTCTGCGGAGCAACCCAGACCCAGGCTGTGGTCCAGTGTCACGTGTTTGCCAGACATTCTTTCCTTTCCAGTTCTCATAGGTAATCCCTACTCATTCTGTGGATCTAAGATCACCTCCTCAGAGAAGAATTTCTGCACCACACCCATGATCAGGTGAGAAAGGAAACAAAACCACTATTGTCTTTCTTTTCCAATATGATTTATTATATTATAGTTCCCTGTGCTATACAGTAGGACCTTGTTGCTTATCCATTCTCTAAATAATAGTTTGTTCTGCTAATCCTGAAGTCCTAATTTATTCCTCCCCCCCTCCTTTCCCCCTTGGTAACAATAAATTTGTTATCTGTCAGTCTGTTTCTTAGGTAGGTTTATTTGTGCCATATTTTAGATTCCACATATCTGATACCATATGGAATATGTCTTTTCCCATCTGATTTACTTTGCTTAGTATGATAATCTCTAGGCCCATCTATGTAGCTGGAAATGGCATTATATATAGTGAAGTCGCTCAGTTGTGTCCGACTCTTTGTGACCCCTTGGACTGTAACCTACCAGGGTCCTCCATCCATGGAATTTTCCAGGCAAGAGTACTGGAGTGGGTTGCCATTTCCTTCTCCGGGAAATGGCATTATTTCCTTCCAAAACCATTACTGACTCTTTAAGCCCTGTCCTTTGCTTTACAGTCATCATCACAACCATGTTTCTAGAACAGTTTGATTTATGTCCAGTTTAGTTAGCTTGACTAATATGTCTTCCCTCCTAGACTCTAAGCTTTATGGCGGCAAAGGCTATGCCCTTTCTTAACAGATCTAGAACCTAACGCTTCCTGGAATAAAATAAGCCCTCAATAATACGTTTGAAGAAGTGAATGAATGAAGCATTTGAAGGCTCTTTGAAAGGCAACATATCTGCATATGTCCTCTGGTTTGGGGAGTGAAATTTGTACTGTATTTAACTGTAATACTTAACGTGAAGAAACCATTCTGTTAAAGATGAATTCTGACAATGCCCTCATCGAGTTACTTTTTTCCCTGGAGTATATCTTCATCATATTTTCACTGTGTACATGCTTCTACTGTGTGTGTAGGATCCTATTTTAATCTACTATCTCTCTTTTTTGCCTTGATGTTGAACTTACAAAGGCCAGACACTGAGTGTTAGCTTCCTCCCCAGTTTCCCATCTTGTGAATTTCCAGTTACTCAGTGCACAGAGGAAGATCAGGTATCAGTTGAATGAAGGCAGGGACAGATTTCTGGTGACTGAAGTGCACTAATTATTGATGTAAAATTCCTGAGTGTCCGTCCTTCACGCTCTTGATCCTCACTGTGCAGCAGGAGATCCATGATAGTTTCTGTCTCAGGCTCATATATGTCCTGGGCCCACACTCGAAACCAAAAAGGCAAAATGAGGCCACCATTTCCCTTAATTCTGGGAAATGCATTTATTTTTTAAAGTAGAAAATATGCTGATTTGAAAGCCGAATGCCATTAGTTGCCTCTTTGTCCAAGAATGTGTAAAACTACTTGGTTGCAATTTATTTATCTGTAGAGTTAAGGGCAGTGAAAGTTATGTGTAAAAATATAAAACATGATTCAGATCCCATCTCTGCCACCAGTGAATTGGGCAAGCTACGCAGCCTCTGTGAGCACCAGTTTTCTTCACCGTAGATCTTTTAATGCCTAACTTCCAGAGTTCTCCTACAGATTGTAATTAATACACATGAGGCACTTAGCCCTACACTTGAAAAATGCAGGAGACGGCATGTCCATATCCATGGTCACAAAAATAAGGTGAAATAACACATATAACAACAAATCAGTTGGTAAGAAATGAAAAGAGTAGGTTTAAAAATGGCATGGACAGTAATGAACAGACCTTACGATGAATAGCCCTGTTGTTTGACAGAAGAAGCCTACTGCTGCCCGGCAGATGCTTACCAGAGAACGGAACGTAGTGGCTTACCTGTCCAGAAGGAGACGCGTTCTGCTGGGTTTGATTATCAGCCAGTAACGTGAACGAGAGCTCTTCCCAAGCACACTGCCTCCCAGGGCAGACCAGAAAAGGCGGCCGCGCTGTTGACAGCGGTTCAGCCGTGTGTGGAGAAGAGAACGAGCAGTTTTCTGGCATTGTGGGAGCGCTTCACCAGCATAACTGCTCCATTCCCTATTAAAACACAAACCCATGTATTTTACAGGTCATTGTATAAGAGAAAATGCATTAAACAGAGACATTTAAAGTGCTTTCATTATCTTGGCCCTGTATTTGGAGGAGGGAGGTCAGTTCTCAGTGATACGGGTTATGGAGTGGACTAAATGGACATGATTGGTTCACCCTTTGTCCCAGGTAAATAGAAATACCTTATTAGATATACAATAGATGAGTTCAGAATCAGGAATAGTAATTTTTCAAGTGTGTCTTCAGAGTTAAAAAATTATGTATCTGTAGAAGGACATTTTAGTCCCACCAGTAGGAATGAGTGAAAGTGTTAGTCACTCAGTTGTGTCCATCTCTTTGCGACCCCATCAACTTTGGCCCACCAGGCTCATCTGTCCATGGGATTCTCCAGGCAAGGATACTGGAGTGGGTAGCCATTTCCTTCTGCAGGGGATCTTTCCGACCTAGGGATTGAACCCATGTCTCCTGCCTTGCAGGCAGATTTTTTGCTGTCTGAGCCACTGGGGAAGCTCAGGAGTAATAGGGCAGGTGGTATTAATATGAAACCGGGCAGGGAACGAGACCTCAGTGTGAGGCAGGAGTTGGAACTGATGCCTGGAGTAAAGCTTAAGGCTGCTGAGATCTGCCTTGTGTCTCACTGTCCTTGGAAGAGGAACGAAGGCTGTAGGGATACGGGAACCACAGCCAGACAGAGAGTAAGTGGAGAGGAGTGAAAAATCCCAGCATGCTCTGAGCTCACAAAAAGCTAAAAGCAGGAGCATCTGCATGGTGCAATCACCCTTAAAAAAAAAAAAATCTCTAGAACTGGTAGCCTCCTCGCTGCTTTAGCAGAAGCAAACTAGAAGGACATCTATAGAGTATTTTTTTTTTTTTTTTTTTGAGTTCCAAGATCCCTTGTCTGTTCCTCTGTCCTACACACCACATGTCACCCTTCATCAGACCCTCTCAAAACCCCAGGTGGCTGTACCTTTCCTGCCAAAACTGTGACCACATTCAGCAGACAGTCTACAGGGAAGTGAAACCAGACAACATGCTTCTCATCAGAAATAACAGGGACCCGCAAAGTATAAGGACCCTAGGGGATGAATCTAAGTTTAGAACTTCAGGTCTAATTGAAATATTGCTTAAGAGTGAGGGAATACAAAGAAGAAACATAAAAAACCACAGAGTGTTTACTAGAGTTTCTTAGTAACAGTCTTAGAAGACTAATAAATGATGTGGTTCTGAAAAAAGAAAGATGGTCAGGTCATCCAACACTCAGGATCAACAAAAGAATGGCAATCCTGGCTACAACCTAACACATGCTGCCTTTAGCAAAGACCTTGGTGGTGACGATGATGAACATACATCCGTACTGAAATACTAGGCACTGAAAATGTAGAGGAACAGAGTTAAATCTTTCTAAATTCCTTGTCTTGCTTAAGAGGTGTATAGTATTAACATTAATCTTGAAGTCAAATAAATGTGTCAAAATTGTATAAAAAGCCATCAAGGGGGGATAAAAGAGAATTAATATTTTCCAAAGCAGTAAAGGAGCTAGGTGGGATAATAATGTTTAAAGTGTAGAAAGGAGCCTGGAAAGTGAAATGTTTAAGAACCACTGCACGAGGACATTACTACTACACGGTGTTCATTCCCACATCACAGGAGCCAGCAGCATTTTAGTATGATTTGCTACTCCTTCTTCCATTACTATTTTATTTTTATTTTTTGCTGTGGAGTCCCAGCCTGATACACCTCCTCATTATATCATGCTGATTCTGCCCTCATCCAAGCCTATCTGTCCTTATCACAGTTTTTTTTTTCCCAAAAATTTGCCATTGAGTCCCCAGATAAAAACTGATGAGTTAATATGGGGTAGAATATTGAGTTCAAGATGAAGAATATGGTCTTGGTCTAAACCATGGCTTTAATTCAAGACAGTCTTAGCATCTCTTAAATACTGCTCTCCACCAATCTTAAGGTAACATCTGTTGTTGTTTGGTCAAAAAGTGTTGCCCAGCTCTTTGTGACCGCATGGACTGTAGCCTGCCAGGCTCCTCCATCCATGGGATTCTCCAGACAAGAATACTAGAGTAGGTTACCACTTCCTTCTCCACGGCATCTTCCCAACCCAGGGATTGAAGCCAAGATCTCCTGCATTGGCAGGTGGATTCTTTACCACTAAGCCACCTGGGAAGCCCTAAGGAAACATACTTGGTACCAAAAATAGTTTTTTTTAATAAACAATAAGCATATAGGTATTAGAATTTGCAGTGTAAAAATTAAGCATGATCAATGTCTGGCCAAAACTAGATACTCAATAAGTGCTCAGTCAATGAGTGAATTAATGGGCTGTTAGACTCTAAAAGGCTAAGTCACTTTACCCAAGGTTTTATTTCCATGGAAGAGTTTCTAGAACTAATATCTATGAGTCTCTGATATTTTAGTGCATGCTAAGTATAAAACCGGAGAAGGCAATGGCACCTCACTCCAGTACTCTTGCCTGGAAAATCCAATGGATGGAGGAGCCTGGTGGGCTGCAGTCCATGGGGTCTCGAAGAGTCGGACACGATTGAGTGATTTCACTTTCACTTTTCACTTTCATGCATTGGAGGAGGAAATGGCAACCCACTCCAGTGTTCTTGCCTGGAGAATCCCAGGGACGGGGGAGCCTGGTGGGCTGCCATCTATGGGGTCACACAGAGTCGGACATGACTGAAGCAACTTAGCAGCAGCAGCAGCAAGTATAAAACAAAGGCCCCAAACAGACCATACCTATGAAGAGCTCTCAAAACAAAGCAGAATTTCAGGCCACATGATTTGAACTAAGGCAACACTTGTGAAAAGCAAATAGCAGGTGTAATTTTGCTGCCTGAATTGAAGACATTATTTGAAGTGAATGATCCCTACTGAACAACCCCATTTAAGAACACTGTTGGCACAATTTTTCAAAGATCTTTCTTACTTAAAAAAAAAAATCAGTGAAGACTCATGAAAATGTAATTAAAGACCTCAATAAATTAAGGATCAAACCTGAAATTGGCAATAGCAAGTAGAATGTAAACACTCAGAAAATGATCAACCAAATTTGCCACAATGAAGAAAAATCTGAAGTGTGTAATATCAAGAATCATTTCATAACTCAGAAAAGAAAAACAGAAAAAAAAACCAGCTTGGCATTCTAGCACAGCCCACTGAAGAGACGCTAACTTATCATTGGGGCTCTGTGGAAGGATGGTGATGATTACTGTATAATTAGAGAGGAGAGCGGTATAATCACCTGAACAGTGGTCCCTTTCAGAGTAAGAGGTCAGGCATTGTCACAGAATCTTTTGTTTTCTTTGTTTGCTTCCCACAAACCATAAGCTTCCACCACTGCTTGGCCTGAACCAAGCATTATTAGTTTTCAGAGAGACTTATCAGAAGGAGAAACCTCTCTAAGACTGACCTCCCCTGAGTGGACATAAATGAGATTTCTCTATGTAGCTGCTCTACCAAACCAGACCTCAGAGGAGGGTGCTGGGTTTAAACCCAGCCTATGTGAGCTGGCACCGTGATGAGCATTCTAACTTCTGTATATTCATACGGCTCACTCTGTGGATGCTTGATCACTGTCCATATGTGTTATAATTCCTGGGGGAAAATGAACTTATGAGAATAGGAGAAGATAATTCTCATATTTGTGTCAAACTGAATAACAACCTCAAAACCTCTTTAATTTAGAGCGATTCTTTTCACTTATTAACAAAGACTAGTTTTGTGCCATTCTTTGAGCCTTACTAATGAATTCTTGGGAAATAAATGGTTTTCTTAGTATATGATTAATTAATCTGTACTTCAGAGATAAGACAGTTTTCTCTGCAGAACACTGAAACTCAGAATGATATATGTGAAAATGGCTTCCCAGGTGACTCAGTGGTAAAGAATCTGCCTGCCAATGAAGGAGACATAAGAGATTCGAGTTTGATCCTTGGGTCAGGAAGATCCCCTGGAGGAAGCAATGGCAACCGACTCCCACCTTCTTGCTGGGGCAATCCTGTTGACAGAGAAGCCTGGCGGGCTGCAGTCCATGGGGTCTTTAAAGAGTCAGACATTACCTACTGACTAACAACAACAAAATGCCAAAAAGGCAATGAAACATGAATTTGTTCTGATAAAAACACTAATGCATAGGAAATAAATGTGTGCTTTAAATGATAAGCCTTTTTGGGCCTCTCTTTTTTAGATGTAGATGGTAGCTGTTGGATAGATGATAGATAGGTGATAGAAAGATGCTGCTGCTAAGTCACTTCAGTCGTGTCTGACTCTGTGCGACCCCATAGATGGCAGCCCACCAGGCTCCCCCGTCCCTGGGATTCTCCAGGCAAGAACACTGGAGTGGGTTGCCATTTCCTTCTCCAATGCATGAAAGTGAAAAGTGAAAGCGAAGTCGCTCAGTCGTGTCCGAACTTTAGCATGGACTGCAGTCTACCAAGCTCCTCCATCCATGGGATTTTCCAGCCAAGAGTACTGGAGTAAGGTGTCATTGCCTAAGATGATAGATATGAAGAGATAGAGTTTTTTGTAATTTATTTTTCTAGTGTATTTGAAAAATTGAAAAGAAAAAAAAAGACATCCACTTTCAAACAAAGTTTTTCTTGTTACCATGGTTATCTTTATTGGAAAATGAAAAGCATGAGTTAAATGGGAAAAATATAAATACTCCCAGTCTGAGCACACTGAGGTATGCATCTTAGCTCTTATATATTTCACCTTGTTTCCTTTCTAATCTGTCCTTATATTTATTTAGTAATTTCAAATAGTCTGACAAAAGTATGGACTAATAGAACCATTTATTCTCCTGTGTAGGTCACACAATTTACTGTATTTTTATTTGCTTCAAATAATGACTTACAAAGTAAAACTTCAAATATATCGTTAAAATATCCTTCGTAACCTTCCTTAATTCCATCATAGCTTCACTGTCTGAAAAATGTATGTAGCCTTCCCTGCCATGCCTTTGTACTTTTACTGTATATTTACTTTTTAAACAGTATATTTATTATTCATTTGTGTGTTTTTGACACATAAGATAAATGGCAACTCATTGAACTGAACTTTTGTGATATTTTGCTTTTTGTTTCATTAACATAAACAAAGCTTAAGGTAGATCTATCTGATCCAATTTATCTGCCTAATTTTTGTTCAATTATCTTAGTGATATGTTGTTGGCTTATGCATTTCAGATAGCTTCTAATGTGTTTATTTTGTTCAAAATATTTGTTTTAATGAATGTTAACTTATGTTTCTCTTTGTGTGTGTGTGTGTGTGTGTGTGTGTGTGCTTTTTCTATTTTGCTCAAGAGGTTGTTTCTTGTCCTGAGAATATTCATAGAGTATTTTCTGTTGGCTTCTATTATTTTTTTAAAGTTTTACATGTATCATTTAGATCCTTAATACATCAGGAATATATATTCTGAGTCATGTGATGTGTGTGCTAAGTTGCTTCAGTCCTGTCCGATTCCTATTGATCCTGTGGACTGTGGACTGCCAGGCTCCTCTGTCCATGGGATTCTCCAGGCAAGAACTGGAGTGGGTTGCCATGCCCTCCTCCAGGGGATCTTCCTGACTCCTGGGATCAAACGGGCAGCTTCTGCAGCTCCTGCATTGCAGGCAGGTTCTTTACCGCCGAGCCACCAGGGAAGCCCCATGTGATGTAGACATTTAGTTTTATTATTTTCTACTCACCTGATCAATGGAAACAGTGACAGACTATTTTCTTGGGCTCCAAAATCATTGCATATGGTGACTGACACCATGAAATTAAAAGAAGCCTGTTTCTTGGAAGAAAAGCTATGACAAACCAAGACAGTGTATTAAAAGAGCAGAGACATTACTTTGATGACAAAGGTCCATATTGTCAAAGCTATAGTTTTTCCAGGAGTCCTATACTGGACCATAAAGAAGTGATGAGTGAGTGTTGGGCCATAGAGAAGGATGAGCATCAAATAATTGATGCTTTTGAACTATGGTGTTGAAGAAGACTCTTGAGAGTCCCTGGACAGCAAGGGGATCAAACTAGTCAATGCTAAAGGAGATCAGTCCTGAATAGTCATTGGAAGAACTGATGCTGAAGCTGAAGCTCCAATACTTTGGCCACTTGACATTAAAAGCTGCCTCATTAGAATAGACCCTGATGCTGGGAAAGATTGAAGGCGGGAGGAGAAGGGGACAACAGAGGATGAGATGATTGGATGGCATCACCAAAACAATGGACATGAGCTTGAGCAAACTCCGGGAAACAGTGAAGGACAGGGAGGCCTGGCGTGCTGCAGTCCATGGGGTTGAAAACAGTAGGACGAGGCTGAGCAACTGGACAGCAAAACTCACCTGATCTACTAAACCATACTAAGCAATTGAGTCCCTTCCTGCTGAGTGGTGATGCTACATCTCTTTGTACAAGTTTCCATTTATGGAAGGAAATGTTAGAGTTTGTCTAATGTACTGCAGTGGTCAATGAATCCAACCCTAAACAGTGGTCTTTTAATTATCACAGCTTTATAATAATTTTGATATTCTCCTTCTGCATATGTTTAATCTTTAGGAAGGGACTTTAGGGGAGGAAGCAGAGAGGTCAGTGAATGCCAGGGCAGAGGGAGAAGGTGTCAGCCTCGTCCCTGTGCCCACAGAGCTGAGGCCAGGATTCAGTTGTCACCAGTGGATGTATACAGGCCCCTGAGTTCAGAGACGGCTGCTTCAAGGTGTAGATTGTTGCTGTTACATCTTATCCTCTTATCTGGTCAAGAGCATGCATAGAAGACAACAAAATTTTAGTATAAGCAAAACCAGAGAAGAGCTAGTTCTCTGAACTTCAGGCTCTAATAAGGGTTCATGTGGTCCTTGAGAGAGTTAGTGTTAGGTCAACTGCCTCAAATGCCATTCTTTGTTTGAGGCTAATAGACAGTTCTTCTGCCATCTATTTCTGCTTTATTGACTATGTCAAAGCCTTTGACTGTGTAGATCACAATAAACTGGGAAATTCTGAAAGAAATGGGAATAGCAGACCACCTCACCTGCCTCTTGAGAAACCTGTATGCAGGTCAGGAAGCAACAGTTAGAACTGGACATGGAACAACAGACTGGTTCCAAATAGGAAAAGGAGTTCATCAAGGCTGTATATTGTCACCCTGCTTATTTAACTTATGTGCAGATTACATCATGAGAAATGCTGGGCTGGAAGAAGCACAAGCTGGAACCAAAATTCCCAGGAGAAATATCAATAACTTCAGATATGCAGATGACACCACCCTTATGGCAGAAAGTGAAGAGGAACTCAAAAGCCCCTTGATGAAAGTGAAAGAGGAGAGTGAAAAAGTTGGCTTAAAGCTCAACATTCAGAAAACGAAGATCATGGCATCTGGTCCCATCACTTCATGGGAAATAGATGGGGAAACAGTGGAAACAGTGTCAGACTTCATTTGTTGGGGCTCCAAAATCACTGCAGATGGTGACTGCAGCCATGAAATTAAAAGACGCTTACTCCTTGGAAGGAAAGTTATGACCAACCTAGATAGCATATTCAAAAGCAGAGACATTACTTTGCCAACAAAGGTCCATCTAGTCAAGGCTATGGTTTTTCCAGTGGTCATGTAGGGATGTGAGAGTTGGACTGTGAAGAAAGCTGAGTGCCGAAGAATTGATGCTTTTGAACTGTAGTGTTGGAGAAGACTCTTGAGAGTCCCTTGGACTGCAAGGATATCCAACAAATCCATTCTAAAGGAGATCAGCCCTGGGTGTTCTTTGGAAGGAACGATACTAAAGCTGAAACTCCAGAACTATGGCCACCTCATTGGAAGAGTTGACTCATTGAAAAAGACTCTGATTCTGGGAGGGATTGGGGGCAGGAGGAAAAGGGGATGACAGAGGATGAGATGGCTTGATGGCATCACCAACTCGATGGATGTGAGTTTGAGTGAACTCCGGGAGTTGGTGATGGACAGGGAGGCCTGGTGTGCTGCAGTTCATGGGATTGCAAAAGTCAGACATGACTGAGCGACTGAACTGACTGAACTGAATGGACAGTTAAGAGGATTAATCTTCCACTGATGTGGCTTGTTTCAACATCTCAAGCAGTGGTTTTCAAAACTGACTACACATTAGAATCGCTTGGGGAGCATTTAAAAATACTGATATCCAGACCACACCTTTGACCAATTAAATCAGAAGCTTTCAGAGTGGGATACAGGAATGAGTATATTTTATAAATCTCCTAGTGATTCTAATATGCAAGCAACTTTGAAAACTGCTTCAGAGTAAATTCAGCCACCTGTCTAGTTTAACATCGATCATAGTAAATCACATTGATAGTGACAAATCACATTGGTCTTTTCCCAGCGTGAAATGTGTCAACATGATTGTCATTAACCAGTTGTTTTAAGTGAGAATTGTACTGGTTATCAGCCTCTAGATATGGTGTGATGAAAAGGATACTTTACTTCTGTGGTCTTCCTCTTGAAAACCCCATAATTCCCTCTAATAATGGGAAAATCATCACTAAATCCCAATCAGGTGAAAAACAAGGCAAAGCTCAACATTCTTCAAAGCACTCAACCAGCTTTGTGCAAAGCTGCCAAGATCCAGTAAATTGTGTCAACAGTGAAAATGAGGCTGTGACAGTCCCCACAAATTGTGACTTAGTGTTTTGAATGAGATTCTACAACAGGAATCTTCCTTGGTGATTCAGACGGTAAAGCATCTGCCTACAATGTGAGAGACCCAGGTCCCTGGGTCAGGAAGATTCCCCTGGAGAAGGAAATGGCAACCCACTCCAGTACTCTTGCCTGGAAAATCTCATGGACAGAGGAGCGTGGTAGGCTACAGTCCATGGGGTCGCAAAGAATTGGATACGACTGAGCGATTTCACTTTCACTTTCACTACAACAGGAAAAGAACATTAAAAACAAAGAAAATTGGAATAGGATATTAACTTTTGCCAATAATAAACATGATAACAAACAACTAACTAGAAACATCCTGTGTACTAAATGATGTGTGTGCTCAGTGGCTTCAGTGATGTCTGACTCTTTGCGCCCCACGGACCATAGCCTGCCAGGCTCCTCTGTCCATGGGATTTTCCCTGCAAGAATACTGGAATGGGTTACCATGTTCTCCAAGAGTTTTCCCGACCCAGGGGTCAAATCCACCTCTTGGGCGTCTCCTGCATTGCAGATGCATTCTTTACTCCTGAGCCACTGGGGAAGCTACATACTAAACAATCAGTTCAGTTCAGTTCCTCAGTCATGTCTGACTCTTTGTGACCCCATGGACTGCAAGATGCCAGGCCTCCCTGTCCATCACCAACTCCCCAGGCTTGATCAAACTCATGTCCATCGAGTTGGTGATGCCATCCAATCATCTCATCCTCTGTCATCCCCTTCTCCTCCTGCCTTCAATCTTTCCCAGCATCAGGGTCTTTTCCAAGGAGTCAGTTGTTCGCATCAGGTGGCCAAAGTATTGTAGCTTCAGCTTCAGCATCAGTCTTTTCAATGATTATTCAGGACTGATTCCTTTTAGGATTGTTTGGTTTGACCTCCTCACAATCCAAGTGATTTTCAGGAGTCTTCTCCAATACCACAGTTGCTAAACAATAGAAAGATAATTAAAAGGAAGGGAAAGGAATAGTTGAGTGTATTGTGTTTATAATTTCCTGACAAGGGATGAAGTGAATTTATAAGAATATTTGTCTTCCCTTTCGAAGGTAAAGACTTTTAAAATATTTAAGTAGCACTCTCATAATCCCTAGGGCTTCCCTCTTGGGTCAGAGGGTAACGAATCTGCCTGCAATGCTGGAGACCTGGGTTTGATCCCTGGGTTGGGAAGATCCCCTGGAGAAGGGAATGGTAACCCACTCCAGTATTCTTGCCTGTAGAATCCCACGGACAGAGGAACCTGGCCGGCTACCGTCCATGAGGCTGCAATAGTTGGACTCAACTTAGCAACTAAACCACCACAACCACTTTATAATCCCAGTGAGTAGATAAATCTGTAATGTGAAATGCAAATGTAATTGGAAAGGAAAAAGGCTACATGAAAGAGACTGAAGAAACATGGGCATTTGTGTTTCATGTACATTTTAGAAACTTTCAGCTCTTTCACCTTCTGCTTGAAGGAAGTCGATCAAAACTCTTTTCTCCTAAGGTATTCACAGTGTGTCTATGGAATTAGAGCTCCTTTCCATGATCTGGAGGATATGAAACTTGGTAAGATAAATACTGTTTCCAGTGAAGAAACAACAGCTGTCCACCAGGCAGCCCCTTGTCACCCTGTCAAGATGCACAGTTAGCTCTTGACACTTTACCAAACTGTGGGCTCCTTTCTTCACAGTCTGGGCTTACTGATGGTATTGATCAAAATGCTAATTTATGTTGATTTATCAAGACATGATGATTGTAGTGATAAGCCTTCATGATTGGTACTTCCAAAGTAAATGTGCTGAAATGATAAATGTGTGTTTCCTTGGCCACAGAAATGGGTTTTGCTCTGCGGTTAATGTTTCATATAACCCAACTTCATTAGGCAGAACTCAGCTAATGACATCATGAATTTGTTTCATTTTATCCAATTGCATTAATTAGGGAAATGTGCTGAATGTTAATTGTGAAGAAACACGCTTTTTCCTTGGAATAAGGAAAGAAGAAACAAGGTAATTGGATTAATTTGTCCTTTCCCTCTTTTTTTTTTTTTTTAAATCTCCATTAACTAGGGACGTGCAGAACCTTTCTCAACAGGAAAGCATGAGCAACTTTGCGTTAACATGATTCGCATTAGCCAATTTAATTGTGGGAATTTAAAGTGAGAGTTCTAACGGACAGTGCCAGACTCTGAGAGCCAGACTAAATGCTATGTCTCTAGGGGATTACATATTTGATAATAACAGCAATTTCCTGAAATGGTCCAAAAAAAAAGATTGAACACTGAGATCTTTCTCATGGTTCTATTCATTATTCATGTTTGCTGTGTTCTACCACTTCTCTGCCCCTAAAGCTGGGAATAATACTGTCTTTGGAGTTTTGTTTTTGATAACAGTACATTGCAGGATACCTAGGATTAATGAAGATCAGTGTGGGTTATTTAAAATATTGTTGTACTGAACTTAATTACAGGGATAGAGTATGCGAACAACTGAAAATTGCATCATGTGTATATGGTTGTGGGCATTCTCTAGATTGGAGGGGAGTAGGTGGCTTCCTTTAGTGAGAAGACACGGGTCTTCTGTTGTCTTTATTCCCTCAGGACTCGAGATCCTGTTCTTGTTGGAAAACACATTTGCGGTATACTGTCCCATGCAGCCCACCTGTGTGGCTCCATATTCAGACCCAGTGAGTTTGAAACCCATAGCCTTTCCAGTGTGGCATGGAACAGATCACCTCCTTTAGAAGTAGGTCCCTTCCAGGACTAGAGCTGAATTGTGTTCATGCTTCAGCTCTGTATAACCATGAAGAAAGTTTATTCTAAAATCAAGGCTAGTAACTATTTCATGCACTTGAATGCTATAATCAGAGGTGAAATAAGTAAATTATACAAGTGTTTTCACAAAAAAACTGTTCAAAAACTGTTCAAAATTATGTTTGTATATGTGTGTAGTTTATGTATAACCTATATATACATGTGTATATGTATATGTGTGTGTAGTTTGTATAACTGTCAAGGAAGAATGGCTCATTTAGTATCATTTTTGCTATTTTAATGGGAAGAGTTTAATGAATATATGATGAAACCATTTTTAAAGAAAAGAAGCATGCCTAATTTTCCATTTAAAATTTCAAGAATGCACTGGATGCCTGTAGATTTCTATCACTAATTAAATAAATTCACAATTTCCTCTTTCTAGAAGTCAGTAAGCTCATCTATAAAATAGTTTATTCCTACCCTGATAGTTTGACTCTGATTTTTGAAAAATCACTTGCTACCCTGTTGATTATCTTGAGTTAGTTGTGTGAAGAATGTCTATTAATCATCTCAATTCATTAGGCATCATGAAAAATAAAAGAAATAAAAGATGATATAGTATTCAGTTGATGAATATTTACTGGTTATAAATCCAAGTAGTTTTCTTAGCTAATTTCAGAGAAAGAAGTTATGAATTCCAGAGATAGAGGAAAGTTAGACAGGATCTAAACACTTCATCACTTATTCTCAGGAGGTGGAAATGAAGAGATAGATTTGCATATAATGACACAGGTGAAGAATGATAGAGATGGAATTAAAACCTGGTGGTTTGTAGGGCTTTTTCTATTATTCCCTGAAATTTCCTGATATGCAAATATATAAATAAATTTGAGGCAGTCTCAATTTAAATATGAATGAAGCTAAAGAACAAGTTTAAATCATTTATTTTTAATTTCATTTTAGAATATTTATATGTATAAAAATTTGAGAGGAAAGAACATAGAGTTCTCTATACCCCACACTCCATTTTCCTATTATCGACATCTTGTATTAGGATGGTGCATTTTTTACAATTAATAATACAGTATGAGTGAATTATTAGTAACTAAAGTCCATGCTTCACTCTTACTTATTTACGTTTTAACTGTTTTTGTGCTGGGATTCCATGAAACCACATTGCAGTTGGTTTTCATATCTCCTTAGGGAATTTTCTCTGACAGTTTCTGACTTTCCTTGTTCTTGATGACCTTGACAGACTGGAGGCCAACTGATCAGGAATTCTGTAGCTTGTTCCCCAGCTGAGTTTGCCTGATGTTTTTTCTCATGTTTACACAAGAGTTAGGGGTTTTGGGGAGGAAGGCTTCATAAGATAAAGTGATGTTTTCATTATATCTTGTCAAAAGCACATACTGTCCATGTGATTCATTGACTGTATTACTGGGCTGAGGCGTGTTTGCCGTGTTCCTCTACTATAAAGTCATTCTGTTTTTCTTCCCCAGTTTCCCTACCATGCACTTCAGAAGGGAGTTTGTCTGCACAGACCATATTTAACGGATGGGAGTTATGTTCTATTATACTTCCGTGAGGATAGAATCTTTTTTTTTTTTTTGGTATTATTTGGAATTTTTATGCATGAGAGACTTGTTCTGTTCTCTCCTCTTTATTTAGTTATTCAATCATCTATTTGCATCAGTGGGGACTCATGGATATTTGTTTTATATTTTGAGGTATCATCCAGTCCTACCTTCTCTAATTAGTTTTTAACTCAATTAGTTATATATTTTTTTGCCAAATGCATTCTATATTTGGCCATTAGGATCTTTCAGTTGACTCCTGTATCACTTTGACATGGTCCCATCAGTTTAGACTTTTGGGGGTGTACTTTCTTACTTTCTACACTCTAAGTTGCTCCAGGCTCCAGTCCTAGAATCAGCCATTCCTCCAAGGAACCTTGATTCTTTTCATAAGTCATGACATTATAAACCAATATCAGAGCACTGGAGGACCTCGTTGCTAGAGGTTATTGTTGCTTCTGGGGTTCCCCAGTGGCTCCATGGTAAAGAATCTGCCTGCCAATGGAGCTGTAGGAGACGTGAGTTCAGTCCCTGAGTTGGAAAGATCCACTGGATCAGGGCATAGCAAGTCACTTTAGTATTCTTGCAAGGAAAATTCCATGGACAGAGAAGCCTGGCAGGCTACAAGTCCATAAGGCAACTCAGGCGGACGTGACTGAAGTGACTTAGCATGCACACACTGATTGTTGCTTCTATGAGTCTATGTTTCTGTTCTTTCACTGAAACCATGCTGTCTTGCATAAAGCTGTCTTGAATAACGTAGCTTTCTAGTGAGTCTTTGAACTGTTTTTCTTCAGTAATAGTTAGGCTATTTTAGGGCTTTTACCTTTCCATTTAAACATTAGGATAAGTTTGCCAGTATCTGCAGAACAGTTTACTGTGGTTTTAAATGAGAGTGCTTTGAATCCATTGATCTAGAGAGGGAATAATTGACATCTTAATGATATTGACTCTTCCAGTACATGAACAAGGAATGTCTCTCCATTTGTTTAGATTTTCTTTGATTCTCTCACGTGGTATTTGTTGTTTTCTGCAGATAACTCCTATATGTGCTTCATTATTTTTGTACTTAAGTATTTTGTTTTCTTTGGAGTGGTTGTAAATAGCAATGATTTATTATTATTTTTTAAATTTCAAATTCCAAGAGTTAATTTCTGGTCTATAGGAATGCAATTGACTTTTGTATGTTTGCTTTGTATCCTATCATCTTGCTGTTCTTGCTTATCAGCTCCAGGAGTTTTTTCTCAGTTGTTTGGTGTGTTCTATATATGCAGTCATGTCATCTGCAAATACAGATTTTTATTTACTCCTTCCTGATATGTATAAATTTATATCCTTTTCTACAGTGGTTGGTAGGTCTTCCAGTTGATGTCAAGTCAGATAGTGAGAGGGGACATCCTTGTTGGGCTCCAGACCATGGTGGTATCCAAGCTCCCTTTCTCTGTTATGAAGCTGGCTGTAGGTGTATAATGGATGGACTTTCAGGCTGGAGAAGTTTCCCTATATTCCTAATCTGTTGAGAACTTTTATCATCAATGACTGATGAATTTTGTGAAACATGTTTTCTGAATTGATATGATCATATTTTTTTCTCCTGTAGCCTCTTGATGTGGTATAACCCAGTGAGAGATTTTTGACTGATGAACCAGCAGAAGATACCTGGTCATAGTGTATGATTATTTTTGTATATTATTAAACTTTTTTTGCTAATATTTTATTATGTGTTTTGTGACTGTGTTCATGAGAGATTTGATCAGTACTTTCCCTGGGTTTTTAAAGTTTGTTTAATATTAGTGAAAATTGGTGAGACAGAAAGTCTTGAGGGAACTGGAATGGGAGATATGCCCTTCTCCCAGTTGGTGTTAAGCTCTTGTAAAGTTATTTCACCTACAGAGTAGGTTTCATTTTTGAAGATGCTCTGGGTGAATCTCATAAAAATCACTCTTCTCCCTGCCTTGCCTGAACCAGGAAGGTATATTTCTCTGAACTTCACAGAGAGGATGTGGTGTATTCCCTGAAGGTAATTCCCTCAGAAAGTGCGAATTGCAAGACTGTGGCTCCTAGAAGTTTCTCTCCCCTGCCAGTACAAACTCAGCCAGGAGAAATGCATCAAAATTACCATATGGTGCTTCTTACCAGTTTATGGTGCAAGAAGCATCTGCTTCAGTTAAATACGTACCTCTGCCACCCTCTGCATTCGCTAGCCCTAGGTTTGGAGGTGGCCATTCAGTTCAATGATGCAGCCGAAAGCAGTCCCTGTTCACAGTTTATATACATTTTTCTTGTTGGGAGAATGAGAGCAATGACTTTCAACTTCCTAACATAGCAGACCTGAAACCAGACCTCTGAGTTTATTTCTAAAATAGTGTTTTTATTCTTTTTTTTTTTTTTAGTTCTCTCTGTTAGCACTCTCTTATTTTGTTTTACGAGGATACGTATGTAGATGCATTTCTTCGAAGATGCATCCTAAAGATTCTAGGTTAGAGTCTAAAGGAAAGATAGTAAATGTTATCAGAGGAAATTTACAAAATTAGTATTGCATTTACATAGCATTTTACTATTTACAAGTCACTCCCATGGATAGTCACACAGTTTTACCCTCAGGTCTATGCATGCTAAGTCGCTTCAGTTGTGTCCAACTCTGTGTAACCTCACGGACTGTAGCCCACCAGGCTCTTCTGTTCACAGGATTCTCCAGGCAAAAATATTGGAATGGGTTGCCATGCCCTCCTCCAGGGGATCTTCCTGACCCAGGGGTTGAACCTATGTCTCTTGCATCTTCTTGCATTGGCAGATAGATTCTTTACTACTGGCACCAAATGAAAGCCCTCTTGTGAGATAACCCCAGGCAGACTCTCTCTGTGCAGCTACCTGGGAACACGAGGTGCCCCAGCAGAAAGCTCCTGCCATATGATTAACTGCCTCTCCCTCTGGAGCACTGTGGATACAGCCAGCAGGTCACTGAACCTCAAGTTGTATCCTAACTTTCCCACCTCATTTCTCTTTCCCTAGTTAACCCTGGCCTGGGATGGTGTCTCCAGAATACAGTCCCAGCAGTCATTTCCTATTGCCTTGGTTTTCCTTGGGAACTGGGTTGAAACAAGCAACAGTGAGTGTGATGGTGGTCGATTTTCTGAATCTTTGCAAAAAAATCAAGTGATAACAGGGAAGAGGCTGCTTTAATATGTTTACTTGTATCCCTTAAAATAATTTATGTTTATTCAAAACTTGAACAACCATTTTCCTGTATTCTTAAAAAATTTCAGTTCTGGTTCACTTTCTCCACTGCTAACCTCAAAATAATCTATTGAAATTTTAATATTCATAAAATATACTTTCTAAAAATCAGATCTATTTCATCAAATTTGAATATATTGTGACCCTAAAAATCATTCCCACCTGACTGTAGGCAGTTGTTAACCCTCATCTTCATTGACCTAATAGAGTTAAACCTTTTTTTTCTTTTTCTTGAAACAGGTTTCTGTTAAATTTTTATCTGGGACTCAATCCTTCTATTATAGAGAGATTCATCTTCCTGTGTCTCCTTTGCTGTTTCTCTTTATCCCAGGCAAGAATACAGGAGTGGGTTGCCATTTCCTTCTCCAAGGAATCTTCCAGACTCAGGGATTGGACCTGTGTCTCCTGAATTGCAGGAGATTTTTTTTTTTTTTTTTTACCACTGAGCCATCAGGGAAGCCCAATTCTAAAATGACACTGACCACAAAAAATTTCTGCAGTGATAAAAGAGTTTATACTCTGTGCTCTCTTGGATTTTAGCTATTAGCCACATATGATCAACTGAGTGAGCAACTGAGATTTTGCCAAGTGACTGAGGAATTGAGTTTCTAATTTTATCCAGTTTTGCACAATGTATTAAGGAGGTGCCTGCATGGTGGCTGGCACATCAAGCAGTTCCAGGGTTCCAGGGCTGTCCTGGGCATCTCCTCTCCTCTCTTCACTCCTAGGCTTCCCTCTAAGGATCTGAAACAGCATCTGAGCCTTTCTATCACCACCATCTTGTTGAACATCAGCCATAACTTTACAGATATTTATAAGTGATATCTCTACTTTGAAGTCCAATAAAAAAATCTCAAACTTGTCACTTTCAGAATTGTGCTGCTTACACCCACCCCTAACTTACCTCTCTTTCATCCATTCTCATGAATCAACTGGTAATGCAGGGAAAAGGCATTAGGGTCATCTTGGACTTCTGTTTCTCTCGTACCAGCTTGAAGTCTGTTGGGGAATCCAATGGCCTTATTTCCTTTCTTATGTTCTTGCTACATATCCTGTTGCAACCCTAGTCTAAGCCACAGTCAGCTCTTGCCTTTCACCCCCCAATTTCCCAACAAAACCCTTTCCTCCATTCTTAGTCCCATCACACTGTGCCCCAAAGAGCCACCAGAATGTTTCCGTAACACGTCTGATAATATCACTCCTACGCTGAAATCCCCTTGATGGCTTCTTCGCCAATCAGTGTAAAGGGACATTCTTTGCAGTAGCCTGAGGCCCTACACCACATCTCTGGGGGCTCTTCTCCAGCCATGCCAGGCACCTTGTTGTCTCGGATGTGTCCCTGAATCCCCACGGCAGGGTCTTCCCTGCTTGCTTCTCTGCCTGGAATCCTTCCACCAAGGTAACTGCCAACGTTCCACTCTGTCTGTCCTTGCTCAGACCTCACAGTTTCAGTGGGACCTCCCCCGGCCCTCCTGATTTTAAATTGTAGCCTCTCTGCTTTGTTTTTATCTAACTCAGCAGTACTTTTTATGTAGGTTTCTGCTTGTAGTCTACATCTCCCATTAGAACGTTACACCATGAGAACTGAATCTTGGTCTCTTTTATTTATTTGTATATCTCTTGCACATTGTTGAATGAATCAGTGAACTTATTTTTATCCTGAAGGGAAATGGGTGCTACTTAAATACATTGAATGAAACAAATGATCATTTTCCAAGCTATTTATCAACTTTGCCCATGCTCAGGTGCTCAGTACACTTTGGTGGCTTCATGTCATGGGCTGATCTAACAAACAAAACGATATTCTGTTAATAAAAGGATTTCCGAAAAATAAATAAATAAAAGTTTACCTTCATCTCATTGACCAAAGAGGCTGGTGGATTGGGGAAGCAGAAAGGCCACTGGCACAGCAACCAGAAACTCGTGCTGTAACCCAGTTCTCATCCTCACCACTGTGCTTCACAAGGGATAAGTTATCGAACATCCTCTAGCCCAGTTTCACCACCTACAAAGTGGGGCTGATCATTTTTAGCCAGCATAACTAAATCAAAGTGTTGCCAAGATCACATGAAGGAATGTGATAAAGCAATACTCTGTTAACATGCCCCATGTAATAAAAATGTGAATGTGTATTCAAGAGGTCTAATTCTAATTAGAAAATAACTATAATTGTGAGATGCATCTTTCAAATGGGATGAAAGGATGAGATTAAGAGAAGACTTGCAGCTTCATTCCTAACTGTTCTCTCCCTTCACTGTACCTCTCCTCACATCCTTGTTCTACTCATACCTGTGTGCGCGTGCTAAGTCGCTTCAGTCGTGTCCAACTCTGTGCGACCCTATGAGCTGTAGCCCTCCAGGCTCCGCTGTCCATGGGATTCTCCAGGCAAGAATCTGGAGTTGGTTTCTGTGTCCTCCTCCAGGAGATCTTCCCGATCCTGGGAGTGAACCCATGTCTCTTATGTCCCTGCATTGGCAGGTGAGTTCTTTACCTGTCGGGAGCCGCGTTAGGCGTTACTGACAAAATGGAGGGACGGCCCCAGCCCCCTCTCCTCATTCCGCAGGCACGGATCTCGGGATGAAGGAGTTAGGCTTTGTAATTCTGACTTGTTTTTTCCTCTCCTCGGCTGAGTTGACTGAAAAGGAATATTAAGGTGCTTGTTGTTCTTGAGAGGAGCATGAGGAGGCACAAAGCCTTCTGCAGCTGTGCTCAGAAAATAATTCATAAAGTTAATCATTGACATTTGTTCAAGGACTTTTACAAAAGAGTGTTCCAGGATGAGCACATAGGCCGTAGCTTGAGGCCATGGGAGGGATTGCTATCTGAAGCCTATTTGTGAGGAGAATGTTTATGGCAAAGGAGTTTACAGAATTTAGGGCTTAGAAATAATTAAAACAGTTAGAAGTTAAAGATTTAAGGAATGTTGTAAAGTTAGCATATTTTGCTGTAGCTTATAGAAGTTAGGAATTTTTAGAGACACTCTAGCTAGAAGCCTTTTTAAGAGATAGTGAGCTCAGGATGTTAGGAGCAAACAGGATTTAGAAAGATAAGTAGTAAACTGAGGAATGTAGCATGAGTTACAATGTAATCACAAGTTAACTATAAGACACATTAGAGGAGGTAGATAATAGATGATAAAGCTGATTCCCAGAGAATCACTGAAGCAGGAACTCTGAAGAGCAACAATGATTTGTGGAGATAATAAATCTGGGAGAGGGGGAACTGAAAATGTCAAACCTCTGGCCTAATGTTTTTGTAAAAGTATAAAAGAGAATCTTAAACTTGAAATAAACAGGCAGTCCAAGAAAACTGAGAGGCTGTCTCATTTGCTGACACCGTTCACCTCTTCAGGTTGAATCTCTGGTTGCTGGAGTTGGACTCTGGCACTTACCCCTAGTCCCCACCGGGAAGCCCCTTGCTCGTGCCTAGAGAAACTCAAATCCAAAAGAACTGTGACTTTGACCTACCCAGCAGTTCTTTGAATGTTCACCAATTTTATTATTCCCTTGAAAAGTAAACACATTTAATTTTAATTATATCCAGATTTCAAGAATCTATGTTGGGAAGAGTTTTAAAGAAAACAATGTTTGGAAAAATCATATAAAAATGAAAATTGCTATTGAGGAGAATGACAATTAGGGCTGAGATGAGACATGCCTTTGAAGGGTTATGTGTTACAAGTGATTTCAGTTGAGGTCCTTTGGCTTTGCTGGCAGTTCTTAGTTCTTATTGCTTTTGCTTGTTCATAATGCAACCATGAAATCTAAGAGATGCCACCATTATGTGTAGGAGAACCTGAGGTTAGAATTGTAGTATCTGTGTCTGAACTGCAGTTCTGCTACTTCTCAACCATATCAGGATCCCAGTTCTTCACCTTAAAAAAAGATTAGGTCAGAGTCTGTTATACAGAGACGTAATGAGGATAAAATTATTCAGGTGACACTGTATCCATCCACTCAGAGCCATTTGCTTTGAATGTAGCATTGGATGGGATACGTAAACTCTCATTCTGAATTCCTCTCAAAAGAAGTTTGTTATGGGAACTATGTAAGCTGATGGATAGCGAGTGGTCAAAACAGTGCCTCCTTGCACCCAGGGAGTGTGGACAGCGTGACTATTAGCCACTTTACGAGTAGCACTTTAAGATCAGTATAGATGTCGTACATGTTGATTTTAAACTAATCTACTCAGAATCTTTAGAACATCATGTAAACTATCATGTACTTTGGCGTTTTAATAAGAGAGTTAGCAAGGCTCTCAGTCACAAAGATTTTGTTTTAATTGTGACATTTTCTAGCTTACTATGTGTTTGACATAGTCCTGTTTAAAACAGTTTTCCAATAGCATTAAATGAATCACATTAGCAACAGAATTTTCTGCTTCAGGAAGAGTCAGTTCTACATTCCAAGCAGTGAGAATTATCAACAGCTGATATAATGAGTGTCCCTCCTGTATTCATTTTCTTGGGTACAAAGCAAATGGAAAGTCCCATTTCTTAGCCACAGTTGACACACCTTTTGCACTGTCACAGGAACAAAATGCAGGGAAGCTAAGTCTTTAATGTGTCAACATTTGCATGTTCCAGTAAGCCCAGCAGGTGGCCTTCACTGACAGCTTCGGTGTGTTCATGGCTGTGCGTACTTTCTGGAAGAAGACATCTGATGGGCAGCACAGCAAGCCACCTGACCCTTAGCTAACCTGGCCATTGCTGTCTGGTTCAGGTTTTCATAATGCCATCACCCATTGGCTGCGAGGAAAGGGTTAATTTTAAAATACAAAGACATCCTGCAGTGGCAATTAACCCTTCAACTTATTTCCAAATGTGATTTTTTAAATATTCTGAGGCAGAGTCCACTGAGGCTTTTTATTTTTGCCTATACTTCTCAGAGGCATCAACATCCATTCTTTTCTGTATTTAAAGACACAGAGCTAGTTCTGGAGATAATATTTAATAATTTCCTACTTCTACTTCTACTTCTTTTCCTTCACTGACTCCCAAGGACAACCCTTTTTCTTATCAAGACTTTTCTGGGACCTTTTCAGACCAAAGTGGAAGGCACATTGTCTCCTGGAAATGTGACAGAGAACTGAGTTGCCTGAGCACACATGTTCTCATATTGACTCTGCCAATTGTAGGCTTTTAGCCACTTTGGAGAATTACCATTGATCTGAATGTTTCCTGTAAATAAGTAAACCATCCTCACCTTCCCTGTGTTTCAGACAGTAAAGAATCTACCTGCAACACAAGATATTTGGGTTTGATCCCTGGGTTGAGAAGATCTAGAGAAGGGAATGGCTACCTTCTCCAGTATTCTTGCCTGGAGAATCCCATGGACAGGGGAGCCTGGAGGGCTACAGTCCATGGGGTCATAAAGAGTCAGACATGACCGAGCAATTAACCCTTTCAGCTTCTTAATTCCTATAAGGATTAATTGAAATAGACAATGTGAAAGTGCTATACAAACATCAGCTATATCATCGGCATTCACTTGAAATTGGTAATAACCCCAAATATTTCCTCTAATTAAAAGGAGTTTCATTTAAGTGACATAGAGCATTGAGCCTGAAGGGATGAAGCACTGCAGTTGGAGATGGAGAGTGTAAACATCAGGCAGTAGAGACATGGAGTTTCCTCTGGCACCAGTTACATCCTACAGATCTAGGGAAAAAGAAATAAACCTCTCTAGGCTCATCTGAAATTCTGAGAAGTGAAGGGAGTCTAGGAGACTCAGCTCAGTATGCAGGAGAATCCATTCTGGCCACTCAGGCTTTCACTGTCTTGTCAAGTCACCCTGCCCTGGGCTCTTTGTACTTGGCATTTTCTGTCTCATCAGTGTGTCCTCATTTAAGTGGGATCCCGGATCTGCACGTTCTGGAGTAAAGAAAGAGAGCCAGCATGTCTCCTGCGTGCTGCCCTACCCTTTATCACTCTTGCAGGACATTTATGTTCAGTCTGAAAGGCGTGAAATACCCTGATGGAGCACACACAGGGTTAATTTGAGTAATTTTTCAGGGTTTTTTTTTCTTTTCTCATTGCAGTTGTTAGCCCTTTGTGACATAAATGAATCCCTATTATGCTATGATGTTTGCCTTTGAGCCAGAATTTCAGTACAGTGGAAGAAATTATAGACTCCTACTGGGGCCATTCAAGCATTTCTATGCAATTGGTAGGGACATGCACATTTGTGTCCACAGCTTCGGGAAAGTTGCATAACAACCAGAGAAAGGTCTGCTCCCCGAGCCCCAGGGCACCTGTGTGCTGAGGCTAAGTTCTGGACCCTGGGCTGATACCCAGCCTCACCCTCCTCCCACCCCCACCTAAGGAGGAAGAACCCAGCTTCTCCAGAAATGTTAATGTCCTAGAAAAGAACAGCCCTGCAATTTCCCAGGAGTTACATTGTTTTCCAGATTTCCACTGTGCATTTCAATGAAAGCATGTATACCACCTCCTTTGCTGTGTGAGTCAAGTGTCGCTCTGGGCAGGGCTAACACTGCTGTTTTCCCTGATGTTAGAGGTGATCCCTGGGCTTGGACTCAATGCTGAGGGATTAAAAATGGGAATCATGGCTCAATTATAAAATAGCACCTTTTGGAAGTCTCCATGTAGCCTGTTTATAGTTTAGAGTAAATTTCTCCATCTGAGGACCACATATCTTTGACAAGCCTGCCTTTCCCAACCACTTGTATCCAGTGGACAAGGTACCCAGCAGGTACAGGTGATGTCTGCAAAGGCTACTGGCTGCTAGAAGACGCAGTAGAAGCAGGAAGGAAATTCACTTCACTTAAGAAATAGGCCCTCTTCTCTGAGTTCTAAGACAGTTGTAGGAGGTCCTAGGCAATGGTTCTCCTTTGTCCCATTGTGAACTGGATATATGTGATGCTGTCGGCTTCATTCAATTTTCTTCTGTGATTATGCTTGATTCTTGCACTCAAAGAAAAGAGAAAATAATGAAAAGCGGGCTTGTATAATTCATATTTAATCTATATTTTAAAAAGTAGAGACACAAGTGGGGCTTATAAAATTCATATTGAATCTATACTTTAAAGAGTAGAGACGCTTTAACTGTAAAGAATAACATCTTACTCTTATTCCATCTTTGTCTTCCTCTTTCTCTCCCTCTACTTTTCCCTCCCTTTCCTCTTCTCATCTCTTCTTTCCTTTCCTCTCCTTTTTTGCCCTCTCATTCTCTATTTTCTCCTAAACAGTTCAGTCCAAAACCATTAGGTAGGACAGAGCAAGGCGAGTGCCCACCTGAAAGGCAAGTAACATTGAGACCTTAGGGGCTGATGGAGCAGAGTCTGCAACTTCAAGAAGGAAAATAAGTAGATAATTATGTAGCTCAAATGAAATGAAGTGGCTGAGTCCTCTGAACATGAAAAGAGCCTTAATATTAAGGAAAATGTAAAAATTAAATTCATACAAACGATCAGTGTCATGGAGGGCATACTCACATTGTTGTGTGTGGGTGCGTGCTAAGTCACTTCAGCCGTGTCCAACTCTTTGTGACCCCACAGACTGTAGCCCACCAGGCTGTTCTGTCCATGGGATTCTTCAGTCAAGAATACTGGAGTGGGTTGCCATGCCATCCTCCAGGGGATCTTACTGACCCAGGGATTGAACCCTAGTCTCCTGCACTGCAGGTGAATTCTTTACCACTGAGCCACCAGGGAAGCCCACTCACATTGTTATGGAGGTGTATATAAAGCAGTTTACCCCAGCCTGGGAGAGGCTGGGAGGCTTCTCTGCAGAGGTGGGTTTTAGGCTAATAGGTAAACATGTGGCTATCAGACAGTGGTTGAATAACATAAGAAAGAAAAGTGCAAGGGCTCTGAGGCTAGAGCACAGTAAAGAACACACTTAAAATATTGAGGGAAGTATAGTTAGCCAGATACAGTGATGGAGAGGGCAGCTTGGAATGAGGCTGGAGGGGGTCCATGGCTCAATGTTGCCAATTAAGAACTTGCACATTACCAGAATTGGATTGCGTTATAAGATAATATTGCAAAGCCTGCTACTCTTCTTGAATCTTTAGTTTAACTGCATCGCCTCTAGATTTCATAGAGTGGAAACTTCCTTCCTCTCTTGCCACACTTTTGTCTTGGCTGTCATAGCCTCAGGGTCACCCCCTCCTCTGTAAGAAATTTCATGAGTGTCCTTTGAGTTCCTCCTACCCACAGTGCACTAGAAATATTTTAACTCATGAATTTTCATGTCTGTACTTTCCATCCATATGCCTCTGTGTTAAAAGGCATCACCCAAGTCCAGTATGATCTGTGTTCCTTACACCAGCCTACTTCTGTTTTATAAGGCATAGCATCTTCCAGCACACTGTATTGTTTAATATGTCTTCTTTTTTTTCAGCAAATCAAATGTAAACTCCATAAAGGCAGATAATTTTGTCCCCTTCCATTACTGTATACTTTCAGAGGATTCAACTATGCCTGTGTGCAGTGGTTGTTGTTCAGTCACTAAGTCGTGTCTGATTCTTTGTGACCTCATGGAATGCAGCACACCAGGTTTCCCTGTCCTTCTCTATCTCCTGGAGTTTTCTCAAACTCATGTCCGTTGAGTTGATGATTCCATTCAACCATCTCATCCTCTGTCACCTGCTTCTCATCCTGCCCTCAATCTTTCCCAGCATCAAGGTATTTTCCAATGAGTCAGTTCTTCACAACACGTGGCCAAAGTATTGTAGCTTCAGCTTCAGCATCAGTCCTTCCAATGAATATGCAGGGTTGATTTCCTTGAGAATGGACTAGTTTAATCTCCTTGCAGTCCAAGGGACTCTCAAGAGTCTTCTCCAATGCTACAGTTTGAAAGCATCAATTCTTCAGTGCTCAGCCTTCTTTATGGTCCAACTCTGTACATGACTACTGGTAAAACTCTAGCTTTGAATAGACGGACTTTTGTGGGCAAAGTGAGGTCTCTGTTTTTTAATATGCTGTCTAGGTTTGACATACAATAGATAGGTATTTAATAAATACATTTGAATGAGTAGATGTATACCAAAGGACTCCATGTCAGCCTTTTCTTCTGATCTCTCATCCTACATACCCAACTGCCTACTGGCTATTACTGTTGTCGTGATGAAACACTGCTTGTCTGTGCTCCAAGCCTATACAACCTACTTCTCTTCTTCTGTGCTTTATCTTAGTATACACCACTGCCTTCTGCCCGGCTGTTCAGTTCAGAAGTCTGGTAGAAAATCTTGACCCAATCCTCTCCCTGGCTACATCTCATCATGTCCTGTTCATTGTCTTTCCCATATGTCTTTCCCATCTACACCCTAATGGTCATTCCCATCACCACTGTAGGGGAAGATGCCATCATTTCTCTACTGACCAACTGCAATAACCAGCTAAATAATCACGGTCAAGCTGATGTAAAACACTGTTATCAGGCAATCTCATGCCACACCCTATCCAAAGTGCTTTTTTTTTTTTTTTTTGGAAAACACAAATCTGAAAAGCCCACTCCAGTGTCTGTGACCATCTCTGTGTCTAGTAAGGGCTGCAGTACACACAGTACTGTTGCATGGCAAAGAGGGAGCAGATTGTAGGTTATGCAATATACAGGGTACTGGAGGTAAAAAATGGTCAGTGAGCACAGGCAACATTTCTAGCACTTATGCTCAGAAACGGCATATTGAAATCAGATAGTAGACACTCAGGGAGATGGGTTTGAGTCAGATGAGGCTTCAGGAATTTTGGAGGGTGTTTTGTGCATTGATGATGTTCAGGATGCTGCTGCAGACTCAAGTAGGATGAGGACTTAGACCATTCAGTGGGATCAGAATCGGGGAGTTCACGTTGTTTCTCAGAAACTCTTGCAGCCATAGGATCAGAGGACTATGGGAGTGGCTTGAAGAGTAGGTGATTAGGAATACAAAGCAAAATGAGACTTTAAAGAAACTTGGATATAAAAAGAAGGTGATATATATTATGGTACCTGGAAGGGGACTTTGGCCCAAAAGAACTTTTGTGTGTATGGATGTGTGTTTGAAAAAGACATGGATCATGGGTTTATGATGACCTGTAAGTATACATGGAAATATAGAAGGCATAATTGTTAATGTATGCAGAGGACATCATGAGAAACGTTGGGCTGGATGAAGCACATGCTGGAATCAAGATTGCCAGGAGAAATATCAATAACCTCAGATAGGCAGATGACACCACCCTTATGGCAGAAAGTGAAGAGGAACTAAAAGCCTCTTGATGAAAGTGAAAGAGGCCAGTGAAAAAGTTGGCTTAAAGCTCAACATTCAAAGAAGTAAGATCATGGCATCTGGTCCCATCACTTTATGGGAAATAGATGGGGAAACAGTGTCATACTTTATCTTTTTGGGCTCCAAAATCACTGCAGATGGTGACTGCAGCCATGAAATTAAAAGACACCTACTCCTTGGAAGAAAAGTTATGACCAACCTAGATAGCATAAAAACTCTACAAATAATAAATGCTGGAGAGGGTGTGGAGAAAAGGGAACCCTCTTACACTGTTGGTGGGAATGCAAACTAGTACAGCCACTATGGAGAACAGTGTGGAGATTCCTTAAAAAACTGGAAATAGAACTGCCTTATGATCCAGCAATCCCACTGCTGGGCATACACACCGAGGAAACCAGAAGGGAAAGAGACACATGTACCCCAATGTTCATCGCAGCACTGTTTATAATAGCCAGGACATGGAAGCAACCTAGATGCCCATCAGCAGATGAATGGATAAGAAAGCTATGGTACATATACACAATGGAGTATTACTAAGCCATTAAAAAGAATACATTTGAATCAGTTCTAATGAGGTGGATGAAACCGGAGCCTATTATACAGAGTGAAGTAAGCCAGAAGGAAAAACACCAATGTAGTATACTAACGCATATATATGGAATTTAGAAAGATGGTAACAATAACCCTATGTATGAGACAGCAAAAGAGACACTGATGTATAGAAGTCTTATGGACTCTGGGAGAGGGAGAGGGTGGGATGATTTGGGAGAATGGCGTTGAAACATGTAAAATATCATGTATGAAACGAGATGCCAGTCCAGGTTCGATGCACGATACTGGATGGGCTAGTGCACTGGGACGACCCAGAGGGATGGTATGGGGAGGGAGGAGGGAGGAGGGTTCAGGATGGGGAACACATGTATACCTGTGGTGGATTCATTTTGATATTTGGCAAAACTAATACAATTATGTAAAGTTTAAAAATTAAATAAAATTTAAAAGAAGAAAAAAAAAGAAAAGAAAAGCAGAGACATTACTTTGCCAACAAAGGTCCGTCTAGTCAAGGCTATGGTTTTTCCAGTGGTCATGTATCGATGTGAGAGTTGGACTGTGAAGAAGGCTGAGCGCCGAAGAATTGATGCTTTTGAACTGTGGTGTTGGAGAAAACTCTTGAGAGTCCCTTGGACTGCAAGGAGATCCAACCAGTCCATTCTAAAGGAGATCAGCCCTGGGTGTTCTTTGGAAGGAATGATGCTAAAGCTGAAACTCCAGTATTTTGGCCACCTCATGCGAAGAGTTGACTCACTGGAAAAGATTCTGATGCTGGGAGGAATTGGGGGCAGGAGGAGAAGGGCACGACAGAGGATGAGATGGCTGGATGGCATCACCGACTCAATGGACGTGAGTTTGAGTGAACTCCGGGAGATGGTGATGGACAGGGAGGCCTGGCGTGCTGAGATTCATGGGGTCACAAAGAGTTGGACACGACTGAGTGACTGAACTGAACAGAACTTAACTGAAGATTTTTTTCTCCAGAAAGCAGAAGGAAATGATAAGTAATTGTAAATAGTGAATAGAAAGCTCTAAGTAACAGATAAAACCTGCTTTTGGTGTTGGGAGAAAAAAAAGAATGAATGCTGCCAAAGTTTAACAGATAGAAGATGGATAGATATGTAGACGAATGGATATTATTGATCAGTTCAGAAAAAAAGTTGGCTTTCATTTTTTCACTGTAGTCGTGGATAAGATCATCAATGATAAGTGAGCAGAGAAACATTAGATCTTTTTGACGAAAGAAATGCATAGTTGGTAAGAATTGTGGAAAATGGAAGAAGGAATTGATCAGAAAACACAGCTAATATGACACACGGTCAGATGCCTGTTGGAGGCTCATTATATGTACTTACAAGTTAATATTTTACTGGTGTTATTTTAGGCAAGATGCTCACCTGCTCTGACCTTCAGTATCTTCTCCTAGAAAATGAGAGCATTTGATTATATGATCTCTGTGATCCTTTTCATTTCTAAAATTAACTTCAAGATTTGCATTTAAACGAGGGAGACCTGGCACCTCAAAGCGATTCATCTCAATTCATCAAATCCAAGGCATTTTTATTTCACTACAGCTTTGAAGAAGCTCTTCATTGGACGTGCACACATTGGACAGGTCACAGGAACCACACTCACAAGAGGGTCCTCCAGTTGATACCTGCCAACAGTTGGGGTGTGTGTTGTGGACAGAACCTCACAGAAGATACACATCTTGTGATATGTGAGGACCATTGGCAAGCCTGTACTGCTGTAGACTATTGGTGTGGTCACCTTCAGGAGCACCTGAAGCCAAAATAGGAAAATCTGCTGTGTGTACACGTACAGACAAGATCAAGTCGAGGCAGTAAATGGGGTTAAAGGCTAAACCCATCTAAGAGGTATGTGACTTTTACAGGTTTCCCCTCTCTGGTTTTTATTCTTATTATTCATATTTTCTTTTAGCATATAGCTGATTATTTTTCTTTACTGCCTTCTCCTCCTTCTTTTCATTCTGTGTTACATTTATTTAATTAATCATAAGTACGGGGCTTCCTGGATGGCTGACAGCTCAGCAATAAAGAACATGTACACCCATGGCTGATTTAAGTCAATGTATGGCAAAAACCACTATGATATTGTAAAGTAATTAACCTCCAGTTAAAATAAATAAATTAATTAAAAAGAAAAAAGAATCTGCCTGCAATGCAAGAGACCGGGGTTTTATCCCTGGGTTGGGAATATCCCCTGGAGGAGGAAATGGCAACCTGCTCCAGTGTTCTTGCCTGGGAAATCCCATGGAAAGAGGAGTCTGGCAGGCTACAGTCCATGGGGTCACAAAAGTCAGATGCAACTTAGCAACTAAATAATAACAGCAAGAACAACATTGAATTAATTAATCATATTTAATTTAGAGCTTTATTGGGAAGATATGGCTGCCCTTTCTCCTCCCTTCAGGGGTTAACTATCAAACGAAAAGAATGTAACCTTTTTGGAGGTTTTTACTGAACAACAAAGATAGGAGTCATTGAAGGCTAAGGCTGTATAATGCCTGTAATTTCTGCCCCTTGGGACAGTATTTAATCAGATACTCCTTCACAAAACGATGGAGAGACATTGAATCTAATAGCATGTTCTCTGCCAAAGGGGGGAGTATTTATTGTTTCACAGTAAATATGAATGGTAATCTCCTTGGGAAAAATCAAAGCCTGTTTTTATAAGATACTGATTCTAGGACGTTTTGCTCACTAGGCATGAGCCAGAAGATCCTTAGCTTTTCAAGCCTGAGAGACTGGAGTCCGTTTCTTCTTTAACATTCTGGACGCGGCGGGTGTGGGCATCTCCCTCCACCTGCCTGAAGCCTGGCCCAGACGGGGAAGTTATATGAAGGGGTGGGGGAAACCACAGAGCCGTCTCTTGCCGATCTGCTAGTAGATGTAGTCTTTGCTGGATTCCCGGGACAATACTTCAGTGACTGTGTTTCCAAGACCTACCTCTCAGACCAAGTTCTGCTGCCACTGTGTGGGAGTTGAGCCAGTGCAGTTGAGAACGCGCGGCCCTGCTGATCAGAGCTCACCGTGAGAACACCAGGCGGCAGTCATAGGGGGCGCGCTGTTAGCGCCCTGTAGCCCTGTAATTCTCTGGATTCCGTAGCTCCTGGGCATATTTTATCAAGCTGTCCTGTTAATCCTCCCACAAGGTAGTGTGACTGTCAGACTGGGAGGAAACCATTCTGTTAGAGGCTATAAAACTGTATGAAGATGTAGTTGTGAACGGTTTGAGTATACAAATTATATATGCCAGCAATTAAAAAAGTACAAAAAGAAACGATTTAGCTCAGTCTTTTTTCAAGGATGGAGAATATTAGCTGAATATTTTGGAAAAGCTTTCCAGCATTTTGGACTTTTGTGAATTGAATACTTATTTTTCTTTGAAGCTTGGTTGACAGAGATTTTCCTTCTCTATACAGAAAACAATACACAAAGTAAAATGAATCACACTGAAGCATAATTTATCAGCTTTTAAATATTATGATGGATTACAAAGCAACCCAAGATGAATAGGACAGCAGAGTATGCTGTGAGTTGTTGGTTTTCCAGTATTTATGAGATGGGTTTAAAGACTTTATAAGTACTCCTGAAGTACTTAGTCTTTAAAGAACACTCTATGATCCCTGTTATACTTGCATATATTAAAATAAATATAAATATTGGTACCAAAATATACCATAGATTTTAGAACTGGGAAAATTAGGCTATAATCACAATGCTATTATTAACCAGCTGAGTGACCTTGAACAAAATATTTCACTTCTATGGAACCTAAATTAACAGATCTTTAAAATGAGAGTGGACCATTCACCTAAAATTTCCACCATTTTTCTCTATGCCTATTCTATTATTGTGTAGCTCACTGATAAAGAGACATTTTTTTTTAACCTGAAGTACCTTTCAGAGCATTTGAATGAGTTTGAGGTACATGTATTTGATATATATAATGAGCAAAACTTACAACTTTATTAAGATACACTTTTAAATTTCTACATATGGCTCATGGTGTATCTATATGCTTCATTGTCATAACACATGCTCTCATATGAGATTTAAAACTGTATTTAAGGAGTCATGTGATATTGATAAAACCTAGAATTTCTTGAGTTCTTATAATATGCTTATAATTTCACATGTATGATCTCAATTTAATTTTAAAATAATTGTATATTGTTGACATACCACCAAGAGTACTGAGACTTAGAAAGAATACATCTTTGAAAATACTAAAACATTATTAAGTAAATAAAAGTGAATTTGACGACTCATTCCCTGTTATTTTGTCATCCTAAATCTGGTCTATTTATACTAGCCTAGATAGGGTTATATAAGCTGATAATACAGCAATATAAATGCTTCAATGTCGGGAATATATTGTACATATAGGAGAATGTGGTTTAATACCTTTATAAACTCATACAATTGAAAATACAGCTGGAGGAAAAAAATGTGGCTAAGATACTAAATCCTGAAATTTATCTTGGGAAATATGAGCACATTCTTAAGTCTCTATAATGCATCACATAAAATAAAATAGAAAAGGATAATTGTCATAGTAGACATTGTAAGTCATGGACTTGCAAGCAGTTTCCTAGATGGAGTGAGGAGTGAATTGACCCACAGAGGAGCACCAGTTGGGGGCCATGTCACAGTGGTGGGAACAGCAGGTAGGGAGACACTGAATAGCCTGAGCAACAGTTGCAATGCTGGCAAGTGGGAGAGGGAATCACACAGCTGGCCTCAGAAAGGACAGGGCTGGGGGGTGAGGGGAGGGGGGGATGGGGAGGAGAAGGGAAGGAGAGGAGCTGTCCTAGGTGCTGAGAGTAACAGAACCGGTGGAAAGGGACCAGAACCAGTGTGTGTGTGTTGTGGGGCAGGGGTCAGATAGTTCCACTTCACTCTTAGTATTGATTTTCTATTCAGAAGCTTCCACAGAGGTGTGGGAAGCACTGAGACCAAGAACTCATCTCTCCAAACTCCATGGTTAGCCAAGGATTTTACATATCTTGGTTACTGTGCCAGTAGCTCTTTGTGGTCCTTTTAAAGAAATTAATACATTTTTTTTTTTTTTTTAAGAAACAGTAGTCTGTCCAAGCAGAATTCAGCATGCTACAATGGAAAACAGATTCGAACCCCGGGGATTGATGTTAGCTGCCTTCAGGATTACAAAAAACGAGTAGGTCACTGTGAACATTTCAAGTTTTCAAAAGTATGAATCATTATGAAAGTTAGGCTGATTAATATTTTCCTGCTTTTGAAAATGCATGCATGATATTATGTTTACATTGTATTATGACATGAAGTAATAGATGAGTGCTGGAAAGAACATGAGTAATAGACTCAAGAAGATTCCCAAGCTCCTTTCTGCTATTTATAGCTCTGATAATTGGGAAGGCATTGCATTATACCATGATTTTATTATAATTGTTTACATTCAACCTTCTCTTCTACCATATGAGAACAAAACCAAAATGGCATAACAGAGTTTCTGAGGTTGATATAAAGTTTAAATAACATAACTAATAAAAAAAATTTTTAAAGAACAGCATTTGGTGGCATAAAACTTAGTAGCATTTTCTTCTCTCTTGTGTCAGGCCCATTTATTTGCAGGTTGGCTTTGGTTAGCTTCTGGTTGAAAATTAATATGGTCAGGTTTATCTATTGCAAATATATTTTTATGTTAAAAGTTATATTTTTGACCCATATATTATAAAGGTCTAGAATAATTTAATCACATTTGAAAATTATGGTGTAACTTCTAATATTACCATGTTTAAAAGGTCTTAATCAGAGAATCAAGTTAAGAATTGTTTGGGATTTTGTGGAATGTGCTTGGGTGTCAGTATCGATAGGAAATGGTACCTTTGGAAGGCTGAATGCCCCTTTTCTTTATGTGAGGAGGTTGGAATAGTGCTCATGTTGTTTAAGAGAGAGATTTTTTTCTTTATATTGCTGGTAACTGTCACACTTGGTGCAAATACGAACCAGTTCTTTGAGTTACATGACAGCTAAAGCAGGAAAGTAATCATCAGGTGAGGAAATTGGAGCTTGTGGAAGATATGAGTGTCTTGAGAATTTCTTTATATTTTTTAAACTTTTTTTCATCTGTTAAATTGCCTTCAAATCATATGCTTGCACATTTTTAGTGTATTTTGCTAAATTAACCTATTAAGTTCCTAAGATGGATATTACAATAAATAATACTATTCAAAATGAAATATTGATTTTATAATTATATGTCATCTACCTAGTTAGCCTCCAATTTGAAACAGTGCATGATTGCTAAATTGTTTCTTTGCTTCAGCAAATAAGTAGGAACTCATAAATTGCATGATATTCTATTATTCGCCATTCATGGTTCCACTCTCCTCTTGGAAGTTGTAGCCACATGCACTTACTATCTGTGAAGTCTACTCCGGGAGTCAAGTTCATGACAGAATGGCAGTAAGTTGTGTGTGTGGGGGGGCGGGGTGCAGAGAAGCTAGTTCTGCTCGATGGGCCCTCCTTGTCTGATTGGCCTCCCTGTGACTACACTATTCTGGCTTTTCCATCTTGGTCAGTGCAAGTGACCTCAGGCACAGGCCTGACTCTGTCAACTACTTTTGGTTCATGGGGGTTCAGGAAGTGAATTGGCTTTGATTCATGTCTGGATCTTAATCCCAACTCTGCTCACTTGTCTGTCTGACCTGGGACAACTGACATGTGTCTGACCCGCATATGTGAGGAAAGCATGTTGTTGTATAGTCACTAAGTGATGTCTGACTCTTTTGCAACCCCATGGGCTGTGGTCCACCAGGCTCCTCTGTCCATGGGATTCTCAGACAAGAATACTGGAGTGGGTTGCCATTCCCTTCTCCAGGAGATCTCCTAACCCAGGGAATCAAACCTGGGTCTCCTACACTGCAGACAGATTCTGTACCATTTGAGTCACCAGGGAAACCCAAATTTTTCTCTAGGTAATTGCAAATTAAAGCTGCAATAAAATTAGTTTCACACACACTAACCTGTAAAAATTTAAATGTTGGACAATATCAAGTGTTGATAAAGAAGTAGGGTTTGTGGAATTGTTAAGTACTTCTGATGTTTTAAAAAGATGGTATAGTTCCTTTGGAAAATAATCTGCCATTGTCTAACAAAATTGAAGATGTTATAATAACTCATTGTCCTAGCAGTATACCTTAAAAAGACATGATCCAGAAGACCTGTGAAGTGAATCTGTGGCTGTAGATGGTGTAACAGGGAAATGGTACAAATGGTACAGATGTTCTTCTGAAGAATAAAGGATTCATGAAATGTATATATGATGTAATTGAAAAAAAATCCAGTAGTGAAAATGTCATATAGGTAATAACATGGAGGAAAGTCTGGAGTATAAAACTGAGTGAAGAAAAGTCAAGCTTGAGAGAAGAATACATGCAGTATGAATGTCTTTATGAAAATTTAAAACACATGACAAAATAAGCATAGAAATATCATAATATGAATATTAGACTAAAAAGTAAGAAATGAGGAAATGAGGAACTGAAAATAGAGATTTCCTCTCGTGAGCAAGAAAGGAGGATGGACTAGGATTATTTGTTTTAAAAGTGTGTTCTGTGTCCTTTGGAGAAGGTTGACTATATATGCGTGTTTTCTGTGCTTAGTCACTTTAGTCGTATCTCACTCTTGGCGACCTCATCGACTGTAGCCCATCAGGCTCCTCTGTCCACGTGATTTCCCAGGCAAGGATACTGGAGTGGGTTGCCATTTCCTCCTCCAGGGGATCTTCCTAACCCAGGGATTGAACCCTCATTTCTTAAGTCTCCTGCATTGGCAGGCAAGTTCTTTACCACCAGTGCCACCTGAGAAGCCCACAGATCTCTTGGCAGCTGGGAAAACTCAGGGTGTTTATGCCTGTATGATGTTTGGAGTATCATGGGCATAAAGAAGCCATGAGACAGTTTAGACGGCTGGTCCATGAATAGATAAGCTGTGGCCATCCTTGGGCTTCCCTGGTGGCTCAGATGGTAAAGAATCTATCTGCAATACAGGAGACCTGGGTTCCATCCCTGGGTTGGGGAGATCCCCTGGAGGAGAAAATGGCAACCCACACCAGTATTCTTGTCTGGAGAATCCCATGGACAGAGGAGCCTGGTGGGCTCCAGTCCATGGTGTTGCTAAGAGTCGGACACAACTGAGTAACTAATCCTGGGGTAGACAGGAAGAAGGAGAAAGAGCAGCAGCTAGAGTCTGGATGGAGAGGCTCAGAAAGGCGGCCGCCCTGAGAGGTGCGCTTGCTTTCTGTTGGGAACCGTGTGGCAACATCCCACGGGAGGAGCCAGCAGCATGAACGACCTGCCCCACATGCCCTCTCTCCGATCCCTTCAGGGGGCTTCTACTTGGTGGGTCACAGAGAGAAGCCAGGAGAGTGGAGGACCTGCTCACGGATTCCACGCAGAGCAGTTTCCTGTGGCAGAAAGTAGAGCTAGGGGAGATGAACACATGCCGGGCCAGCGGGAGGGGTCGGCACAGCGGTCAGTGACCGTTTGTCTGTATTAAGGACACGTTCGATTTTTCTAAAGTTACTTCACTCTGCTATGAAGGGGAGGAGAGTGAAGGGCTGGGCGAGCATTTGAGTATTAAGAAGTCGGACCAAGAGAATAGAGAGCCAGGAGAAATGCGGAGAACAGGGTCAGGTCGCCAAGGAGGACGATGAGTACAGAGGTGTCTTCTGAAGGGCTCGTTACAGCGGCCAGCTCTGCTTTCCCTTGGTCCTTTCCATTAAGGTCTCTTGCTTTTTAAGAACTCTCTTTCTCTTGTGGTAATTTTCCTGTCAAACAATTTTCTCTAAACAGATTAATTCCTCCTAGAAATATACCTTGTGGATGTTGACATACCGATCCTTTTATATCTTCTATTTCCATGAATGATATTAGAAACGAGGTTAATATTCTATTTCTTCATAGCAGCAGCCCATGATAATTTTACTCTGAACAGTTGAAGAGCCAGTTTTATAGACATCTTGGATGTATTCCAGGTTTACTGTCTTAGCACACCAGCAGGTTCTGAAATTGGATTCCTTGACAGTACTCCCGGGTTTATACTGTTGTTGTTGACTTCCTCAGTCATGTCCGGCTATTTGTGACCCCATGGACTGCAGCACACCAGACCCCTCTGTCCTTCACCATCTCCTGGAGCTTGCTCAAACTCATGTCCACTAAGTCCGTGATGCCATCCAACCATCTCAATCTCTGTCGTCCCCTTTTCCTCCTGTCTTCAGTCTTTCCCAGCATCAGAGTCTTTTCCAATGAGTCAGTTCTTCAAATCAGGTGGCCAAAGTATTGGAGCCTCAGCTCAGCATCAGTCCTTCCACTGAATATCCAGGGTTGATTTCCTTTAGGATTGACTGGTTTGATCTCCTTGCAGTCCAAATGGTTCTAAAGAGTCCTGTCCAGTACCACCATTCTAAAGCATCAATTCTTCAGTGCTCAGCATTCTGGGTTTAGAGTATCACCTGTATTTAACACATCCATAGATATTTCATATATTATTAGGAGAAGGAGGCAAGGAAAGAGTCTTCTTTATTTTTAATTTCAAGTCTATCCAGATTGGTAGACTTATGAGGTTAAAATTAATGCTGGAAATTTATCATTTGCTATGTGACATTCTAATATAAATGAACACAGCTGTTTGGCTTGCAGGTGTATAAAGTTGTATGATTTTAAGTTGTCTTCCATTGAGTAGTTAACTCTGATTGCTGCTTCCAATGTAAAATAGTGGACAAGGGAGTGTGAGCTGCTGTTGCTACTTCTTTGGCTGATATCGATGTACATGAAAGTTTCCTGTATCACTTCAAGGAAAGCCTGAGATGGAAAGGTCCTGAGAGGCTGGTGTGAGGTAGGGCACACTGTAGGGTCATCACTTCAGTAGATTCTCCAGAATTTTCAATTGCCAGCTTCTTACAAACTTCCTGTAAACTGCAAGCTTATGGAAAATTACAGGTGAAGTAAGGAAGAGGAAGGGAAGGTAGATGGGGGGATAAATGTCAAAGAAAAATACAAATATATGAATAAAATCCGTGTTATAAAAAGAAATGAGGATTCAAGCAAACTCCACTTTATTAATACATTTTTTGCTTAATTCCAATTGCATTTTCATTTTAGCTCAAGAAATGTTTTTAAATGACAGCTATTTTTCTAGGACAGTGCTAAGTGCAGTTAATAAAAATTCTATAAAGTGAAGTGAAGTCACTCAGTCACGTCCAACTCTTTTCGATCCTATGGCCTATAGCCAACAAGGCTCCTCCATGCATGAGATTCTCCAGGCAAGAATACCGGAGTGGGTAGCTATTTCCTTCTCCAGGGGATCATCCCAACCCAGGGATCAAACTTGAGTGTCCTACATTGCAGGCAGACTCCTTATTGTCTGCTGCCACCAGCAAATCCCATAAAAAATTCTGTAAGTTCCTATCATTACAAACACTGCATTGAGTTTACTTGTTAGAAAGAATTTAAAATTTAAAATGGCATTTAACTCTGAACTAAAGTAGAGAAAAATGTAAAAAATCTTTAAACCAATAAGAAAGAAAACTGATGATGCTAATTAAGTGATTGTGCAAGAACTTCTTTCTATCTCAACTTATCTTGTTCTACCTTTTGAAAGATATCTTACAGGATTATCATGTATTTTATTATATAAAATATGATATCTGATGTGCTTTATCAAAAATGAAATGTAAGTGGCATAAACATGTTTAACACATTTTTTTATATTCATAGTCAAACTCCATTTATGCTTCAGCTGAGAGTCTTCAACTGAGGGTTTAGCTCCTTTTTTTTTTTTTCCCCCACACTTTGCCATCCTTTGCTATATTCAGAGCATCTGTGATGATGTAGCATTTCCTATTGTTGTTTAGTCACTAAGTTGTTTCCAACTCTTTGTGACCCAATGGACTGTAGCCTGCCAGGTTCCTCTTTCCATGGGATTTTCGAGGCAAGAATACTGGAGTGGATTCCCATTCCCTTCTCCAGCGAATATTCCCTACCTAGGGCTCGAACTCAGGTCCTATACATTGAAGACAAATTCTTTACCAACTGAGCATGCCAGGGAGGATGTACCATTTCCCAGAATGCTCTATTATCAACACTAAGATTCCTTGTTAGTAGTTGATGCCTGCTTTGACTTGCTTTTTCCCCATACAATGTCAGTGAAAGACGTCTAAGCATCCAGTTTTATATTCCTCCCTAAAATAGTATTAAATCCTGGGTTACAACACATAGTTTTCTGGTCATAATATGGGGATAGCAAGCAGTTTCAACCATGTACAGACACTGACAGCTGTGTCTCTACTGCTGCCTAGCTAAAAAGTTCATAAGATGCCTTACACAATTCAGAGAAACTGATAAAAAAAAAAAAAAAAAAAACCTGGATAAAAACCACACTTCACACAAGTTAATTTAGTAATTGAATCAACAAATCTAGTCTAATTGTAAAAATTGCCAGGAAAATTAGACTTATTTTCTGACTTAATACAATCTGACTTAAAAAAAGAATCATCAAAGACTTAAATGGTCCTTACAGAGAAATATTATAAAGGTTATACCTAGATTGACTAGGGGGCTTCCCCAGTGGCTCAGTTCAGTTCAGTTCAGTCGCTCAATCGTGTCCGACTCTTTGCCACCCCATAAATCACAGCACGCCAGGCCTCCCTGTCCATCACCAACTCACAGAGTTCACTCAGACTCACGTCCATCGAGTCAGTGATGCCATCCAGTCATCTCATCTTCTGTCATCCCCTTCTCCTCCTGCCCCTAATCCCTCCCAGCATCAGAGTCTTTTCTAGTGAGTCAACTCTTAGCATGAGGTGGCCAAAGTACTGGATTTTCAGCTTCAATATCAGTCCCGCCAATAAACACCCAGGACTGATCTCCTTTAGAGTGGACTGGTTGGATCTCCTTGCAGTCCAAGAGAGTCCAAGGGACTCTCAAGAGTCTTCTCCAACACCACAGTTCAAAAGCATCAATTCTTCAGCACTCAGCTTTCTTTACAGTCTAACTCTCACATCCATACATGACCACTGAGAAAACCATAGCCTTGACTAGATGCACCTTTGCTGGCAAAGTAATCTCTCTGCTTTTGAATATGCTATCTAGGTTGGTCATAACTTTCCTTCCAAGGAGTAAGTGTCTTTTAGTTTCATGGCTGCACTCACCATCTGCAGTGATTTTGGAGCCCAGAAAAATAAAGTCTGACACTGTTTCCACTGTTTCCCCATCTATTTCCCATGAAGTGATGGGACCAGATGCCATGATCTTCGTTTTCTGAATGTTGAGCTTTAAGCCAACTTTTTCACTCTCCACTTTCACTTTCATCAAGAGGCTCTTTAGTTCTTCTTCACTTTCTGCTATAAGGGTGGTGTCATCTGCATATCTGAGGTTATTGATATTTCTCCTGGCAATCTTGATTCCAGGTTGTGCTTCCTCCAGCTCAGCATTTCTCATGATGTACTCTGCATATAAGTTAAATAAACAGGGTGACAATATAGAGCCTTGACTTACTCCTTTTCCTATTTGGAACCAGTCTGTTCCATGTCCAGTTCTAACTGTTGCTTCCTGACCTGCATATAGGTTTCTCAAGAGGCAGGTCAGGTGGTCTGGTATTCCCATCTCTTTCAAAATTTTCCACAGTTTACTGTGATCCACAGAGTCAAAGGCTTTGGCATAGTCAATAAAGCAGAAATAGATGTTTTTCTAGAACTCTCTTCCTTTTCCCATAATCCAGAGGATGTTGGCAATTTGATCTCTGGTTCCTCTGCCTTTTTTAAAACCAGCTTGGACATCTGGAAGTTCATGATTCATGTACTGCTGAAGCCTGGCTTGGAGAATTTTGAGTATTACTTTACTAGCATGTGAGATGAGTGCAATTGTGTGGTAGTTTGAGCATTCTTTGGCATTGCCTTTCTTTGGGACTGAAATGAAAACTGACCCTTTCCAGTCCTGTGGCCACTGCTGAGTTTTCCAAATTTGCTGGCATATTGAGTGCAACACTTTCACAGCATCATCTTTCAGGATTTGAAATCT
>NW_011495053.1:1838500-1896376 GCF_000754665.1 Bison bison bison | reverse complement strand
TTTGTTTGTAGTGATGCTTTCTAAGGCCCACTTGACTTCACATTCCAGGATGTCTGGCTTTAGGTCAGTCATCACACCATCATGATTATCTGGGTCATGAAGATCTTTTTTGTACAGTTCTTCTGTGTATTCTCGCCACCTCTTCTTAATATCTTCTGCTTCTGTTAGATCCATACCATTTCTGTCCTTGATCGAGCCCATCTTTGCATGAAATGTTCCCTTGGTATCTCTAATTTTCTTGAAAAGATCTCTAGTCTTTCCCATTCTGTTGTTTTCCTCTATTTCTTTGTACTGATTGCTGAGGAAGGCTTTCTTATCTCTCCTTGCTATTCTTTGGAACTCTACATTCAGATGCTTATATCTTTCCTTTTCTCCTTTGCTTTTTGCTTCTCTTCTTTTCACAACTATTTGTAAGGCCTCCTCAGACATCCATTTTGCTTTTTTGCATTTCTTTTCCATGGGGATGGTCTTGATCCCTGTCTCCTGTACAATGTCCTGAACCTCCATCCATAGTTCATCAGGCACTCTGTCTATCAGATCTAGTCCCTTAAATCTATTTCTCACTTCCACTGTATAGTCATAAAGGATTTGATTTAGGTCATACCTGAATGGTCTAGTGGTTTTCCCCCATTTGTTCAATTTAAGTCTGAATTTGGCAATAAGGAGTTCATGATCTGAGCAACAGTCAGCTCCTGGTCTTGTTTTTGCTGGCTGTATAGAACTTCTCCATATTTGGCTTCAAAGGATATAATCAATATGATTTTGGTGTTGACCATCTGGTGATGTGCCAGGGTCCAGCCCCAGCAGGATCCAGGGGCACCCTCACGATGACAGCTTAGGCGATAAGGATAGCAAAGCAGAGAGCAGGGCTTGATTTCCCTTGATAAGCACAGAAAGCCAATAAAGTTCCTGTGTTCCAAGGAGTCATCCTGAAAGAAGAACAGAGAGAGAAAAGGAGGGAAAAGGAAAAAAGGAACAACGCGGGGAGACCAAGCTTCGGTGAGCGAGGCCCATAACTTTATTTTCAAAACGAACTTTTATACCTTGACTTGTACATAGAGGGAAATGAAAGATGAAAAGTCATACAGAGTCAGCCCAAACATTACATCTGTTTATCAAAACCAGGATTTTTTCTGCTCACCTTTCCCATAAACAATGTTGTGTACAATATCTTCTGGCCTTGGAAGCCTGTGGACATTTTATGACCCTCTTTTGATAAAAGCTGCTCACCCAGAAAACTTATTTTCCCTTGAAGTGTTTTTTTCTTTATATTTCTCATCTATGTCAGCCTCAGAAAGTGCTAAACAGAGTTACATTCTCACAGAGCAAAGGTGCAGTAAGTTACAACAAAGAAAGAACCAATTAGCTCAAAGTTCTGATGTGGTTAATTCCAAGGCTGCTACTTGTTTTTCTTACATTGCAACTGTGTTAACTAATGCACTCCAAGGTGCACAATGGATAAGGGATATGGGAACTTGGCAGCAAGCATTGGCCCAATAATGAAGCCCTTTACCAGTACTATCTATTCTAATAATTTTTCATCCCTTAAAGGACTCTATGCTCATTAGGACTTTTAGAATGTTTTGGCTTCCCGTGCCTTTCAAGGTTGGGGAGTTGTGAACAATCATGTGTGTTAATTGCACAAGTATGGATAAACCTGTCAGGCAAGCTCGAATGCCAACAGAGGGGTTTGAATTGAAATACTCCTTTCATGCCCATTAACTAAAGCCCTAAGTTGATTTTTTCCAGAGAAAGGTGGTTGGGGATAGCCCCCTGTTAATGTCTGAAGAGTTGGTGAAAGGCACAAAATAATAAGACAGATTCTGGTTTTGGGGTGGATGCTCCAGCAGATTCAGGGGGTCCCTCGAGGCCTGATCTGCCTTTGCCTGTCAGGTCTCTTCTGTATGACCTTTGTCATGGGTGGGATCTCCCATGGAGGCTGCCAGCAGTGATGTCCATGTGTAGAGTCTTCTCTTGTGTTGGTAGAGGGTGTTTGCTATGACCAGTGCATTCTCTTGGCAAAACTCTATTAGCCTTTGCCGTGCTTCATTCTGTACTCCAAGGCCAAATTTGCCTGTTACTCCAGGTGTTTCTTGACTTCCTACTTTTGCATTCCAGTCCCCTATAATGAAAAGGACATCTTTTTTGGGTGTTAGTTCTCAAAGGTCTTGTAGGTCTTCATAGAACCATTCAACTTCAGCCCCTTCAGCATTACTGGTTGGGGCATAGACTTGGATTACCGTGATAGTGAATGGTTTGCCTTGGAAATGAACAGAGATCATTGTGTCATTTTTGAGATCGCCTCCAAGTACTGCATTTCAGACTCTTTGTTGACCGTGATGGCTACTCGATTTCTTCTAAGGGATTCCTGCCCGCAGTAATAGATATAATGGTCATCTGAGTTAAATTCACCCATTCCAGTCCATTTTAGTTCACTGATTCCTAGAATGTCAATGTTCACTCTTGCCGTCTCCTGTTTGACCACTTCCAACTTGCCTTGATTCATGGACCTGACATTCCAGGGTCCTATGCAATATTGCTCTTTACAGCATCGGACCTTGCAAAATCACTAGTCACATCCACAACTGGGTATTGTTTTTGCTTTGGTTCCATCCCTTCATTCTTTCTGGAGTTATTTCTCCACTGATCTCCAGGAGCATATTGAAAGTGAAGTGAAAGTGAAGTCGCTCAGTTGTGTCCGACTCTTTGAGACCCCATGGACTGTAGCCCGCCAGGCTCCTCTGTCCATGGGATTTTCCAGGCAATAGCATATTGGGCACCTACCAACCCGGAGAGTTCCCCTTTCAGTGTCCTATCATTTTTACTTTTCATATACAAAGAGTCGGACATGACTGAGGGACTGAACTGAACTGAACTGATACTGTTCATGGGGTTCTCAAGGCAAGAAAACTGAAGTGGTTTGCCATTCCCTTCTCCAGTGGACCACATTCTGTCAGACCTCTCCACCATGACCCTCCTGTCTTGGGTGGCCCCACAGGCATGGTTTAGTTTCATTGAGTTAGACAAGGCTGTGGTCCTTGTGATCAGATTGGCTAGTTTTCTGTGATTATGGTTTCAGTGTGTCTTCCCTCTGATCCCCTCTTGCAACACCTACCGTCTTGCTTGGGTTTCTTCACGGCTGCTCCAGCAAAGCGCAGCCACTGCTTCTTACCTTGGATGAGGGGTATCTCCTCACGGCCGCCCCTCCTGACCTTGAACGTGAGTAGCTGCTCTCAGCCCTCCTTTGCCTGTGCAGCCGCCACTCCTTGGAAGTGGGGTTGCTCCTCTCGGCCGCCTCCCCTGACCTCGGGCGTGGGGTAGTTTCTCTCTGCTGCTGCCCCTGACCTCGGACATGGGGTAGCTCCTCTCGGTCGCCACCCCTGACCTCGGACATGGGGTAGCTCCTCTTGGCCACTCCTGTGCCGATGCAGCCTGGTACTCTCGGTCACAGCCCCTGACCTTGGGCGAGGGGTAGCTCCTCTGGGCCATGCTTCTGCGCCATCCGTCTCAGCCGGTGTGCTTCTGCGCCGTCCGTTTCATTGGCTCAGGGGTCAAGAATCTGCCTGCAATACTGCAGACATGGATTTGATCCCTAGGTTGGGAAGATCCCCTGGAGAAAGGAACAGCAACCCACTCCAGTATTCTTGTCTGAAGAATTCCATGGACAGAGGATCCTGGTGGGCTACAGTCCATGGGGTCTCAAGAGTCTGCCATGACTGAGCTACTAAAACAAACAAACAAAAAGACAGAGTGACTATATGGCCTGGTCTACAACCATTGTCCTAGTACCCAGCCAAGCTTAGAGTTTTATCAGGACTTTTCAATTTTTAATGAAGTATGTTATTCGTAATTGCATAAGAATAATTTGGGGTGACTAAAATAAGTTTCCATTTTCTACTTCTTCTCTCAGAGATAGGTTACTGTTTTAAGCTGGTCCCAAGGCTATATGTTCCATTCAACTGCATCAAATGTGTTTACCCAGAACTTTGGAAACCATTTATTTCATTTAGATCAAAAGATTGTCCTAAATTAATGTTATTTATCTTGGAATCGGCATTAGCCAGTGTGTACACAGAAAAGCAAAGTCGCAGCTGCTAATAGGTTGACACCAGCAGCAGGAGAACTTGACAAACAGTTAAACCTTGCCTGTTTGTATCAGTTAATTCAGATCATTTTCCTCTTTTTTTACTCAGTTTACTGAGTAAAATAATGTTTCTGAAGTTCATTCTGTTGAATGTAAAAACATCCTATGTGCTGTCATAAATTAAGTTAAAAAGTTTAGCAATGAAAATGAGAGTATTTGTTTGCTCATTGATAATAAAAATACACATTTTAATGGAACATAACCTCATGGTAGAAACTCTGTTCTTTCTAAAATAAGATGCTTATGAAAAAGAAGTGTGTTTGAATTGACTGTGAGGCACGTATATTTCATACTTGCCTCCAAATACTTGAAGTATATTTACTGAGAGATTGAAAACCTTGGGGCTAAACATACCCCAAAACATCCTTTCAAGAGTAGACGGGCTAACTGTCGATACAGGATATTGAGTGAAAGAGTGATTGGCTGTGTAGGCTGGGCTTTACATAAAATAAACCACTTCCATGTTTGTACTTTTTACCTGAAGCTCTCATTGTCTTCCTTTCACTGGCTGTCCCTTAGGAACAATGATTTCAATAAGGTGTGCTTTTTCAGTTTCCCTGTGCATTTTTTCTGCTCCAGGCAATGAACCGTCGTAAGATTTCCCGCGGATGAGAGGTTTGTCTTCCTTGAGACAGTGGAAGTGTGACTGGGGAGGTCCCAAGGAAGAACTGCAGACTGAAGGCACAGTCTCAGGTAGAGCGAGGGGAGACAGCCTGCAAAGAGAGGCTGAAGACACAGTCTCAGACAGACAGAACTAGGGGAGAGAGCCTGCAAAGGGCAGGCTTGGGGACTGGTCTCCTCAAGCTCTGCACGCCCACATTCACACAGGAGAATGCGTCTCCTCTGTGTGGACGAGCACCCCTTCTGTGATTGAATTCTGGAATGAACGCACATTGAAACTGGTGGGGGCAGAGCAATGTTACCCCAACCAGCCCCTCAGGTAGCATTATCTTAATGTAGTAACTGTATTGCCTGGAATTGTCTTTACCATTTAGGGATTTTTCGAAGGATTGCTTGTTAACTTTTAGGTTTGGGAATTGAATTAATTGTGATAATTTAAATTGTCTAATTCTAGAGCTCAACTGGAAATAACCACATTAACAAACCTCAGTGCTAATATGTGAAAGTTATTCCTTAATTGATATTGACAATAATAACCATCAAATGTGAACTTCTATTCACCAGTGGACATATTCTCTCTGCCTATAGAAGCCTACTAAATAATGCAAATTATTAAAGGTTTTGGCGGGTGACCACACAGAGTATCAGAGTGCTACTGAGATGATTTCATTAGCTGAGATCATGAAACCATTTATGCAAAAACAGCTGTCTTTAATACAGTATCTGTGTACCTGCTACACAGAATTGCTGGCCCTTTCACCTCTGCATAGTTCTGGGGACCCACTTACCACACTTGTATCTCTTACTTCCTTCTTTTTAGATTCCTTGAGAAGGGGACGACAGAGGATGAGATGGTTGGAGGGCATCACCGACTCAATGGACATGAGTTTGAGTGAATTCCAGGAGTTGGTGATGAACAGGGAGGCCTGGTGTGCTGCCGTCTGTGGGATCACAAAGAGTCAGATACAACTGAACTATTGAACTGAACTGAACTGAGACTGCCTCGCTCACTAATGCATTATTTCCTAATGCAGACGATAATGCAAATATATATGAGCTTCTCTAGTAGAAATTACAATCCAGTTTCCTAGATTGGATTTAAGTGTGTGTATATATACATATATATATATATATATATATATATAAAGAAAACACCTGGGGTAATTTTCACATCCCTAATCTCATCTTTTATATTTGATTTTTTCTAATGTCATTCAGAGAGACAATTGCATTTTAACTATGGTGATATTGCTCTCTTTAGTTTCAAGTACAAGCTCGTATGTGAACAAGAGAGAGTCCTGGGCTAAAAAGTATGTAGCGTGAATCTAAGAATGTAGTAAAAGCCAAAAACTGTGTGACATCCTCAAGTGCCTTAGTCATGCCACCTTTTGCCTGTCACCATGGAGTTTAGTGGGTGTCCCTGGAGGCTCAGACCATAAAGAATCTTCCTGCAATGCCAAAGACCTGAGTTCAATCCCTGGTTCAGAAAGATCCCCTGAAATGGCTACCCTCTCCCATACCCTTGCCTGGAAAATTCCATGGGCTACAGTCCATGGGCTCACAGGACTGAGCAACGAACATGTTCAGTTTCACTTTCACATGGATGTTAGCATTGGAAACTTCAGCATGAAGAGTGTATGTGAGTTTGGCCTTTGGATTGGTGAGAAAGTGGAGTTGGGGACCTGAGAGCCTGGTAGACTGGATCCCATTTTCTAGCCTAAAGTTTGAGAACAAAAGTCTAAATGAATCCATCCAAGTCACTGGTCCGTCCTTGGTCAGAATATATATTTGGTATTTTTATTTGAAGCGTGCTGTGTTGGAAATAATGATCATTTGGTTTTGGTTTTTGTGATTGCACTAAATTGCTATTGTTGAACACTGTGCCCTCCCCCAAATTCCTAGGTTGAAGCCTTAACTCCCAAGGTCAAGTGTTATAGGACCCGGGGCATTTGGGAAGCAATGAGGCTATGAGCGTGAAGTCATGATAACTGGGGTTAGTGCCCTTAGAAAAGAAACACACAGAGCTCCCAGCCCCCTGTGCTGTGTCAGGACACAAACATAGAGCTCTCCCTGGAGAGAACGCTATCATGCTGACACCCTGAGCTCAGGCCTTGAGTCTGCAAGATATACGTTTCTGCTGGTTATCAGCCTCCCAGTCTGTAGAAATTTGTTACAGCAGCCTGGATGGGCAAAGACACTTATGTTCTACATAACACATTAATAGATGTGAAATTTGTTTTGTTTTTATAAGAAAATACATTCAGTATCACACATGCTGAATTAACATGTTGAATAGCTCCAAAATTTCCCCTGCAAGATAAGAGTTTCAAAAGAAATAGTTGTACAAAACAGGGAATACAAAATAGACTCTAGACTTTTTTTTAAAATTTTACTTTATTTTTAAACTTTACATAATTGTATTAGTTTTGCCAAATATCAAAATGAATCCACCACAGGTATACATGTGCTCCCCATCCTGAACCCTCCTCCCTCCTCCCTCCCCATACCATCTCTCTGGGTCATCCCAGTGCACCAGCCCCAAGCATCCAGTATTGTGCATCGAACCTGGACTGACATCTCGTTTCATACATGATATTTTACATGTTTCAATGCCATTCTCCCAAATCTTCCCACCCTCTCCCTCTCCCTCTCCCACAGAGTCCATAAGACTGTTCCATACATCAGTGTCTCTTTTGCTGTCTCGTACACAGGGTTATTGTTATCATCTTTCTTAATTCCATATATATGCGTTAGTATACTGTATTGGTGTTTTTCCTTCTGGCTTACTTCACTCTGTATAATAGGCTCCAGTTTCATCCACCTCATTAGAACTGATTCAAATGAATTCTTTTTAATGGCTGAGTAATACTCCATTGTGTATATGTACCACTGCTTTCTTATCCATTCATCTGCTGATGGACATCTAGGTTGCTTCCATGTCCTGGCTATTATAAACAGTGCTGCGATGAACATTGGGGTACAAGTGTCTCTTTCCCTTCTGGTTTCCTCAGTGTGTATGCCCAGCAGTGGGATTGCTGGATCATAAGGCAGTTCTATTTCCAGTTTTTTAAGGAATCTCCACACTGTTCTCCATAGTGGCTGTACTAGTTTGCATTCCCACCAACAGTGTAAGAGGGTTCCCTTTTCTCCACACCCTCTCCACCATTTATTGCTTGTAGACTTTTGGATCGCAGCCATTCTGACTGGTGTGAAATGATACCTCATAGTGGTTTTGATTTGCATTTCTCTGATAATGAGTGATGTTGAGCATCTTTTCATGTGTTTGTTAGCCATTTGTATGTCTTCTTTGGAGAAATGTCTAGTTCTTTGGCCCATTTTTTGATTGGGTCATTTATTTTTCTGGAGTTGAGCTGGAGGAGTTGCTTGTATATTTTTGAGATTAGTTGTTTGTCAGTTGCTTCATTTGCTATTATTTTCTCCCATTCTGAAGGCGGTCTTTTCACCTTGCTGATAGTTTCCTTTGATGTGCAGAAGCTTTTAAGGTCAATTAGGTCTCATTTGTTTATTTTTGCTTTTATTTCCAATATTTTGGGAGGTGGGTCATAGAGGATCCTGCTGTGATGTATGTCAGAGAGTGTTTGCCTATGTTCTCCTCTAGGAGTTTTATAGTTTCTGGTCTTATGTTTAGATCTTTAATCCATTTTGAGTTTATTTTTGTGTATGGTGTTAGAAAGTGTTCTAGTTTCATTCTTTTACAAGTGGTTGACCAGATTTCCCAGCAGATATCTTTGGAGTGGTGAAAATGTCCTATCTACTAAAATAATTGGATTGTACACTGAAAGCAGATAAACTTTATGGCACGTAAATGACACCATTAAAAAACTGTTATGCATATACACTTAACTTGTATACAAGAAATAGCAAAACTTTGGAATTCATTTAATCCTAAGAATGGGAAGGTGATTCTATTGAAACAAAAGCAGTTGAGAATCACGTGGTGTGTAACAGACATTCTGCACTTTACTGAGTGTGAATCATGAGAGACAAATTGGTTGTTGGTAAGTTTAACTTTACCATTATCTCAACTTTAATAAGAAATAAAAATGATTTAAATTTCTGAGTTGTAAATATGACAGTCAATGCTGTGGAGTGTATGCTATGTGGACGCTCAGCACGTCTGACGCTTTGTGACCCCATTAGGCTCTGCCCATTAGGCTCCTCTGTCCATAGGATTTCCCAGGCAAGAATATTGGAGTGAGTTGCCATTTCCTTCTCCAGGGGATCTTCCTGACCCAGGAATCAAACTTATGTCTCTTGTGTCTGCTGCATTAGCAGGCAGATTCTTTACTGCTGAACCACCAGGGAAGCCCTGCAAAAGTGTATTAATCCACTGTAATTAACTAATTGAAAAATTACTTAGTGAAAATCTGAAAATATCACCCACTATTTCCCAGGAAGAATGGAAAGTTTTATTTCTCTTTTTTCTTTTCTTTTGCTTTACCTCTTATTTGCTTTCTATTTACTTTTGTATTTGCACATTTTTTCAGCCATGCACTTTATGTGTAGGATCTTCAGAATTAAAAAAAAAAGAAGAGCAAAATTTAAGAAAAATTTAGCTTTTAATAAGCAACAACATAAAATAAAACCATTTCTTTGACATTTCATACATCACAATGGAAGCAAATTATTTTTAAAATTAAGTAATATATTTTTTGAAATTCAAAGGGATTGAAGAGTGAAATAAAATAGCTGTTTATCGGCATTTGTATAATGTATTGTTTATATAGAATAGAATATACACACTGTGGTCCTATCATCTCTGTCATTTAAATGTGGTACCAAGTGAAGCTGGGAAGGGTTGGCTGTGGTTAGAAATAGTGGGAGTGGTTTTCAGAGAGGGTGTAAAGAGCTGAAGTGTTTCTGCTAAGAGACTGCAAAGCCTAAATTAGAGCAGAGGGAATTTAGATTAAATGTGAAAAAGAACATTCTCCTGTGGAGGCCCTAAGCCACCAGAATGCATTGCCAAGAGAGCTAATAAAATTGCGTGGTTCCTGTGAACACAAGGGCACAGAGTAAATAATTTCTTAGACTCATTGTAGCACTTGAGATTTTAAGATTTCATCTTTTCATATGTACACACAAGAACATTTGTTTTTCACTTGCCATCCTTACTGTACACTGCTGGCTTTGGTAGTAATTTACCAGTCATTTCTGATTATGTGGATTGCATTCGAGATGCAGTTAAGTGCAATTTATTTCTAGTAAACCACTCATTAGCATTAGCAAGATCAGCACTTACAACTTAATTACCTTTACTGGAGGCATAAACCCCAGCTCCTTTTGGGGTTTCATTATTTTAAACCTACTAGAGGAAATAAAATATGTGTGTTTGGTATTGTGTCAGATACCCTTTAACTAAATATATTTGGCAAATCACAATTGAAATACCAAAAATTTTTACCTAGCTCTCACTCATAATATAACAGTGATATTTTATGAGGCAATAATGTGCCTCCCCAGTGAATTAACTGTGAGGTTGATGGCTGGTTTCACCAGCAGGATGCCAGATTATTGTCCCATAAAACAGTTCAACAGGACTGTTATTGGCACTATGCAGTGTCCTTGGAATCCATTTTAACTTGAGTGTTTAAAAGCAAGTTACAAGTGGAAATGATTACATACCTGAAAAGGAAACGTGCAGACATGTTACATCCACACTGTGTGCTGAAATGGATTGGATGTTCTTACAATCTGAAGTGAGTATTTGCAATTTTAAGCTTTCCAGATTTCTTAAGTTTGCAACAATGTTAGGCACAGTCTCAGTAGATAAGATGCTACCAATAAATTTCAGCACCTTGAACTCCCTTCCATGCACATTTTTTTTTAGCACGCACATGTATGCACACATATACATATATCAATACTATACTTCAGTTTTCTTTCCCTAACTTGGTAGTTTCCTTGAAAATGGAACATAACCGAATACAATGCCTCTTCCCTGTACAATTCAACATCTTAGACTCTGCATTCTCTGTTTCATCCTATTTTCCTCACTTGCATACCCCTTCTCTCCAAAGTGGAATGAATCTACCGAGTATGAGTTGAATGCTTCCCTGGGCAATCATTGTTTCAGGTACTTTGACTGAGTTTCCTTATGTCAACTTAAAAAAAAAAACAAACTCACAATCCAGAAGTTGATAGTTATGTTTTATTTGGTGGGACGTTTTAGGATTTCAAGCCCAGGAGACAGTATCTCAAGTGATCCTGAGAGAACTTTTTCATCGAGGTTGGGGAGGAGTCAGGTTATATAGAAATTTGCAGCAAGGGACAGGTAGTCTGAACTTCAAAAGATTATTGTTAATTAAGGAAAACCAGATATCTCAAATTAAGAAATAAAGCACTTTTCTATGTAAGGAAAGATGCAAGAGTCTGGGATCCCTGAAATCATTGTTTCCATATGCACCTCACCTATCTGAACTCTTTACTGCCAAATTGAGACTTAAACTGAAGAAAGGAGAAAATACCACTAGACCATTCAGGCAGGACCTAAATCAAATCCCTTAGGATGATACAGTAGAAGGGACAAATAGATTCAAGGGACTAGGTCTGATAGAGTGCCTGAAGAACTATGGATGGACATTCATCCGTAGTTCGTGACATTGTACAAAATGTGGTGATTAAAACCATCCCCTAGAAAAAGAAACGCAAAAAGGCAAAATGGTTATGTGATGAGGTCTTGCAAACAGCTGAGAAAAGAACTGAAAGGCAAGGGAGAAAAGAAAAGATAGATCATCTGAATGCAGAGTTCCAAAGAATAGCAAGGAGAGATAAGAAATCCATCCTAGGTGATCAGTCCAAAGAAATAGAGGAAAACAATAGAATGGGAAAGACTAGAGATCTCTTCAAGAAAATTAGAGATACCAAGGGAACATTTCATGCAAAAATGGGCACAATAAAGGACAGAAATTATAGGGACCTAACAGAAGCAGAAGATGTTAAGAAGAGGTGGCAAGAACACACAGAAGAACTGTACAAAAAAGATCTTCATGACCCAGATAACCAGGATGGTGTGATCACTCATGTAAAGCCAGACGTTCTGGAATACGAGATCAAGTGGGCCTTAGGAAGCATCAGTATGGACAAAGTTAGTGGAGGTGATGGAATTCCAGCTGAGCTACTTCAAATCCTTAAAGATGATGCTATGAAAGTGCTGCACTCAATATGCCAGCAAATTTGGAAACCTCAGCAGTGGCTACAGGACTGGAAAAGGTCAGTTTTCATTTGAATCTCAAAGAAAGGCAATGCCAAAGAATGCTCAATCTACAGCACAGTTGCACTCATCTCACACACAAGCAAAGTAATGCTCAAAATTCTCCAAGCTAGGCTTCAACAGTACGTGAACCAAGAACTTCCAGATGTTCAAGTTGGATTTAGCAAAGGCAGAGGAACCAGGGATCAAATCACCAATATCCACTGGATCATAGAAAAAGCAAAAGAATTCCAGAAAAGCTTCTGCTTCTTTGACTACACTAAACTCTTTGACTATGTGAAAGCTAAAGTTGCTCAGTTATGTCCAACTCTTTGGGACCCTGTGAATTGTACAGTCCATGGAATTCTCCAGACCAGCATACTGGAGTGGGTTGCCTTTCCCTTCTCCAGGGGATCTTCCCAACCCAGGGATCGAACCCAGGTCTCCCGCATTGCAGGAGGATTCTTTACCAGCTGAGCCACCAGGGAAGCCCAAGAATACAGGAGTGGGTAGCCTATCCCTTCTCCAGCGGATCTTCCCTACCAAGGAATTGAACCGGGATCTCCTGCATTGCAGAGGGATTCTTTACCAGCTGAGCTACTAAGGAAACCTGTATGGATCACAACAAACTGTGGAAAATTCTTCAATTGATGGGAATACCAGACCACCCAACCTGCATCCTGAGAAACCTGTATGCAGGACAAAGAGCACCACTTAGAACCGTACATGGAACAACAGACTTGATCAAACTCGGAAATGGAGTATATCAAGACTGTATATTGTCACCCTGCTTATTGTTGACTGAAAAAGATGCACAACTTGAGAGTTGTGAGTTAAATTTTATTTGGGGCAAAATGAGGGTTGCAGCCCAGGAGGCAACATCTCAGATAGCTTGGGGACACTGCTCCCAAGCAGCAGTGGGGGAAGGTCAATATATAAGGTTTTCGTGAAGGGGGAGTTCAATAGCATTAAGCACTCATTTTACAAAAGGTTATTTTTAGTTAGTCATGAGGATCTGATGTCACTATGAAGGGGGTTTGTGCTTTTCTAGATATGAGGAGATGCAAGGATTGAGATCATAAAATCTGTTCCTAAAAGCATCCAATTATCTAAAGACCTGTCCCACCAGATTCCCTGGAGTACAGAGTGCCTCACTCCACCCTGAGCTCCCTCAGGGGGTGTTGAAAGTCAACAGCTATAGCAGCGCTGTGTTCAAACTCCATAGCGGCAGATGACAAATGCCTTTGTTGTTCACTCATTGTCAATGCTCTTGGTAAATGCCAATTTGTAGTTAACATTATTTAACTTATATGCAGAGTACACCATGCAAAATGCCGGGCTGAATGAAGCACAAGCTGGAATCAAGATTTCAGGAAGAAATATTAATAACCTCAGAAATGCAGATGACACCACCCTTATGGCAGAAAGAGAAGAGGAACTAAAGAGCCTTTTGATGAATGTGAAAGAGGGGAGTGAAAAATCTGGCTTCAAATTCAACATTCAAAAAGCAAAGATCATGACATCTGGTCCCATCACTTCATGGCAAATAGATGGGGAAACAGTGGAAACAGTGGTTAACTTTATTTTCTTGGGCTCCAATATCACTGCAGATGGTGATTGTAGTCATGAAATTAAAAGACACTTGCTCCTTGGAAGAAAAGCTATGACCAGTCTAGACAGCATAAGAAAGAGCAGAGACATTACTTTGCCAACAAAAGTCTGTATAGTCAAAGCCATGGTTTTTCCAGTAGTCATGTATGGGTCTGAGAAGAATTGATGCTTTTGAACTGTGGTGTTGGAGAAGACTCTTGAGGGTCCCTTGGACTGCAAGGAGATCAAATCAGTTAATCCTAAAGGAAATCAGTCTTGAATATTCATTGGAAGGACTGATGCTGAAGCTAAAGCTCCAATACTTTGGCTGCCAGATGTGAAGAGCTGATTCATTAGAAAAGACCCTGATGGTGGGAAAGATTGAAGGCAGGAGGAGAAAGGGACAACACAGGATGAGAAGGTTGGATGGCATCACCAACTCGATGGACATGAGTTTAAGTAAGCACTGGGAGTTGGTGATGGAGAGGGAAGCCTGACATGCTGCAGTCCATGGGCTCACAAAGTGGCAGACACACCTGAGGGACTGAACTGAACTCACCTATCTGGGCCCACTATCCTGTTTTCACATTCTAAGCTTCCCTTCTCAGGCCTCACCATAGGGAGTGGCTGCAGTCTGATGGCTGTTAGGTACCAGGTATTCTTCTTCTTGGATTCCTTTAGGTCTCTTGGGCTCACCTCAGAGGGCTGTAATCGCTAATGACTGTCACATCTCTGTTTACTGATTTGGCAAAAAGTTCTCCATTTCACACTTGCTTAATACTCATTGTGCCCTCTGAGAGAGGCACTGTGGTTACCTTCATCTCTAAGAAAGCAAAAATGGGGAGTAAGGGGTAAAATGACCTGTTGAGACCCCACTTCTAGCAGATATCACAGGCAGTTTGAGTCCAGTCAACAGCTGGGATTTGTCAGTTCAATTACCAGATTAACTCATGTGTAATATGTGTCTCTTTTTCCTTTTCATCAGTTTCTCTGAATTGTGTAAGGCATCTTACTAACTTCTCAGCTAGGCGGCAGTAGACTCCAGAGCTTGCATAGTAAGTGTGGTGTGTCTCCTAGTTGCTTCAGCTTTGTTTCCCCAGAACTGAGTCCAGTGCCTGTCAACTGCTATCTGGACTCCAAATCGAGGTAATGGTTGCTGAGAGAGATGCAGTAATACTGATGGGCTTAGTCATCATCTGGAGCTTTTGGAGCCAGGAGTGGTGTTGTTGGAAAGCCTAAGTGTCCAGAAGAAAAGAGTCCTTGGATGCAAAATCTCCAAGGCCCCTTCTTCCAGCTTCTCAACCAAAGGAAAGAAGCCTTAGACTTGTGGAAGTGCCTGTCTATATGTGAAATTACACTGTCCTAAGACCTTCTGTTGTCATAACTCTCATTCCTAGGTTAGAAGTTTGCAGTCACAACTTTTCTTTGTCAAATCTTTTCTGGATCTCCCCTCATTTGTTTTTTAACTTACATTTTTTTTTCACTATTTTACTCCTTTGACTCTTTAATATTAATGCTATATGAGAATTTTGAAAATAATGATTATTGCTTAGCTTTTATCAAGCTCATGTTATAAAGGCATTTAACTAAATTGGAACTTTATGTGCATTACCGTTTTTGAAATTGAAGTATAGTTGATTCGGGCTTCCTAGGTGCCACTAATGGTAAACAACCTACCTGTTACATTCTTTGGCATTGCCCTTCTTTGGAGTTGGAATTAAAACTGATCTTTTCCAGTCCTGTGGCTACTGCTGAGGTTTCCAAATTTTCTGACATATTGAGTGCAGTACTTTAACAGCATCATCTTTTAGAATTTTAAATAGCTCAGATGAAATTCTATCACCTCCACTAGCTTTGTTCATAATAATGCTTCCTAAGGCCCACTTGACTTCACACTCTGGGATATCTGGCTCTAGGCAAGTGACCACACCATCATGGATCATGAAGAACTTTTTTGTATAGTTCTTATGTATATTTCTGCCACCTCTTCTTAATCTCTTCTGTTTCTATTAGGTCCTTACTGTTTCTGTGATTTATGATGCCCATCCTTGCAGGAAATTCTCCCTTGATATGTCCAGTTTTCTTGAAGAGATCTCTAGTCTTTGCAATTCTTTTGTTTTCCTCTAATTCTTTGCACTGTTCACTTAAGAAGATCTTCTTATATCTCCTTGCTATTTTCTAAAACTCTGCACTCAGTTAGGTATATATTTCCCTTTCTCCTCTGCCTTTCACTTCTCTTCTTTCCTCAGCTATTTGTAAAGCCTCCTAAGAAAACCATTTTACTTCCTTGCGTTTCATTTTCTTTGGGATGGTTTTGGTCACCACCTCCTGTACAGTGTTATGAACCTCTGCCCATAGTTCTTCAGGCAGTCTGTCCACCAGTCTAATCCCTTGAACCTATTCATCACCTCCACTGTATAATCATAAGGGATTTGATTTAGGTCATACTTGATTGTCCTAGTGGTTTTGCCCTACTTTCTTTAATTTAAGCCTGAATTTTGCAATAAGGAGTTCATGATCTGAGCCACAGTCAGCTCCCGGTCTTGTTTTTTGCTAACTGTATAGAGAGCTTTTCCATCTTTGGTTGCAAAGAATATAATCAATATGATTTTGGTGTGACCATCTGGTGATGTCCATGTGTAGAGACATCTCTTGTATTTTTGGAAAAGGGTGTTTGCTATGACTAGTGTGTCCTCTTGACAAAGTTCTGTTAGCTTTTTCCCTATTTCATTTTTTACTCCAAGGCCAAAATTGCCTGTTACTCCAGGTACCTCTTGACTTCCTACTTGATGAAAAGGCCATCCTTGTTGGTGTTAGTTCTAGAGGGTCTTGTAGGTCTTCATAGAACTGGTCAATTTCAGCTTCTCTGACATCAGTGGTTGGGGAATAGGCTTGGATTACTGAGATCATTCTGTTGTTTTTGAGATTGCACCCAAGTACTGTGTTTTGGACTCCTTTGTTTATTATGAGGGCTACTCCATTTCTTCTAAGGGATTCTTGCCCACAGTAATAGATACAATGGTCATCTGAATTAAATTCACCCATTCCTTGCAGGCTTAGATGGTAAAGAATCTGTCTGCAATGCAAGATGCCCAGGTTCTGTCTTTGGGTCAGGAAGATTTCCTGGAGAAGAAAATGGCAACCCACTCCAGTATGCTTGTCTGGGAAATCCCATGGACAAAGGAGTCTGGTGGACTACAGTTCATGGGGTCGCAGAGAGTTGAACACAACTGAGCAGCTAATACTTTCATTCCCATCCATTTTAGTTCACTGATTCCTAGGATGTCAGTGTTCACTCTTGCCATCTTCTGTTTGACCACTTCCCACCTACCTTGATTCATGGACCTAATATTCCAGGTTCCTATGCAATATTGTTCTTTACAGCACTGGACTTGACTTTCACCACTAGAAATATCCACAAGTGAGCATCTTTTCCACTTTGGCCTGGCGGAAATGGGCCAAAGTCCGTTCATTCTTTCTGGGGCTGTTAGTAGCTGTCCCCTGCTCTTTCCTGGTAGCACTCTGGACACCTTCTGACCTGGGGGCTCATCTTCCAGTGTCATATCTTTTTGTTTTCTCATACTGTTCATGGGGCCCTTGCACATGAATGCTGGAGTGGTTTGCCACTCCCAGTGGACCACATTTTCTCAGAAATCTTCACTATGACCCATCCTTCTTGGCTGGGCCTACACAGCATGGCTCATAGTTTCATTGACTTCCACAAGCCCTTTTGCCATGACAAGGCTGTGATCCATGAAGGGGATATGTGTGTGTATGTGTGTGTGTGTGTTTGTGTGTGTGTGTATACTTTAACATATGCTTACAGGTTATGAGAAAATATTGAGTACAGTTCCCTGTGCTATACAATAGATCCTTATTGGTTGTCTATTTTATATAAATATATAACATATACTATGTACATGTGAATCCAAAACTCCAAGTTTATCCCTCCCCTTTCCCCTTTGGTAAGCATAAATTGTTTACTCTGTCTGCTCTCTTTCTGTTCTGTGTATCATTTTAGCCATATCCATTCAATTTCTGTAAATTAGCTGTTTATATAATGACTCCCAATCAGCAAGTTTGGATAATGAGGCTCACATCAGAAATAGAGGGCCCCGCTTTTTTATCACTATGTCCCTATTTCAGGATGAAGATGTGTCTTTAAGAACATCACCACTGGGTATATGGGACAAGATTAGCTTCAGTTCAGTTCAGTTCAGTTGCTCAATCGTGTCCGACTCTTTGCGACCCCATGAATTGTAGCACTCCAGGCCTCCCTGTCCGTCACCAACTCGAGGAGTTCACTCAAACTCACGTCCATCAAGTCAGTGATGCCATCCAGCCATCTCATCTTCTGTCGTCCCCTTTTCCTCCTGCCTCCAATCCCTCCCAGCATCAGAGTCTTTTCCAATGAGTCAACTCTTTGCATGAGGTGGCCAAAGTACTGGAGTTTCAGCTTTAGCATCAGTCCTTCCAAAGAACACCCAGGACTGATCTCCTTTAGGATGGACTGGTTGGATCTCCTTGCAGTCCAAGGGACTCTCAAGAGTCTTCTCCAACACCACAGTTCAAAAGCATCAATTCTGCAGTGCTTAACCTTCTTCACAGTCCAACTCTCACATCCATCCATGACTACTGGAAAAACATCATAGCCTTGACTAGAAGGACCTTTGTTGGCAAAGTAATGTCTCTGCTTTTGAATGCTATCTAGGTTGGTCATAACTTTGCTTCCAAGGAGCAAGTGTCTTTTAATTTCATGGCTGCACTCACCATCTGCAGTGATTTTGGAGCCCCAGAAAATAAAGTCTGACACTGTTTCCATTGTTTCCCCATCTATTTCCCATGAAGTAATGGGACCAGATGCCATGATCTTAGTTTTCTGAATGCTGAGCTTTAAGACAACTTTTTCACTCTCCTCTTTCACTTTTATCAAGAGACTTTTTAGTTCCTCTTCACTTTCTGCCATAAAAGCTAGATCTTCTTAAATGCATTATATGCTCTCCCTTGGAACCTCTTTCATAGCTCCATAGATCAGAATGTTTAAACCTTCTCCCTGGAGGTGAGTCTGCTTCCATTTCAAGTGCCTCTAAAAGTTCCACCCTCCCCCTGGGTTGGCTACTGCACAGTGTAAATAAAGGGTCATCTTGTTTTCATAGTAGAACTAACACATTTGTGTAAATCCTTCAGGGTGAGATTTCAGACTCAAATACTGACCATGCAGCCCATTTGCTTTATGAGCCATTGAATTGTTAGAAACCATCAAAATGAAGAGCAAACAAAAAAAGTAGCATTTAGGGAAAAATCAGTAAATGGGGTCTTCAGTAGTATGTTTATGGCAGAAATATTCCATGTCACTGTAGTGATGGGATAATACGAAGGATGCACTGGCCAAGAAATTCCATATTTGGACCAAGGTAAACAAAAGGATTACCATAAGAAATGGCAACGGATTGCATGTGTGAAGGTTCTAAATATACCCCAGCTGTCACTCTGCAAATGTGAGTGATTTACGACCAGGGCGCCTGGCTCCATGGAGCTCTGTAGCTGTGCCACCCTCTAGGCAGCAGGGCAGTGTCCTAGTGCTCCTCACGAGGTTTCTCTCTCGATGCCAGCATACTAGCTGTCAGCTGATGGTCAGCACACATATTCTAAAATAGTGCATCTCATTGGGATAGTTAAATATGATTAAGCAATTTCAAAACCCTGATTGATCAATATATAAACATTATCACACGTTGAATTTTCTAACATCTTACAGGTTTAAAAATTTCCCTTAAAATAGTATTTTTTAAATATCCCCAGAACTTCTCTTTCTGTTCTAACCAGAAGCCTGCATTGAAATAAATTCAAATTAATGAACCTAACTTCTTGTGAAATTACTTTACTCTTTACCCAGGCATGATTCTAAGCACTTTACATTTGATCTCTATAGCCAACTTTTGTGATAAGTGATATTTTATACCCCTTTTGCAGTCGATAAAACAAAGTCCAGTTGCTCCAAGTGGATCAGCTAGTGACAGCATGGGCTGAGATTCATTCCCAGGCATTATAATTTTGACTGAATTAGAGGGCTTTGGGAGGTGATGAAAAGGCTTTGTTTCCTAATTATTAAATGTTATTTAATAATTATTAGATGTTATTAAAGAGGGGCAAGAAGTCCGGTGAGGCTACACCATCAGACAAACTACTGAGGATACATCATGGTGTCTCCGGCTCAGTACAAGTCTTGGGAGTGAAGCCTTTCAGACTCCCTTGAAAAAAATGGGAGTGTAATTTTCATTCCTAAAAGATGATGTTTGGAAATCCTCCATATCCATATCAGCAATGTATTAATTAGAGATTGCACATAGTTACAGAAAAATAGAATTGTTCACACTTAAAAAAACAGTAGCAAAGTTTTGCTTGTGAAGCCTTATCACATGTCTGGGGGGATGAGGTCTAGATCTGAGTCAGTGGCTCTGTGGTGCCATCAAGGTCCTTGAACACTTGCCCGAGTTCCTTTTCTCCTGCTCTGTGGTCTTCAGTGGGTTCCTTTGGTCTCCATGGTTACCTTTAGGCTTTTATGCCTCCACCTCCCTATAGGTACCTCAAGCAAGAGAGGGATGCTCTGTGGGCAAAGGGCCAACCACTGTATCAGGAAAGCAGACCTTCCCCTCAAACATGCAGTGGGCTTCTGCTTGTGTGTTATTTGCTGGAATCCTGTCCTGTGGACATGTCCAGCTAATAAAAGCCATGAAATAGGGGTTTTCAATGGTGTATGTTCCTACCATTCCCCATAAAAATGGATCTTAGGAAGGTATCATAGGTTTGGGTCCCCAAAAGAAACACTTAGAGTTTCTTGTGAAAATGAATTACTAGAATTCCTAGGAAAAACAAGTAGGGGCATGAAGAAGTGGGCCAGAAAGTATGACAACCCAGCAAGGATTCAGTATTACACTCAGTCCTAAGAGAAGATGTACGGATATGAGAATTGGACCATAAAGAAGGCTGAGCACAAAAGAATTGATGCCTTTGAACTGTGGTGTTGGAGAAGACTCTTGAAAGTCCCTTGGACAGCCAAATCAAACCAGTCAATCCTAAAGGAAATCAGCTCTGAACATTCAGTGGAAGGACTGATGCTGAAACTGAAACTCCAGTACTCTGGTCACCTGATGGGAAGTAGTTGGGAAAGGCTACAAGGGGATCGAGGTTCCCAGGCATCTCCAAACCTCCTCATGTACAAGAAGGTGGGCTTCAGCAATCTGACTTCAGGGGCCAGGCTGAACTACTGGCTACTGAGCCTGGAACCCACCTGGAGTCAGTGAGGGGATCAGGACAGAGTGCTGACTGTCCACTTCCTGAGGCTTCCACCCATGCTCTGAGGGACTCGGACCACCTCCTCAATACCAGTAGGTCCCATGACATCTTTATTATTCCACTTCTTGCTTTTATTACTTTAATTTACACGCATATCTTACCTCTCCAATTAGAGCTGGCTCTCCCTTGATGGCGGGTGATTGTGTATAAATTTCAGTGTGTCATCTGCAAACAGTGAGAGTTTTACTTCTTCTTTTCCAATTTGGATTCCTTTTATCTCTTTTTCTGCTCTGATTGCTGTGGCCAAAACTTCCAAAACTATGTTGAATAGTAATGATGAAAGTGGGCACCCTTGTCTTGTTCCTGACTTTAGAGGAAATGCTTTCAATTTTTCACCATTGAGGATAATGTTTGCTGTGTGTTTGTCATATATAGCTTTTATTATGTTGAGGTATGTTCCTTCTATTCCTGCTTTCTGGAGAGTTTTTATCATAAATGGATGTTGAATTTTGTCAAAGGCTTTCTCTGCATCTATTGAGATAATCATATGGTTTTTATTTTTCAATTTGTTAATGTGGTGTATTACATTGATTGATTTGCAGATATTGAAGAATCCTTGCATCCCTGGGATAAAGCCCACTTGGTCATGGTGTATGATCTTTTTAATGTGTTGTTGGATTCTGATTGCTAGAATTTTGTTAAGTATTTTTGCATCTATGTTCATCAGTGATATTGGCACTGTTTATAATAGCCAGGACATGGAGACAACCTAGATGTCCATCAGCAGAAGAATGGATAAGAAAGCTGTGGTACATATACACAATGGAGTATTACTCAGCCATTAAAAAGAATACATTTGAATCAGTTCTAATGAGGTGGATGAAACTGGAGCCTATTATACAGAGTGAAGTAAGCCAGAAAGAAAAACTCCAATACAGTATACTAACACATATATATGGAATTAAGAAAGATGGTAACAATAACCCTGTATATGAGACAGCAAAAGAGACACGGATGTATAGAACAGTCTGTGGGAGAGGGAGAGGGTTGGATGATTTGAGAGAATGGCATTTAAATATGTATAATATCATATATGAAACGAGTCGCCAGTCCAGTTTCGATGCACGATACTGGATGCTTGGGGCTGGAGCACTGGGACGACCCAGAGGGATGGTATGGGGAGGGAGGAGGGAGGAGGGTCCAGGATGGGGAACACATGTATACCTGTGGCAGATTCATTGTGATATATGGCAAAACCAATACAATATTGTAAAGTTAAATAAAATAAAATTAAAAAAATTTTTTTCATTGTGTTCTAGGACCTTATACATGGTGTTATTGTTCAGTGGTTAAGTCATGTCTGACTCTTAGCAACCCCATGGACTGCAGCACACCAGGCTCCTCTGTCCTTCACTGTCTCCTGGAGTTTGCTTAGATCCATGTCCATTGAATCAGTGATGCCATCCAACCATCTCATCCTGCACCACCTCCTTCTCCTTTTGCTTCAATCTTTCCAAGCATCTGGGTCTTTTCCAATAACCCTGGCTCTTTGAGTCAGGGTTGCGTTGGCTCTTTGAGTCAGGTGGCCAAAGTATTGGAGCTTCAGCTTTAGCATCAGTCCTTCCAGTGAATATTCAGGGTTGATTTCCTTTAGAATTAACTGGCTTTATCTGTGTACCTTAGTGTAATTCTTGTCTTAGTTGCTCAGATATTTGAATAGATTGAGCAATAAATCCACCAATCTAGATGGGTGCATGCACGCCTTGTCTAATTGCTACATAACTTTTTTTTTTGTTTGTTTAAATTGAAGTTCAGTTGGTTTACAGTGTTGTGTTAGTTTCAAGTGTACAGCACAGTGATCAGATATATATGTATATATATATTTCTTTTCCCTTATAAGTTATTGCAAAATACTGAGTGTAGTTCCCTGTGCTATACTGTAGATCCTAGAGTAGTGTGTATATGTTAATCCCAACTTTCTAATTTACTCACCCTCTCCTTCCACTTTGGTAACCATAAGTTTGTTTTCTATGTATGTGGGTCTATTTCTGTTTTGTAAATAAGAAATAATGCCATTTGCAGCAACCTGGATGGATCTAGAGATGGTCATACTAAGTGAAGTATCAGGCAGAGAAAGACAAATATTATATGATTTCATTTATATGTGGAATCTAAAAAAAATAAGATACAAGTGAGCTCCATGATATTTATACATTTTTGTGAGGGCTTTTTGATCTTGAAATATTTCTAGTTGCTTTAGAGTAGAGTAGTCTCTACTTACTCTCACTTCTAGTATGGTTACATGAGTGGCTTTTCTGACCATATTCTCACTGACAAATGAATTTCTTTGGTTAATATCATTTAAATTACAGTCCCTTCATGGTGCCATACTAAATTCATCCTGTCTTTTCTCTTATCTGACTATGGAGTGAAGCAAACTATGCCCTTATTGTAATTTCCTTCTCCCTGACCCCCTTCCTTGGTCTTGATTTTTCCAACTAAAATGTCTAAGTTGTGGGCAACATAAATTGGCATTTCCAAATTATGTTTCAGCCATTCAGGGTCTAATGTGTGTGTGGCCATGGCACAGTCTAGCTTGATTTTTCTGACACTTTGGCTTTCATATTAAAAATGAAGAAAGTCCAATGTTACCAGAGGCTTTCCCAGTCATCTAAATTAATCTCACTTATCAACTTATCACTTATCAAGAAGAAATTGGCACCTGGAAGTAGCTTAACCAAAGTCACAAAACCAGGCAATAATCTAGGTTCTATGTGCTATGCCCCATACACAGTAGCATGTGGTATGATTTGATAATTCAGTCACTATTTTCTCCAAAATGTCTGCAAAATACTTGATTTGGACCATCTTTTCTCATCTGAAATGGAAACTCTTGGACAGATTGTTTACATTGATTTTTGCCTAAAACCAGCCTCACTGCCCTAATGTTTTTATTTTGCAATTCTTCTCAGGCATTGTCTCATTCCTTCATAGGTCATAGATTAGGCTGCACTGAGTGGAACTTCTTTCTGTGATGAAATTTTGATTACAATCACAGGAAAAGTGATAAAATAACAGTGTAAATTTAAGGTAGTTGTTTATGTGCTCCCTCATCTCTTCTCCTCTTAGCTCTCCATCAGAACAGACCTACTCTGCTGGCCACCGGGCATGTATATCTCTTGCTGGTGGTGGTGGATTAGTCGCTCAGTCATGTCTGACTCTTTGTGACCCTATGGACTGTTAGCCCGCCAGGCTCCTCTGTCCATGGGCTTCTCCAGGCAAGAATATTGGAATGGGTTGCCATGCCCTACTCCAGAACATCTTCCTGACCCAGGGATTAAACCTGGGTCTTCTGCATCACAAGGCAGATTCTTTACTGTCTGAGCCACCAGGGAGGCCTTTATAGCTCTTCTTAGGAAACACGAGTTTCCGAATTCAGCCTCTCATGCTTTTTCTCTCTGAGTCTTATCAGATCGTCTTATTTCTTAAGACTTGGACTGAGTCAGTGCTGCCATGTAGGCATTTATTAGCAGTAATTGAGAGATTTGAAAATCAAATGTAGTAATCTAGGCTTGGCAGAGTAGGGGTGAATGAAATGACATCTCTAGTCCAAGGGTGAGTGCTGCAAATTTCAATAAACACATCATTTCTTGTTTTCTTGATAATTTACTGTTTCCACAGTTTTTGGATTATTAAGGATATCATTAAATCTGCAAAGAAGTTTTAAAGCTTTCAAAACCCTAAGTTTTAATGATTCCTTTGTCTATAGAATGATGCCTAAGATATAGTGAGAAGAACTCTTTCTGATATCATAAAGATTTGGTTGAAAAGCATGCTCCATCATTTTCCAGTTTTGTGATTTAATGTGTGTGTGTGTGTGTGTGTGTGTGTGTGTGTGTGGTTTTCCTGAGTCTCAGTTTTCCTAGCTTTTAAATTAGAGGGAAAAAAAGATTTTTATTATGTTTCAAAGGAAGTTTTCTGATAAAAAACATGTAAAAATATGTAAAACAAATTGTACAGTTCCTTACTAAATATTACATTTCTTCTAAAATGATTTCCCTTCTTTATATTATTAGTTTAATATCCTTGATTTAAAGAGTTTGCTGTTATAAGTTTTGAGTGCTGGGTCTGTAAAATAAGACAGTCACCTTTCCACTTTTCTCACATTTTTGTCTATATTTAGACCATTTTGCCATAAGTACATTTTTTTTTTTTTACTGGAGGAAAATTGCTTTGCAATGTTGTGTTGGTGTAAAATGGATAGCTGGTGAGAAGTTGCTATATAACACAGGGAGCCCAGCTTGGCACTCTGTGCTGACCTAGAAGGGTGGGGATGCGGCCAGGGAGGGAGGCTCACGAGGAAAGAAAATGAAAGTGTTGATCGCTCAGTGGTGGCTGACTCTGTGTGACCCCATGGACTATAGCCTGCCAGGATCCTCTGTCCATGGTGATTCTCCAGGCTACAGTACTGGACTGAATAACCATGCTCTCCTCCAGGGGATCTTTCCAACCCAGGAATTAAACCTGGGTCTCCTGCATTGCAGGCAGATTCTTTACTGTCTGAGCCATCAGGGAAGTCCCCCAGGAGGGAAGGGATATATGTATAATAATTATGGCTGATTCGTGTTGTTGTATAGCATAAGTATATTTTTAATCCCTCATTCAAATCAACAGCTCTCTATTTTTTGAAATTGTCTTTTGTGAGTCTAATTACAATAAGAAGTAGTTATGAAACAGGTCATTTGAACTGTTTGAGCAACTTCCCAAATGCTTCCTCTGGATGAACTAGCCCCAGAAGGACCCTCTCAACTTCTAAAGATAGTGCTGCTGTCTCAAGGAACTGAGAACAGCGGGCCTCTCGTGGGTAACAGCTGTTCCTGGGGGAGATGCTTCCAGGAGAACTCAAGTCTCTGTAGGACACCCTGAGTCAGGTTTAGGGCCAGCAATAGAAGCCTGGACTGTCTTCCATTGCTCCCTCTGTAAAGCTATGTGATCTGGGCTCTCAGAAAGAGTATTCTAGAGAAGATTTGATGAGATAGTGAGAAGGCAGTTTTTCTTAAGACTTGCTTGTAAAGGACTCTGTGTGCACAGTCACTTTAGTTGAATGCTAAGTCGCTTCAGTTGTTTCTGACTCTGTGACCCCATGGACTGTAGCCCGCCAGGCTCTTCTGTCCATGGGATTCTCTAGGCAAGAATACTGGAGTGGGTTGCCATGCCCTCCTCCAGGGGATCTTCCCAACCCAGGGATCAGACCTGTATCTCTTACATTTCCATCATTGGTAGGTGGGTTCTTTACTACTGGGAAGCCCTATAAAGGGCTCTATGCATTAACATTTGGGACTAGGATAAAACTAGTTTTTATTTTAAATGCATTCAACTCTAAACTATTTCTAGCTTCAGATAATGATAACATTTATACCAGTCTTCTCAAGAGTCAGATTCTTTGTTATTTCATTATAGACCAGAATACAAACTGTCAAAACACTTGAGGCTTGGTCAACTTTAGTTTTAAGACTAAGCCCAGAGGTTTTTCACATAAAAACAAACAAGCTTTTGAATTTTAAAAATATATGTCAGTGCTTAATAGCCGATTTATTTTGGCTGCTTCTGAGTGGGGTTGAAAATTGTACAGAGCTATCTCTTTGGGGATAAATAATATAAAGATAAGTCTAAGAAAATAAAAACTTCTGCTAAGGTCCCTTAGGCAACTCACAGATTCTGCATGTGGTTTGGGGGGCTTGAAAGAAAGCAAATGGTAAATATATTAAAAATAAAATTAACTATTTATTAGTTCAATTAATAAATGCTTTAAACCAGAGGATTTGAAACAAAATTTATTTTCTAGTTACCCTTAACCTGACAGAAAATTAGTTTCACTATATCTCATCCCTTATTCCAATTCTGATAAATGGAAATTGTACATTAATGTATGAGTGTGTGCATATATTGTGTGTGTTGTGTGTGTGTGTGTGTGTGTATGTGAAGATACATTTTTTGCTTTTACTAAAGCTGTTTTTACCTAAGATGGAAATTAAAGTTTTCAAAATTGTGAGATTGTGGTTCTTATAAAAAATAAATGATCTGTGTGGTTTTGAAGTTCGAATGGATGATTATTAATCTTTAGTTTTGACTCTAAATGCCAGGATGATTTGCATAGAAAGCCATTTGATTAATTGATATTTAAAATTGAAATATAATCCAAGTTGAGTGGTTTTCTGACAGTTTATTCATACTTAAGAGACTTTTTCCATGGTTTGATCCTGAGAGTTTCTGTATAATTCTGAAATTATTTGTCTAGTGTATTTGAGAATTTTATAGATGTGCTTTTAATAACTTATGCCAGCCATATGACAATCCAGAAATACTCCCTGTCCCCCGAATTATGAAACCTGAGACCAATTTTGTCTTATTCACAATATTATCTCGGGTATATGAACGTGACGTGTTAAATATTCAGCAAATGAATTTCCTGAACATAGAGATGCAATTAAGGGTAGATCCAAGGTCATCTAGATTAAAATATGATTCACTGACATGAGAACAATACCTTTATTAGTTCAGAAAGAAATCTATAAATGTACCAATTGTATGAATGAAAAAAAAAATTGTGACATCCCAAAGAAAGCAAAATTATATTTTCTTCTAGTCACTTTTCAGTTAATTGAATATAGAATAGATAATTGTTCAGTAAGTATCTCCTTTTAGATTCAAAAATGTCTATTGTATGTTCTTCTGCTGTGATTCCAGTGTCACAGTTCCCACTCCAAGCCAAGTGCGGAAAGGACACAGCGTATCTGGGGTTTCCATGGTCAGAGTTGGGGGGTTGAGGCTCAGGTGCGTTGAAGACCCACCAGGGCCGCGTTAACTGCACAGAAGTTAGTCCTCACCCGGGGAGGGTAAACTGGGTGTCCGGCACTCAGTATTATCTGCACATCCGTGTCGGTCTAACCTGAGGATGGAAGTGCTCTCGACGGAGGCTGACGCAGGAGATAGAAGAGGGCAGATGGTGGAACAGGTACGGAAGACGCCATTGCTACAGGGAGGAGCAGAGGAAGAGAACCAGGGGTGGAAATGGAGACAGTCTTCCCAGCAGGGAAGGCCATGCTGGGGCTGAGTCTCGGCCGGGGTGACCAGAGGGAGCCAGACAAGACAGAGGGCCACCAGCTGAACTAGAATATTAGACAAAGTAGAAAAACTGTGTCTTGGTGCTTATTTTTTTTTATTTTTTTTACCAACTAAGACAACTAAGAAAGGCCTGTGATATTTAGTTCATCATCTATAATAATTTCACTAAAGCTATTTTAAAAAATGATTTATTAATCAACTTTTATACCATCAAAGTAATAAATGCTTATTATTAAGAATGAAATATATTAAAATGTAGAAACATATTAAAAAGAAAAAGGAATTTCTAACTTCTTACAATCTAATTGAATTGGAGTAATTGAATTTGGTGAACTTCTTTCCATTGTATTTTAATATAGCTTGCTTGAATTTGTTTTGGGAGACATGGTTGATGACAAAGGCTAGCCTTGTTTCTTTTTTATTTGGTAAGAATGTTACCATCTTTTCCATATGTTTCACAGACACATTTTTAGTACAAGTGTGTCCCAAAGGTTGAATGGGACAAATATACACAAGTTTTGAGGAAAAAAAAGAATCTGGGGTTCTACTTCAATTGAATGTCCTATGGAAAAAATGCTAAAGTAGAGTATGTTGTGTCTAAAATGATTATCTAGTTCCTAACTCTTAACTTCCCTGAAGTTTGGAGGCATCTTTATGAGTAACTTGGTTCCAAATAGGAAAAGGAGTTCCTCAGGGCTGTATATTGTCACCCTGTGTATTTAACTTATATGCAGAGTACATCATGAGAAACGCTAGACTGGAGGAAGCACAAGCTGGAGTCAAGATTGCCGGGAGAAACATCAATAACCTCAGATATGCAGATGACACCACCCTTATGGCAGAAAGTGAAGAGGAACTAAAAAGCCTCTTGATGAAAGTGAAAGTGGAGAGTGAAAAAGTTGGCTTAAAGCTCAACATTCAGAAAATGAAGATCATGGCATCAGTCCCATCACTTCATAGGAAATAGATGGGGAAACAGTGAAAACAGTGTCAGACTTTATTTTTCTGAGCTCCAAAATCACTGCAGATGGTTACTGCAGCCATGAAATTAAAAGACGCTTACTCCTTGGAAGGAAAGTTATGACCAACCTAGATAGCATATTCAAAAGCAGAGACATTACTTCGCCAACAAAGGTTCGTCTAGTCAAGGCTAGGGTTTTTCCAGTGGTCATGTATGGATGTGAGAGTTGGACTGTGAAGAAGGCTGAGCACCGAAGAATTGATGCTTTTGAACTGTGGTGTTGGAGAAGACTCTTGAGAGTCCCTTGCACTGCAAGGAGATCCAACCAGTCCATTCTAAAGGAGATCAGCCCTGGGATTTCTTTGGAAGGAATGATGCTAAAGCTGAAACTCCAGTACTTTGGCCACCTCATGCAAAGAGTTGACTCATTGGAAAAGACTCTGATGCTGGGAGGGATTGGGGGCAGGAGAAGAAGGGGACGACAGAGGATGAGATGGCTGGATGGCATCACTGACTCAATGGACGTGAGTTTGAACTCCAGGAATTGGTGATGGACAGGGAGGCTTGGCGTGCTTCGATTCATGGGGTCAAAAAGAGTCAGACACTACTGTGCGACTGATCTGATCTGATATGATCTTGCTCTGATGAACTAGAAAACTTCCCAGGGGGAGGTACTTGATCTGATCTTCAAATCCCTTTGTTCTCTGAGCTGCTTTCTTCTGCAGAAGAATAGAGTCTCCTCAGTTCAGTTCAGTCGCTCAGTCATGTCTGGCTCTTTGGCAGCCCCATGGACTACAGCAGGGCAGGCCTCCCTGTCCATCACCAACTCCTGGGGTTTACTCAAACTCATGTCCGTTAAGTCGGTAATGCCATCTGACCATCTCATCCTCTGTCATCCCCTTCTCCTCCTGTCTTCAATCTTTCCCAGCATCAGGGTCTTTTCAAATGAGTCAGCTCATTGGTGCTTTTGAACTGTGGTGTTGGAGAAGACTCTTGAGAGTCCCTTGGACTGCAAGAAGATCCAACCAGTCCATCCTAAAGGAGATCAGTCATGAGTGTTCATTGGAAGGACTGATATTGAAGCTGAAACTCCAATACTTTGGCCACCTGATGTGAAGAGCTGGCTCAGTTGAAAAGAGTCTCCTACTGACAAGTTTTCTTATCTCTGAACTCTCCGTGAAGTCTTTTCTCCCAAATAATGGAAACAATCCCTGGACAGGGTGCTTTCCCAGTTGCAGATGACAGAATATATACCTGTAGCATGTTAGATGTCCCTATCTCTTCGGGACATGTGTTCCACTTAGAGTCTGGTTGTCTACAGGGTAAGTACAGATACACATGAAAAAGGTCAAGGAAGGGTGGGGGTGGATGTTTCACATCTGCATTCCTTTTTCTTTCTCCAAAGGTTAGACTGTCCATTTTTTACAGCTGACTATAGTTTTCAATGTCTAAAAGTTTCCCATTAAAAAAAAAAAAAGGTTGTTTAGTAATTATAGAACAGCCATCTTTAAACACATAAGCAAAATTGTCTCCTCTGAATCACACCTTGATGTGTGCACTCCGATTTCTCATCAGTCCCCTGAGAATCCCTGCTTCCTGTTCTGAGAAGCACAGTTACTCCCAGCCACAACAAATCCTCCCTGCTTTTAGTCCATTCCCACTGCCTCCACCCTGTTTTCCAGATAAATTTTTGGTCACTTGGACTGTGAGCAAACACTACCGACTCAGTTCCTAGCCTCTATTTTCTTTCCATTTAAAAATCTGTTATCACCAACCCTGCTTCTTCAATCATTGAAAGCATTAGGTAGATGTGTCAGTTTTGTTTTATCAGACCAGATCAGTCGCTCAGTCGTGTCCAACTCTTTGCGAACCCATGAATCGCAGCACACCAGGCCTCCCTGTCCATCACCAACTCCCAGAGTTCACTCAGACTCACGTCCATCGAGTCAGTGATGCCATCCAGCCATCTCATCCTCTGTCGTCCCCTTCTCCTCCTGCCCCCAATCCCTCCCAGCATCAGAGTCTTTTCCAATGAGTCAACTCTTAACATGAGGTGGCCAAAGTACTGGAGTTTCAGCTTTAGCATCATTCCTTCCAAAGAAATCCCAGGGCTGATCTCCTTCAGAATGGACTGGTTGGATCTCCTTGCAGTCCAAGGGACTCTCAAGAGTCTTCTCCAACACCATAGTTCAAAAGCATCAATTCTTCAGTGCTCAGCAACAACAAAAGATCCTCTGGACAAGGAAATGGCAACCCACTTCAGTATTCTTGCCTGGAGAATCCCATGGACAGAGGATCCTGGCAGGCCACAGTCCATAGGGTCAGAAAGAGTTGGACACAACTGAGTGACCAACACTATATGTAAACAAACAAACAAACCCTTCATTTTATACTCAGGAAGTTCCAAGTTCCTAACAAATTCCTTTCTGGTCCTCTTATAGGGCTGGTTCTACATCTTTTTATCTCATCCAGGGATGGTCTCTCTTTCTTATCTGCCTCTTATTTATTCACATCCTCTGTGAATCTATTCTCTCAAATCCAAATAACCAGATCTCATCTATTTGTCCAGATGGAGCCCTAATACCTACTATTCTACAACCCTTCTCCCATTAGTCCTTTCCTGGAAGGTGTCTTGCAATCTCTGGTGTTTTGTAAGTCTATGCTCTTCATTGGTTATGACCTGATATGCTCTTTTGAATTACAGTTGTTGGTAGGCATCTCTTCGAGAAGGAAATGGCAACCCACTCCAGTGTTCTTGCCTGGAGAATCCCAGGGATGGGAAGCCTAGTTGGCTGCCATCTATGGGGTCACGCAGAGTTGGACACGACTGAAGCGACGCAGCAGCAGCAGCAGTAGGCATCTCTTAAATTTTCAAGATGCCTAGTGCTTTAACTAGAGAAATGTAATTTTGTTTGGATCAAAATCCAAATTAGGACATGGATGTGGAGTTATTAGCTGTCATTTTTCTTTGAACACTGTGCTAATTTTAAGGATAATGCTTACTTTCCTTTTGATAGTATATTTATGTTTCTCCTTTCTTAAATTGTCTGTATTTCATTATATTCAAAGATAACAAAATAGCTCAGATTTTTACACAGTGAACTCAAAAATTAAACTTTTCATTTGAAAGTGCCCTGTTTTACCAAAAGGCTCTTTCATCAATTAACTCCCAAGTTTTTATGTCATATGTATTTGTTTCTTCCTTTATATCTTACTTCAGCGGCATTTATATCTGAATCTTGGTATACTTATTGGATTATAAGGAGATCGTAGTACTCTCCATGGTTTATTGTGAGCTTCTAATTAATAATGAGTGGTATGGGAACATTCTATACAGTGAAATTTGCCTGAGTGTTAACAGTACACAATGGCATTCTGTTAACAGAACACACAAAGGCTGTGAGTATTTAAGGTACATAATGATTTAGAAGAACTACTTACTATAATTCCCAGAGCTATTATACCCAAGCTACAGAAAATGGTGGAGAGCTGGTATTTGTCTGCAAGACCTTGACATAATGAGCCTCTGCTTAAAGCTTCAGGTGAAAAATATGGGATAGAAAGAGTCTGCATATGGCTGTCTGTGTAATTTAATACACTTACTTGAACAAATAGTGAAATTAGCATTTATGAAAGTTGACGTTAGTTATGGGATTCTTAACAAATGTACAAATATAATAACATTTCACATGGTAGTAAAGGATGTTTAATATATTAGGAAAGTGCTTCTTGGGTATATATGTTGAAAAAAGGCTATAAATGCAATTAAATAATATGCCATTAGCTAAACTAGCTACTTAGAATTACAGTCATTTCTCCCTGAAGAAAAATATGTCAGAATTTTATTTTCGCTACAAATGAATACAATAAAGTGAGCATTAAATCAATATATATTCTTTGTAAACAAAAGTATTAAGATTATTTTTAGTCCATCTTAAATGTGAGTGTTAAAGTGAACACTAAGTCAATATGTATTCTTTGAAAACAGAAGTATTAAGATTATTTTTTGTCTATCTTATATGTGAGTGTTTAAAGATAGTAACAGGTAAAAGTTAAATCCAAATGTATTTTTAAATAGGGGACTTTTGATAATGAAATTAAATCTAATAATCTGTACAGAAAAAATATAATCTATGCAGTTCGTTAAATTTTCTCAACTTGTCATGAATTTAGGGATCTATTTTGTTAAAAGAAAGAAAATAGAGACTATTTTAAGTATTACTGGGCTTCGCTTGTGGTTCAGCTTGTAAAGAATCTGCCTGCAGTGCAGGAAACCTGGGTTCAATCCCTGGGCTGGGAAGATCCCCTGGAGAAGGGAAAGGCTACCCACTCCAGTATTCTGGCCTGGAGAATTCCAAGAGGGTCACAAAGAGATGGACACGACTAAGTGACTTTCACTTCACTAAGTGTTACTATCTAAAATCTTAACTTCTGAATCTCTACTTTGGAATTATGTTGATAATACTAATCCAATCTGCCTGGTAGCCACAATTAATGTGACGTTATATTAAATGATAGTTTTCTGTGTGCTACTTCCGTGATTCAAAATAGGCCCTAATGTTCTCATCACATGAAAATAAGTGAATTAGAAAGAGCTCTTTATTAAAAAAAGAAATAGGTTATGTAAGTGATGTATTTTCCTTTCCTTGACTGTTTGTGAGTAACACTGAAACACCCATCACTCAGCCCCTATCAGCAGACTGTGTGATCCTTGAGGCACAGGTCTTACAGCATCTGTCCTTCTGCCACTAGTGTGTAAGGGATTCAAGGATTTGCGGGCCAATCAGGGAAGACAGTGAGCCCACCAGGGGGCATTAGCACACGGGAGCTTTTTGGAATGCTGCTTTGGTTCACGGGAGAGGGGTATCCCTCACTGCATGAGACTGTCCAGAGGGCACTATCCAGAGGGGAGGGGGCTTGGGAACTCCTGGAGAAGAGGGGCTGGGCAGGGCCCTAGGTGCCCAGGTGATGTCACTCAGCATCATGGCAAACCCTCTGGTCAGAGCTCTGAATGACAGCAGTGTTTTTCTTATCTATGTCTAGCAGATGCTGGCACAGTTTTTCAAAGTATGCAAAAAATTTAAGCTTGGTGCAAGCAGGTTTTTGAGCTAAGGTGTCTTATCCTGGTGTGAAGAAATATGTAACCTAGGGGCCAATACACAGATACCATCTCCATCTCATTTATTCAACATAGTGCCTGGCACAACACATGAAAAATGGAAGGACCAGATAGATATCTGATGAAAATATGCAGTCACATCCTTTTGTATAATTGTGTGAGCCTCTAATCACAATCCAGTTTTATTTAATTTATGGAAGATAAATTGTCTAAAATTTATAGCCTCTGTTCTCAATGAATTTATAGTCAAGTTAGAGGAAAATGGCAATGTGTGCATGCATGGTAAGTTACTTCAGTCATGTCGAACTCTTTGAGACCCTATGGACTGTAGCCCACCAGGCTCCTCTGTCTGTGGGGATTCTCCAGGCAAGAATACTGCAGTGGGTTGCCATGCCCTCCTCCAGGGGATCTTCCTGACCCAGGGATTGAACCTGTGTCTCTTGTGTCTCCTGGATTGGCAGGCGGGTTCTTTGCCCTAGTGCCTCCTGGGAAGCCTGCACTATCTTGGTACCATCTCTGAATATTGATTAGATTTTCCTCTTTCTATGTTGTTTACTTTTGTTTATGTTCTTTACATTGTGAATGATACAATAAGAGATTTTTGATGTTGTCATGTGTTTCTTAAGAGTACTGGTATTTTATTTTCATGTTCAGTTAACTTGAATCTACAGCTGGGGTCACACAGAGTCGGACACGACTGGAGTGACTTAGCAGCAGAGCTACACAATTGTATTGCCAAGTATTGTTTCTTCTGAGCAAAGCAGGTTGCATTATTTCACCCAATTAAGAAGACTCTAGAAATTATTAGAGGAGCAAAATAATTCACCTAAGTCACACACTTAGCACAAACAGAGTTGGGATATGAACCCAAATATAATCTTCAATTATTCTTTATAGCTGAGTCCCACAGGAAGGGGCAATTAATCACTGGGAACAAAAAAGTACAAAAGTCAGCTAATAAAAATGGAGCTATGCTCTGCGTAGAGTCTCTTCCTAATAATCGAAAATGATGGCTGTGTTTATTTATGTGAGATGTGTGCACCATTGTGTACTCTGTTAACCTGCGGGAGGATTTGAGGCCCATGTCTTTCATGGAAAATATTTTGGATGAATTTTGGTGTTGTGCTTGCCATGAATTTCCATTGTCACTGAGATTTATGTGATGATAAAAAGGAGGTAATTGGATGAGATAAGAACTTTTCCCAGACTCTTGGTTTCAAGACTCCAAGAAACCAAGCACAGCTTTGATAATTGAAAAAAGGAGCCTCCATAGAGTGGAGTACAGATCCTTTTGCATCATACCCACCACACACAAAAAAACTCTATTAACACATTCAATTCCCATTTACAGAGTTGGAATGTTAAGAAGTCATGCCTCTTACTACACAGTTAAATTCAGACACCTATACACTAAGCTAAGGACAGAAGTGTTTGCCTGTTACATGGAAGGGGAAACGGGATGCAACATTTTTCAGTAGTTATTTTGTGTCAAGCACAGTGATAGGCAGTTCACATATTATGGTTTTATTTCATAATCTAAATCTGTTGCAGTGTCAATTAATGTTATTTTCACTTTGCAGATCAGAAACCTGAAAATCAGAAAACTGTCTAATATCAGACTGCTCGACATGAATATTATGACATTTCATAAACATTTCTGTGATAAATTGGTCATTATTTATGAAAACTAGGAAAATATTTTAGTCACATCTCTGAAGTGTATAATTCTCAATGTTATATACCTGGGTGAGAAAACGATCTGTCTCAGACTTATGAACAGAGGAGTAGATCATCGAATCTGTATTTAAATTTGATTCAGATGGAAAACAGCCCGGAATATCTGTGCCTGTTCATCCTTTGGGTTCGGTTGAGTTCAGCAAACATATTGAGTACCTAGCATGTACAAATCATTCATTTGTTATTCTGTTAGCAAAACTGAGTGTGTGCCTACAGTATTCCATAGTGGAGATGTATTCATGAATGATACTTTTAATATCTAAAACTGACAAGTGACTAATATATGTAAAAAGTAATACACATTAAAATGATCTGCAAATGAGCATGAAGAAGAAAATAGCACAACAGGAAAAAAAAGGTGAGAAAAGGATGTCAACAAGTAATTTACCCAAATAGAGAAAAGCATAGTAATGAAACTCAAAATTATTTGTTATGAGTTAGAGCAAAATTCCCTGGTGGTTCAGACAGTAAAAGCATCTGCCTACCATGCGGGAGACCCGGGTTTTGATCCCTGGGTCAGGAAGATCTCCTGGAGAAGGAAATAGCAGCCCCCTCCAGTACTCTTGCCTGGAAAAATCCTATGGATCAAGAGGCCCGGTAGGCTACAATCCATGGGGTTGCAGAGTTGGACACGACTGAGTAACTTCACTTTCACTTTCTAGAGTAAAATTAAACACCAGAAATACTCTTGCTCTCTGTCCACTGACCTGGCAGAAACCACAAAGCTGGATCATGTCGAGTGTTGGAGAGGACTTGGTAATGCTGACCTGTCTGCCTGACTGCCACTGGATAGCTTCCCATCTGCACATAGACTATATCCAGATGTCCCAACTTCCAAACAATGGATGATGTACATAAAACACGTTCAGAAGAGTTGCTTTATAATTTATGTGCATCATCCTTTGATTGGAATTTGATGCATGTGGATGTAACTCTGTCCATGGAATTCTCCAGGCAAGAACACTGAAGTGGGTAGCCATTCCTTTCTTCAGGGGATCTTCCCAACCCAGGGATGAAACCTGGGTCTCTTGTATTGCAAGCAGATTCTTTACCATCTGAGGGCAGCCCAGATAAGACTGACTCGATTTCTAATCCTGATAACTTGTTTGTGTGTGTGTGTATTTTCACTGGGAGGTGACATTTGTAAGAACTTTATTTGTTGGCAGTTCTCTGAAGCAAGGACTGTAGGTGTATTCAAGTGGAGCTATTTACATTTAAAGTCATGACTGTGTTTACTTGTCTGTCTCTCCAATTTTGGGAGCAGTGCTTTGTCCTGTGCCTTCCTCCTTTTTGTAGATATAAGTAAAGCTGTCGATTTTTCAGTCTGTTCAGCTTTTTACTTATTAGGTTGGAATGGTGACTTCTAAGCTCCTTAAATGCAGAAGTGGAAACTCTGTCAATTCTTGTCTAGATTATGTTTTTTAATCCGTTAGTAGATTTTAAATTCTTGCTCAGTTTAATGTATTGTATTATAACTGTATCTGTGCTTTAAAAAATTACCCTGCTTATGTTGTATTATCCTTTTAAATTTATGTTTCCATCACTCCTAAGATTTTCTCAGCACATTGTACTGCCACTCTAATAAATTGTATCTTAGATCCTTTTATTCTTTAATCCACCTCCTGCAATAACTTTGTTTTTTTTTTTATTTCATCTCTACTTTGTGTGCTGCATCCTGAATACATTCTTCAAAATTATCTTTGGTAAATTACTTTTTCTATTTACCATTTATCTAAACTTTTCTTCACACATTCCTTAGGCTTTTAATTTTAATGACTAAATGATAGATATGAAAAAAATTGAGAAATAATATTTGAGAAAGGAACAAGGTCCTTTCAAAACCTGACTAAAGATGTGTTGAGGACAGAGGCTCATTAGAACTTTTAGAATTAAGAAAACTGAGGCATCGTTCTCTTCTTAGATTCTGATTCCCCCTAATGCTATATTTGGATTTTTCTTAATATCTCATTTTACTTTTTTGTAAACAGTTTCTGTTAATTCTCACATATGGTAATTTGTTTCCTGTTGTGCTTTATCAGCTTTCATTGTTAACTAATATTTGGTGTCATTTATCTGTGAAAATCCTGAGGAGTTTTTCCTATGGATGAAATTCCCTATGAAAAACTTCCAGGGGACTTCCCAAGTGGCACAGTGGTAAAGAATCTGCCTGCCAGTGCAGGAGATGCAGGAGACTTGAGTTAGATCCCAAGTCAGGAAGATCCCCTGGAGGAGGAAATGGCCACCCACTCCACTATTCTTTCCTGGGAAATCCCATGAACAGAGAAGCCTGGTGGGCTACAGTCCATGGGGTCACAAAGAGTGATTGAGCACACACGTATGGAAAGCTACCCAGCATGAGCAGTTATGTTCTGTGTTATTTTCTCAGAAAAAGATTTTTCCAGACCACATTCCAGTACACACTGGACCCAAAGACCCATGTGAGAGCAAGATTTTTAAAATATTTAAAACATTTTTTTCTAATGTTTCTGGACCAAGATAACATATCTCTCACACCCTTTGGTTACTGGGTATCCTTCTCTGTCTTCCAAGTCTTCTCCTGGTGTAGAGTTCCTTCAGGTCCGAATTTCTGTGGAATTCAAGATCTGGAACATGGATGGGCCCACGTCTTGCCCCTGATCCATTGCCTGAGCATTCTGTCCTGAGTCTTGGCCAGTAGCTTCAGCAAAGCCCTTCCTCATGGCCCTTCTAACAGCAGCTTGGTCCAGCACACTGATATGCCATCTCTGTTTTCGTTTTTAGACCATAAGGGTTTTTTAAAATTTCTTTTGAGTTTAATTATTTATTTAAAAGCACTTTTGTTGACTTAACTCATGTTTCAAGAGTTAAACCTTTTGACCATTATATACTTTTATACTGCTAAAAACAGATGTCCCTATAATTTCTTTAAAGTAGAAAATTAATAGTGTTGGAAAATATTATGATTATAATTGGAAATATTATAACCACTTTCTAGTTATTGTGCTTTCTGACTTCGTTAGTTACATGTATATGGTAAATATCTGAATATATCACAAATATAGTAAGACCAGTCTTGCTTTCACCCTTAACTTTAAAGAATATAGTATGCTAAGTAACTTCAGTCCTGTTTGACTCTTTGTGACCCCATGGACTGTAGCCCCCCAGGCTCCTCTGTCCATGGGATGTTCCTGGCAAGAATATTGGAGTGGGTTGCCATGCCCTCCTCCAGGGGATCTTCCCAACCCAGGGACTGAAACTGCATCTCTTACGTCTGCTGCATTGGCAGGCAGGTTCTTTACCACTAGTGCTAGCTGGGAAGCCCCCCAAAATGTAGTATGCACCCTACCATTTTCCCTGTCAGAATTTCCTTTTGAACTCTGGACTGTCTCCAGGAAAGGACAGGAAGGTTAGGCACAGAGTGCCTTTCTCTTGACTCCAATACCAGGAAGTTCTTCAGTTTGACCACAAACATGAGAAAAGTAGGATTTTTTAAAAAGTTAATTTCAAGACATTTTCAGAACTAACCTTGAATATCAGGAGATGGTGCCACAAATCCAACATAGAACTTTTAGACATAAACACAGTTATTTTATTGCCTCTTTGTTTAAAAAATATGTTCACAGTCTGGTTTCATTAGTGTTTTTATTGTTTAATGGTAACCAGAAAATGTGAGGGCTTTTTTTTCCCCCCCTGATATTTTATTTTATATTGCATAACTTAGGATGACTTGATCAAATTCTAATTTTCAAAAGATCTGGTTATATAATAGAAACAGTGATGGGAAATTGTGCTAAAGAGGAAGCATTCTGTTTGCATTACTTAACTTGGTATAGATTCAGCAAGCACAGAGTTGTTTTTGAAGAAGAATCTACTCAAGAAACTGTAATTTTATTTTCATGAACAATTCAGCTAGATAAAAACTGACATTTTCAAATAAATAAGTTTATTACTATTTTTAGTGTTGGTGTAATTTTATGTTTTCTTTCTCTTGTCAGTCATGAGTCTCCATTTTTAAGTTTTTTTTTTCCTCTATGACCATCTCTGCTTGATAAAAACTGACATCTCTGAAATGAGTCACAATATATTTGCTATATTTAGACTTTGCCCAATTTTATATTTTCATTTCTAACAAGCCTGCCTGTATATAAATTCATTCATGTTATAGCATTTTCTAGAAGTGGAGAGTTCTTAAATTGTTTATTAGTTTAATAAATGCTAATTCAACTTGTTCTCCAAATTCTGAAATAGTTATGAAAAATAAATCTAAAATAATATGTAAGAAATCAACCCTGGTTGATACCAATCAATCTCTGGTAAGGTAATAGTTTTGATTAAATCCCATAGGATTATTTTAAAATATTTCAATATATAAATACACATGAAAAATAATTTAAAGGAAATTATGTAAGAGTTCAGTTTATAGAAGTAAACACAATTTTCTCCAGTCTCCTTAAATTGTATATGTAAATATTGAAGTGTACAGTCATCATAGTTGGCATAGAGTCATTTTATAAGCCTTTACATAAATATCATCCAGCTCTTTTCTATTTTTAATACACATTTTGCCTTTCTAAATCCCTTCCTTGTGTCTTGTTGGTATTGATTGAAAGAGGCATACTCACAGGTCTTTGTCCTTGACTTTCCCTCACCATTGCCCGTATTCTGTCACAGTGAAAGCCAACAGGCAAAAGTGAGTAAATTTGAAATTACTATGTTCATGTTTATAGATGTCAGATTGGATGATCCCGAAGGAAGCAGAAGTCAATGTGTGACAGTCAAGATAGAAAACATTTGCCCCAGCCTGCCTGTCTCCACAGCAGAAGAGGGAGAAACACCACCCAAGAAACTTGTCAACAGTGATGGCTATCTCAGCTCTTAAGGATTTCTCAGGGCTGCCCGGGTCAGAGCATCACTGCTTTCTTTGGAATTAGATAGCTGTGATTTCTCTAAAACTCACCATAATGTCCTTTACTTTTTCATGTTGTATTTATTATTATTATTATCAATTTTTTTATCTCTTGTCAAAAGTAAGTAGGTGGATTTTTAAAATTAATTAATTTATTTTAATTGGAGGCTAATTACTTTACAATATTCTAGTGGTTTAAGATGAGCTCAGGTAGCCTTTATTTTGCTATGGAAAAAATAATAACCCCAAGGACTTCCCTGGTGGTCCAGTGGCTAATACTCTGCACTCCCAATGCAGGGGGTGCAAATTCCATCCCTGGTCAGGGAACTAGATCCCACATGCCACAACTAAGATGGAAGATTCTGCTTGCCACAACTAAAGACCCAGGATGCTGCAACTAAGACCTAGTGCAATAAGATAAATAAACAAATAAATAAAAGAATAACCCTGAAATCTGAGGGGCTTAGAAAACAAAGGTTTATTTCTCACTTTTTCTTCCTTTCTAATTCATGTCAGAGGTGCACAAATTGAGATAAGATTTTCTTGTTGGATGTAGAATTTTAGGGTCTCTCCTGTTTCAAGACTAGGAGGCAAGGTCTTTCACTCAAGGAGACAGGAGAGATTGTAGTACAAATGTATCAATTCTATCCCAAACCCATCATACAGACCTGGTCTCCTGGCACTGCTCATTTGGAACAAGAAGGGAGACTATCAACCCTCACGTGTGCTCAGTGGAGAAGAAAGTAAGACCTGGGCAAGCTTTAGAACATCTAATAAGTAGGAATGATTGACTATTTGCTTTGACTTGTGCTGTATTTTCTGTTGATGGGTGGGGCTGTGTTCCCTCCGTGTTGTTTGGCCTGAGGTTAAGCTGTTGACCCATGTCTCCACCTGAGACTCCTGGATACTCATAGTCAAGTTTGACCCAGTCTCTTGTGGGGACACTGCTCCTTTCTCATGACTCCTGGTATGTACAAGGTTTTGTTTGTGCCCTCCAAGAGTCTGTTTCCCTAGTCATGTGGAAGTTCTCTAATCAAGTCCCACTGGCCTCCAAAGTCAAATTCCCTGGGGGTTCTCGTCTGCTTGACAGCTCTATGTTGGGGCTAATGGCGACCTCTTCCAAGAGGGCTTATGCCACACGTTGAGAAACTCAGGTATACTGCAGTCAGAGCCCCTGTCCCCGTGGAAGGCCACTGCTGACCCATTTCTCCACAGGAGACACTTAAACACTCAAGGCTAGTCTGGATCAGTCTCTGTGGGGCTTCTGGGTCCTGGTATATATGGGCAAAATAAAGGACAGAAGTGATATGGACCTAAGACAAGCAGAAGATATTAAGAAAAAGTGGCAAAAATACACAGAAGAACTATACAAAAATGATCCTCATGACCCAGATAACCATAATGGGGTGAACACTCACCTAGGGCCAGATATCCTGGAGTCCAAAGTCAAGTGGGCCTTAGGAAGCATCACTACAAACAAAGCTAGTGAAGGTGATGGAATTACAGTTGAGCTATTTCAAATACTAAAAGATGATGCTGTGAAAGTGCTGCACTCAATATGCCAGCTAATTTGGAAAACTCATCAGTGGCCACAGGACTTGAAAAGGTCAGTTTTCATTCTAATCCCAAAGAAAGGCAATGCCAAAGAATTTCAAACTACCACACACTAGCACTCATCTCACACGCTTGCAAAGTCATGCTCAAAATTCTCCAAGCCAGGCTTTAACAGTATGTGAACCATGAACTTCCAGATGTCCAAGTTGGATTTAGGAAAGGCAGAGGAACCAGAAATCAAACTACCAACATCTTCTGGATCACTGAAAAAGCAAGAGAGTTCCAGAAAAACATCTACTTCTGCTTAGTTCACTATGCCAAAGCCTTTTACAGTGCAGATCGCAACAAACGTGGAAAATTCTTCAAGAGACAGGAATACCAGACCACCTGACCTGTCTCCTGAGAAATCTGTATGCAGGTCAAGAAGCAACAGTTAGAAGTGGACATGAAACAACACAGGGTTTCCAAATTGGGAAAGGAGTATGTCAAGGCTGCATATTGTCACCCTGTTTATATAACTTACATTTAACTTATATACTTTGCAGAGTACATCATGTGAAATACCAGTCTGGATGAAGCATAAGCTGGAATCAAGATTGCTGGGAAAAGTATCAATAAATTCAGATATGCAGATGACACCACCCTTATGGCAGAAAGTGAAGAGAAACTGAGTAGCCTCTTGATGAAAGTGAAAGATGAGAGTGAAAAGGCTGGCTTAAAGCTCAACATTCAGAGAACTAAGATCATGCATCTGGTCCCATCAGTTAGTGGCAAATAAATGGGGAAACATTGGAAACAGTGGCAGACTTTATTTTCTTGGGCTCCAAAATCACCACAGATGGAGAATGAGGCCATGAAATTAAAAGACACTTGCTCCTTGGAAGAAAGTCTATGACCTAGACAGCATATTAAAAAGCAGAGACATTACTTTGGTGACAAAGATCTATCTAGTCAAAGCTATGGTTTTTCTAGTAGTCATGGATGTGAGTGGCCATAAAGAAAGCTGAGCACTGAAGAATTGATGCTTTTGAACTGTGGTGTTGGAGAAGACTCTTGAGAGTCCCTTGGGCTGCAAGGAGATCTAACCAGTCCATCCTAAAGGAGATCAGTCCTGGGTGTTCATTGAAAGGACTGATGCTGAAGCTGAAACTCCAGTCCTTTGGCCACCTGATATGAAGAACTGACTCATTGGAAAAGACCCTGATGCTGGGAAAGATTGAGGGCAGGAGGCAAAGGGGATGACATAGGATGAGATGGCTGGATGGTGTCACTGACTCGATGGACATGAGTTTGAGCAGGCTTCATGAGTTGGTGATGGACAGGGAAGCCTGGTGTACTGCAGTCCATGATGTCACAAACATTTGGACATGACTGACCTACTGAACTGAACTCAACTCTGCTACATTTGGACTAACAGGACTACAATGACTTCCTTATCCCCATCTGTTCCATTTACCTTGCTTTCTTTTGTTATTTGAAGATGGCCCAAACTATGTTATTGTTGTTCAGTTGCTCAGTTATGTGTGACACTTTGCAACCCCATGGACTATAGCATGCTAGGCTTGCCCTGTCCTTCACCATCTCCTGGACTCTGCTCAAACTCATGTCCATTTACTTGGTGATGCCATCCAACCATCTCATTCTCTGTCATCCCCTTCTCCTCCTGCCTCCAATCTTTCTCAGCTTAAAGGTCTTAATGAGTCAGCTCTTTGCATCAGGTGGCCAAAGTTTTGGAGCTTCAGCTCAAGCATCAGTCTTTACAATGAACGTTCAGGGTTAATTTCCTTTAGGATGGACTAGTTTTATCTTCTTGCAGTCCAAGGGACTCTAAAGCATCTTCTCCAACACCACAGTTCAAAGATCCAAAGTATACTAACCAGAAAACTAAGCAAACACCACTCTCACTGCATGAAAAATGACCAGACAGTAAGAACATCTTCCTACTATGAGGACTCTCTTCCTCTCTTGAGAGGATGTGACTTTGGACAACAGGGTGGACCTCGTGGAATATGTCCCAGGGTGTAAGTCCAGATGCAGAGTTTGAGATATCAATATGGACTTTTGAAAAGCTTTACACTGGATACTTATGGAGGATGTGACTTTCCTATGTATCATATCTCTTGATACAAAAATTGCAGAGATTTCTGGATTGGAATAATATTCCATAGGTCCTACTAAATATCATAATGAAAATTATTTTTGAGGGAGAAAGAGTTGTGATTTCCACAGTAGTAGAAAATGAACATAATGTTGTGATTCTTTCTATCCATCCATCTATCTGTCAGTCTATCTATCCACCTAATTTATCTATCTATCCATCCACCCATCTATCCATCTGTCCATCCATCTGCCTGTCTGTCCATCTATCCAACTGCTTTATCGATTTAAAATACCCAAGTTTGATGAAGCACTAATTCTCACTTATGTTGCCATTCTTATGTTTTGAATACCTTCTGTATACCAAGCTAGTGTTGGGTGCTGAGGATAAGAAAAGAAAGAGAGTGAAGTGGCTCAGTCTTGTCTGACTCTTTGCAACCCTACAGACTATAGCCTACCAGTCTTCTCCATCTGTGGGATTTTTCCAGGCAAGAATACTGGAGTGGGTCGACATTTCCTTCTCCAGGGGATCTTCCCCACCCAGGGATAGAACCTGGGTCTCCCACACTGCAGGCAGACTCTTTACTGCTTGAGTCACCAGGGAAACCCCCTGGTTAGCACCTGCTGTATTGTATTGAGCACCTACTGTATACCAAGCTAGTGTTGGGTGCTTAGGATAAAGGGGTATTTAAAAGAGATGGCCTCAAAGATTTTACAATGACTGCTTCATGCAAGAAAAATAAATGTCAGCAGATGAACATCATCACTACAACTTTTAACTTTACAGATACAGAACTTTTCCATTAAGGCAGGAATAGATACTGCTGATCTATTGGAAAAGCTGGTCTGGAAAAAGTGGTATTCTCCACATCATCTTTTGGGAACATAAAAATACTAATAGTAATAGTAAAGTCAACAAACCATTGTTGTTAAGAATATTTAGTTTTCTTGTTTAAAGTGAAATCTCTATGTGCTGCTGATAAGACTAAAGAGATATCATTTTCATACAAGAAATTGAAAGACAGCAGTACAGGTGACATAATGTTAACAAGGTAACAACAAAGACATCAACTTATTGTTGTTCCAGAGGCAGACTCATTTTTCTGTATGTGATTTATTAAGATTTCCCTGGAAATCCCAGTGAAGAAAATACATAATAAAGAAAAGGGAAGGAGACAAAGATGAAAATTAACAGCACTTAAAATTTCTATGTTCATGCTAACATTGCCACTTCAAGTGTTTTCTTTCATCTACTATGAGAGCATATTTGTTGAACTGTTTCATTTTTAGACCACAGTTGACCCTTGAGCAACATGGGGGTTAGGGAGGCTGTCCCTCTGTGCAGTTGAAACTCCCTATATAATTTTACTTGGCTCTTCCTACCCATGGTTCCTTAGTATTTACAATTCTTCTGCATCAGTGAATTCAACCAAGTATGGATTGTATAGCACTGTTGTATTTGCTACTGAAAAAATTGTGTGTAAGTGAACCAGCCTGCTCAAGCCTGTGTTATTCAAGGGTGAAATGTATTTTAAGGCACTATTTTCTGTAGTGTCCTTTGATACTGTTCAGTTACTCTGTTGTTTAAATTTTGTCATCTATTTCCTCCCCCCATCCCCAATCCTGCTTTTTTCTTCTCTTTTTAACCCTTGACATCCTGGGTTTACCTTCAAGCATGTACTTCCAGGTGATTTCTTTATCTCTTTTTTTATCACCACCCAACACCAGCTGCAAGTAAGGGAAAAAAAGAAAAAGCCAGTTTTCTTCCTAGGAACTATACAGGACCATAATACCTCTAATATTTCACTGAAGTTGCATATAATTATGAGAGACTTGCAAAGAAAATAAAGTCATTGAATAAATACAACACTGTGAGGTTTCTGTCTAAATTTTCTCATTAGCTTCTCATTTTCACATGCACCGTAATTCTCATCATTTTTATTTTTAAAATTTCTGGTCTTGATGGTAGTAGTTTTGCCTTTAACACATTTCTTTAATACTGGAAAGTGTTACTAAAGATTTTAATTTTTAGGTCATTTCTTTTTTAATATATGAATACACTAAGCCAGGCAACCCAAGAAATAGAATAGTAAATTGTAGTTAGCATTTAAAAATACGGAATATATTTTAAGGCCTTGGGTATTCTAAATTAAATCAGTAGCAACCAATTTGGAAAAAAAAAAATATATAGCAAAACTCCAAATCTGCAGTATACAAGAATCTGCAACACAAAACAAACTAAAGAGCTAATAGATTCTGCCAAGTTTCAGGGTACAGCAATGTGCAGAACTCAGTTGTGTTTCTGAACCCCACCAATGAGCAATCCAAAGAAGAAATAAAGAAAGCAATTCTATTTAAAAAATATAATCATTAGAATGAGAAGTTTGAGGCCAGATTACTTAAGTTCAAGACCCAAGGCCACTACCCATTGGGGATTGGTCTTTAACTTTCACAAGAGGCAACTTCACTGCTATAGTTTAGTGTGTGGGTGTGTACGTATCTCTGTGTTTAAAAGGATAAATAAGGATGTTAATCATCATGTTCTACTTCAGATTTTCAGAAGACAATTCTCTGTCAGTAAGAAGGATCCAAAAACTTTGCAACTTTTCTCAAAAGTTTTAAGTGAAAAAATTCTATAGTTTTATATATATATAAATCAGAAGCATTTTTTTTCATTTAAAACGTTACACTTGCTGTTCTTTATCCTTATTTCCTTTACATATTCTTTACCAAATCTGCAAGTAAATTCCAGGTGTGGTTAGCTCAACCTGCACAAGATATTTATTCCCATTGCAACTCTGTGGACTGTAGCATGACAGGCTCCTTTGTACATGGGAATGCTCCAAGCAAGAATTCTAGACTGGGTTGCCATGCTGTCCTCCAGGGGATTTTCCCACCCAGGAATTGAACCCAGGTCTCCCACATTTCATGCAGATTCTTCTCCAGCTGAGCCACTGGGGAAGCCCAAGAATACTGGATTGGGTAGCCTATCCCTTTTCCAGGGGATTTTTCCTGACCCAGGAATCGAACCGGGGTCTCCTGCATTGCAGGTGGATTCTTTCCCAGCTGAGCTACCAGGGAAGCCCCAAAATAAGAAGGAGAAATCACCAAGGTTTAGCCATAAAAATTTCACTGCAACGATACATAATATTATGGATCAAAACATGCTACTTGTGTCTTCACGTCAGTATTTAGTGGTAATGACACAGTCACCACAGAGAGATTAAGCAAAGTCACATTGAAGTCTGATAAATAAGACCCAATATGGTCTTTTATGTGTGATATGGTTTTGCCATAATCCAAATGTGCCAAAAGGTATTGTCTTTGTGCTTGACTTCGGGGGCTATACCCAAGTCATGCATGATTTCTGAGAATCTCTTCTCTTTGTGTCTGATGGATTTATCTTTTTACTTTAAGAAAACCAAAATTACCATCTTATCTTCAGTACCTACCATGTCACTTCTCCTTGAGATACATACTTCCCAATATTTTTCAAGAAATCCACAGAATCTTTTAATTTTCTTGTAGAAACAAATTTGTTTATCAGGTGAGAAATCATTTGGCATAATTTTTTAAAATCATCATTTGTGTTAATCTCAGATAATTTATGTCCATTTATTAGCAAGGTTCCCCTTATGGAAATTAGTTCACAGTAACCACTACTGGATTTTATTTTCATCTAGGTTAAGGATTCCTAACATAAAACATTATGTTGGAAATATTAATCTGTTAATCCCTTCAAAATAGAGTTGACAAAAACAGTCAAAAATCTTGGGCTAGTCTTAAGTATTTAGTGATGATCTACAAATAGATAAAGTAATGATTTTCTTCTCATTTACTTTAATCTTAAAAACAGCTTGGATTACCAGATTTATTATTTAATAGTGACACTAATTGAGGGTAAAATAATGAAATTCTCAGTCTCATTAATAACTGTCTGTTGAATTTTTTTTTAATTTTAGTAAACATGTTGAAGAGTTTCACAAAGAATTAGGGACCCAATTTGTTATATAATATATATATATATATATATTTCTCTCTCTCTCTCTCTCTATATATAATATATCTTATTTCAAAATCCCTTGAGGACTGATTAATTAATTAGAAAATCAGATCTAGAGATCAAAACAACTCATACATCTCCTGGGAGTTTAAGTAGTTTACTCTTCTAGAAGTAGCAAATTATTTTTCATACGAGAGCATGCTTTGTGTGTGTGTATGTTAAGTCACTTCAGTTATGTCCAATTCTTTGTGACCCTATGGACCATAGTCCTCCAGGCTCCTCTGTCCATGGGATTCTCTGGGCAAGAACTGGAATGAGTTGCCATGCCCACCTCCAGGGGATCTTCCCAACCCAGGGAGGGAACCCATGTCTCATGTCTTCTGCATTGCTGGGCGAATTCCAGTGCCACCTGGGAAGCTAACTTTATCTGCCTTTATTCTGTTGAGGAGACTTATTTCTTCTGATTTTAAGGCTTTCAGGTTATGTGCATACAGTTTCATAGCTATTAATAGATAATTTATTTGCAAATAAGGAGATCAATTTTAATTCCTGTAATCAGTATGAAGAAGTTGACCTTTGATTACTTTACAGTGGCTTGTTCTCAAAACAAGGTGATACCATGTTTCAGATGGCTGATGGCTTGTGTTCCCCAAAGTATATTTGGGGAAACACAAATTTTCACACTTTTGATGGGTTCTCAGTCTCTCCCTTTTCAGCCCTTTCTATTGATTTTTTTTCATTAAAATTATTTTACAAGACTGAAGTAAAGCTATAGGATCTGATATTAAATGGCAGTGTTTCTGATATCTCATAGTTTCTCCAATTTCTAACACAGTGAAATTTTCTAGTGATCCTGAGAATGAAGGGCTCTGGGCGCAGTACTTTGGAGAGGTTTCTCTCCCTTAAAATGCCGCTGACATGCTTTTTGTATTATTTTCTGTTGTCTTGAAACTAGTCATTTTTCCATCTCAACTATTTGTCAATGGGGAGACTTTGATTTTCCAATTTGGAGAAATTTTGAAACATTTTAGAGAGAATTGTGAAAGGTTTCATACATCAAAATAGTAAAAGCAAATGCTTGGGAGGATTAAGTATGACCCCCTCCCCCCAACCCCAGGAAGGTCAGAAATAACACTGGAGAGAGTAAGATTAAAAAAGAAACATGTGAAGTTAGTCTAACATCATGTTAAATATTGAGCTTTCTTGAATTCATAGAGAGAGTTAATTACTATTACACATACTGAACTCTAATATCATTCTTCTAGTATTTTGACTGAAATTTTGAATAATGTTGGAGGGTCACATGAGTCCTCTTTCAGCTGTCTCTTGATGGTTGCTATGGTATCAGAAGTTCATGAAACAAAAGCTGTAATTGTTAGTGGTAAAAGCACTTGGAGTCCTTTTTAAATTTTTTTTAACCTGGACTAAATATTCGGTTCTAGAATATCCTTTAAAAAATATCGAAACCATCTGGTTAAGTTTTCTAATCTTTTCACCTATTTACTGAATGGATTAATCCCATTTATTTTAGTTATTTGTCTATTATTTCCAACACCTGGATAGTACGTGTGTCTGTTTCCACCGTCTGTTCATACCTGGTTTTTCAGGTATGTTGTCCTTTATCTTTTCATATCCAGTAATTTTTAATTGAATATTGGATACTGCATATGAAAAAATTAGATATTTGGATACTGGTTATCTTTCTCCAGAGAATACTGTTTTAGAAAAGCAGTTGGTGTACATGTTAGGTTCCTTGATCCAGGTGAGTCTTACGCATCTCCAGTATGACCAAATCCCTTGATATAGCCCTGTCAAACTGGCATTTTAGAATATTTACTAGATCCACACTTTCTTTCCCCAGTCCACGAAGGTTGATACAACTTGCTTTTGGTGTGTGAGCCTTAACCTATTTCTTGGTTATTCATAGACTGTCCTCCTCTTCTGTAAATCATGAGTTGGCAAGTGATGGGAGGGAAAATTGAACACAGAATATAGGAGTTTATCTTTTTTTCCCCCAGAATATTTGTTCTCTAGGCCTTGTGTTGGTATCCATGAAATCCAGTGCATTTTCTTTTCAGCCCAGTGAGGCTGCCACAAGAAAGTTCTAGGCCTCCCTCGCTTTCCTTCCTGTGTCCATGTCCCAAGAAAATCAGCACATTTCTGAGGGGAGCAACAGCTTCAAAACTGAAGAATACATTTAGCTATATGTTTCTTTTCTTTGGGAACTTGGCTCCTCAAGTCTTGAGTCCTGATATTGTTAAACTGTTGTTATTGCAAAGTATTCAGTATACTTGAAAATTGTTATCTTTGGTAGCACTATTATAATACCAGTTATGATTTCTAATATTCTATATTATTTTTAGTACAACTTGGGAAAATTCTCTTCTGCTAGTTCTAGAATAATAGTATTAATAATTGAAATTCTTCTTTCCATTATTTTTCTTTCCAGAATTCATATTCTTATACATTAGCCTTCTTAACCTACTATGCTAATCTCTTCTGTTTTGCGTGTTATTTTTGTTCACCTGCTCAGTTCTGAGTCTTTAATTTACACTGCTCTCATAGAGAGTGTGGAGAAGGAAATGGCAACCCACTCCAGTATTCTTGCCTGGGAAATCCCAGAGACAGAGGAGCCTGGTGGGCTACAGTCCATGGGGTCTCAAAAGAGTCGGACATGACTTAGCAACTAAACAACAACACAGAGTGTGGGAACAATAGTTTTCACAATCATCTCTGTGCTCTGCACTTTGGAGATCTAACAGCCAGAAATTTTGTAAATTTTTCAAGGTACTTGAGAGGAAGATGAACTTTATGTATAAGAAAAGTTTTGAGAGTGGGTATATGGGTATGTACTGTATACTTTAGCAATTATATTATTCAAAACCTCTATATTTTTGGCTTGTCATATTCATGCATGAGCATAAGCTGAAGTGTCCCAGTAATCATATCTATCAACAAAAATGTATCATTCATTTCTTATCATGAACAATTTCTGTTTTAGTACTCTTTTGTTGTTTAGTCACTAAGTTGTGTCGAATTCTTTTGCAACTCCATGGACTGTAGTCCACCAGACTCCTTTATCCATAGAATTCTCCAGGCAAGAATACTGGAGTGGGTTGCCATTTGCTTCTCCGGGGAATCTTCCTGACCCAAAGTTTGGATCCATACCTCCCACACTGGAAGGTGGATTCTTTATGACAGAGCCACCAACGAAGCCCATTATTCTATTTGGCATATATTAAATCATGACATCTTTTCATTTGTTGAAGAGTGAATGTGTTTAATCACTCTTTAAAATGTGACCTTTTTGCACAAATACTTTTTAAATTCAAGTCTGTTTTTCTTATGTTAATATTGCAGTGCTTGCTTCAGTTTTGTTAGTATTTGGTTGGCAATTCTTTGTCTAATTATTTTCTTTCAGAATTTTCAAGTGAGAAGTAAATGCTTTCTCCCTGTGATCAGGGACACATGAGGATTTGAGTAGTGGTTCAGTCCTCCTTCCCTAACTTAAAAGAAAAAAAAAAATTCCATTCAGGTTTTAAAATATGAGAATCCAATGAAACTTCCATTGTGCAGAATCAAATACCTGTAGCTCATTGTCAGGATTGATTATTGAGTAATAAGCAATTGCAATTGATGAATCAATAATATTGGTGACACACATCTGAACTGAGAGCCGGACACTCTTTGTTTAGGGGACTGCTCTGTGGCTAGAAAATGTGCAACCTGAGGGATCCCAGGTTCATTAAATAACAGTGGTCTACATCTCCTAGTCATGGCTGTGATGGGCAACTCACCCCACCCTGTGGCTGGACTGGGGGTCACAGAGACCTCCCAGGGGGCTGTGGAGTGTCTGCTGTGCCACTGATGCTCCTGCTGGGTCACTTGATCTAAATCCTTTCTTACAAACAAAACCCAGTAAGCTTGCTAATTTTTAAGCTCATTTGGTGTTGAGTGTGATTAGTGAAATTAGAGCAAAGGCTTTCCTGGTGGTGAGTAGAGTGAGAGTGGGTTTTCTTTTCCCTTTATAGATAAATTGTTTCTTTCTCTTGCTTGTTCAAATAAAATGTTTATTTTCATCCAAATGAATTGATGTTTCCTATTGCTGGGATTCATGGGGTTGCAAAGAGTTGGACACGACTGAGCAACTGAACTGAACTGAATTGCATTATTGTATGGGACCTGAACCAAAGCAAGTATAAGAGATTCTTCAGATTTAGGTCTTGTTTATAGTTTCAAAAAATTTACTTTTTTCATATATTTTACCATTAAAAAATTGAGTTCTCTAATTTACTATAAGAAAAAAATTATATACATTCTCTAGTGTCTTTCTACTACATTGATGGTCTCATAATTTTCACTTTTTTGTCCTCTTTCTCTGAATTCTGAGCAATTTTTAAGCATTTCTCACTTAAGAGGCAGTATCCTTGTTTGGCTTTCTTGGTATCCTTGTTTGGTTTTCTTTCTTATCCCAGTTTCCTGTGTGTGTTGGCCCTCCTCCCTAAAGCTTTATAAACTTATAAAATTTATAAGTGAGGATGGAAGTCTCATTCCCTATAGGGGGAGGATCCTCTGACTGTAAAATCTTCTACCATTTCAGAGTGCACCAGATAAGAATAATTTCCTCAGCAGGGTTGACTTCACTGATCTTACTCTGAGGAGCTAAAAGTTGACTTACATAATGTGGTTTGAGTTTTAATCATTATCTCCCCTCCCACAAATGTCTGTTATCCAGATAAGAAGGTCCCTGCCATGTTATAGTAGATCTAATCATGAAAAACATGTAGGGTCAGGGTAAATAGATGAGAGTGGTTATATGAACTTTTTCTTCCAGTCCCACCATTAAATTCTCAGATGTAGACAGATTTCAAATGCAGTGACTACCATTTTTCTCAGTGTCTACACTTGCTTTTGGGATTCCCAGGTTGCTCAGTTGCAATGCAGGAGATGAAGGAGACACGTTTCTTTCAGGACAAATATAGCAACTCTCTTTGGTTTTGTTTGTTTGACAGTCTGTTTCTCCTTCACTTTTGAAGGTGATTTCTTGGACATAGAATGCATTCTTTCTTCCCTACCTTCCAGCACCTAGAGTCTTTCACTTCACTGAATTTGTGACGCACGGGTTCTGACGACAAGGATACTTATATTTTATCCTTGTCCCTCTATTGGTAATTTGTCTCTTTGCTACATTGGCTTCTTTCAGGACTTTTCTCTTGATCTTTGGTTTTCTACACTTTGAACATAACATGTCTAAATGTTGATATTTTTATTAATATATGTATACTTTTGATAATACCTGTGCTTCCTTTGCCAGGTATTTGACATTAATATAGTGGTTTGACTAGATATACTCATCAAACTATATCAGTGTATTGGTTGTATCTGACATTAATTTAGGAAGATTCTTAGCCATTATTACCTAGAACGTCTCTTCTCCATATTGTCTTTCCTCTGCCTCTGTTATTCCAATTCTGTGTATACAAATCTTTTTGGAATTGTCTCAGACTTCTCAGAAGTTCTGCTCTGTTATTTTTTATCCATTTTTTTCTGTTTCGGTCTGTAAATTTTCTATTGACCAGTCATCAAGCTTGTTCTTCCTTGTCCGTGTGCAGTCTGCAGTTGACCCCAGTGGAGGCACCATTCGTCTCTGTTGTAGTGCTTTTCATTTCTAGCATTTTATTTTGATCCTTTCTTAGAGTATCCATCTCTTAGTTTGCATTGTCTCTTTGTTCTAGCATGCTCTCGACTTTCCATGAAAGCCCTTAACGCATTCATCATACTTATTTTAATTTCCCCTTCTGATCATTGTTACATCTCTGTTATGTCTGAATCTGGTTCTGACATCCGCCTTTCCTCTTCAGACTGTGCTTTCTCACCTTTTGTTAGGCCTCGTAATTTTCTGTCGAAAGCTGACCAAGGTGTATTACATGACAGAAGTTGAATCGGCTTCTGTGTGAGGTTTATGTTAATCTCCTTATGAGTTGGGCTGTGTGTACTGTTTGCTGTAGTTCTCAGTGACAGATTTCAGATCTTTTGTGTCTGATTTCTGTTCTTCTGCTTGACTTTGGATTTCCTAAATTCATCTTCTTAGAGTCTGTGCCTCATGGTCCTCTTGGCTGCAACCCATGGGAGCCCTGTGGATACGACCATAGCTGTGAGGGAAGGAAAGAGTTCTGTAATCCTATAATTAAATTTCGGTATGTTACTGTGCCTCTGTTCTTGGGCCATGACCTTCACAAACGTTCCTTACCTTCCCTCTTCCTTCAGGTCATTCAGGAAAGTAGAGAGGTCTGGAGTGGGAGAAATACTGCTCTCCAGGTGGGGGAGGTGTGTGTGAAATCCTTTCTACTTGCAGGGGGAGGGTGGGTGTAGGATTTGTCATGGAAGTGCTCTGAGTGTATTTGAAAGTGGTTGATTTTCTTGGGATCCCTGCCAAGGCCAGCAGGGATCATTCTAGGCTGGGATTCCTGGTGGGGAACCTGGTGGGGTTCCTGCAGTTAAAAGCCATGAAAGTGAAAAGTGAAAGTGAAGTTGTTCAGTCCTGTCCAACTCTGTGACCCCATGGATTGGAGCCTACCAGGCTCCTCTGTCCATGATATCTTCCAGGCAAGAGTACTGGAGTGGGTTGCCATTTCCTTCTCCAAGGGATCTTCCTGACCCAGGGATTGAACCCAGGTCTCCCGCATTGCAGGCACTTTACATCTGAGCCATCTGGGAAGCCCAAAGTGAATGTGAAAGTCGCTCAGTTGTGTCTGACTCTTTTGCAACCCCAGCGACTATACAGTCCATGGAATTCTCCAGGCCAGAATACTGGAGTGGGTAGCCTTTCCCTTCTCCAGGGGATCTTCACAACCTAGGGATCAAACCCAGGCCTCCCGCATTGCAGATGGATTCTTTACCAGCTGAGCTGCCAGGGAAGCCCAAGAATACTGGAGTGGGTAGCCTATCCCTACTCCAGGGTATCTTCCCAACCCAGGAATTGAACCGGGGTCTCCTTCATTGCAGACAAATTCTTCACCCAGTGTGAGGTCACCCTAAAACTAAGCATCCCCCCCCCCCGAATAAGTCTTCACCATAGAGTCCAGATAAATGGCCAGCAGTTCATCAAATGACCCCTTCAGGGTCCCCGGCCCCCACAAGGGTCTAGGAGCTTCTGTTCTAGGAAAGCAGATCCTAACTGTGACTCTGGATTTATCTGTCTTTAGTGATGACGAACCCGTGGCAATGCAGGAGATTCAGGAGACGCTGGTTCCATCCCTTGGTCGAGAAGGTCCCCTGAAGGAGAGCATGGCAACCCACTCCAGTATTCTTGTCCATTCTCCAATTCCATGGACAGAGGAACCTGGAGGGCTACAGTCCATAGGGTCACACAGAGTCGGACACAACTGAAGTGACTTAGCACACACACACATAGATATTGATAGATTTTGGTGAATATTTTCACTGTGACCTCACTTCACTGATGGATCCAAGGAATGGTATTGTTTTTTTAAGTCCCACTCCTTTTTTTTTTTCTTTTTTTGAGGAACAGAGATAGGAGGATGTCGTCCAAGCTTGTTATGTGTTGGAGCTGATAGCAGAGGTGTGGGAAGGAGAAGCAGTCCTCTGTCCATCTGGACATGATACCAGGTCCTGCCTGAGGAGTATTGCTCCTGCTCTGGAGTCTTGCACATGTTTCCTGCGTGTTTCCCCATTCTGTGTGCTTCAGGAGCCCCATTTTACCCTTTATGTGTAAAAGTGAGTGAATCCCTGGGTCTCCTTATAGGTTTCACCACTTCTGTCTTCCCTCTGATGAGCATAAATTCAGTTCAGTTCAGTTGTTCAGTCATGTCCAAATCTCTTCAACCCCATGGACTGCAGCACACCAGGCTTCCCTGTCCATCGCCAACACCTATAACTTGCTCAAACTCATGTCCATCAAGTCGATGATGCCATCCAACCATCTCAAACTCTGTTGTCCCCTTCTCCTACTGCCTTCAATCTTTCCCACAATTGGGGTCGTTTGCAATGAGTCACTTCTTCTCATCAGGTGGCCAAAGTACTGGAGTTTCAGCTTTAGCATCAGTCCTTCCAATGAATATTCAGGATTAATTTCCTTTAGGATGGACTGATTTGATCTCCTTGCAGTCCAAGAGTATTCTCAAGAGTATTCTCCAACACTACAGTTCAAAAGCATGAATTCTTTGGCACTCAGCTTTCTTTATAGTCCAACTCTCACATCCATATATGACTACTGGAAAAAAACATAGCTTTGACCACATGGACTTTTGTCAGCAAAGTAATGTCTCTGCTTTTAATATACTGTCTAGGTTGGTCATAGCTTTTTTCCAAGAAATAAGTGTCTTTTAATTTCATGGCTGCAGTCACCATCTGCAGTGATTTTGGAGCCCAAGAAAATAAAATCTGTTTATTTTTATCAAGTCACTGTTTCCATTGTTTTCCCATCTATTTGCCATGAAGTGATGGGACTTGATGCCATGATCTTAGCCTTTTGAATGTTGAGTTTTAAGTCAGCTTTTCCCCCTCTCCCATTTCACTTGCACCAAGAGGCTCTTTAGTTCCTCTTCACTTTCTGCCATAAGGGTGGTGTCATCTGCATATCTGAGGTTATTGATATTGATATTTCTTCTGGCAATCCTGATTCCAGCTTGTGCTTCATCCAGCCTGGCATTTTGCTTGATGTACTGTGCATAGAAGTTAAATAAGCTGGGTGACAATATACAGCCTTTCCCAATTTGGAACAGGTATGTCGGTCCATGTTGGTTCTAACTGTTGCTTCTTGACCTGCATATGAGTTTCTCAGGAGGCAGGTCAGGTGGTATGGAATTTTCATCTCTTGAAGAAATTTCCACAATTTGTTGTGATCTATACAGTCAAAGGCTTTGGTATAATCAATAAAGCAGAAGTAGATGTTTTTCTGGAATTCTATTGCTTTTTCTATAATCCAACACATAAATTAGGTACATAATAGAATTCTTTGAAGCATCACTTCACATTTAGAAATACGGATACTTTTAAAAGGTTTATTTCTCCTCCTTCATATAGTTCTCAGTGATCATTTTACTCTTGCTTTGTCTTGTTTAGCTTAATCGGAGCTTACTAAAGTAAATCAGGAAAGTCTCTTCCAGAATATATGATTTATGTTCAAGTCCAAATATACTATAGACTATGTAATATCCTTTGAAACTTAGTTCAGTTCACTTCAGTCTCTCAGTCATGTCCGACTCTTTGCGACCCCATGAATCACAGCACACCAGGCCTCCCTGTCCATCACCATCTCCTGGAGTTCACTCAAACTCACATCCTTTGAGTTGGTGATGCCATCCAGCCATCTCATCCTCTGTCGTCCCCTTCTCCTCCTGCCCCTAATCCCTCCCAGCATCAGAGTCTTTTCCAATGAGTCAACTTTTTGCATGAGGTGGCCAAAGTACTGGAGTTTCAGCTTTAGCATCATTCCTTCCAAAGAACACCCAGGGCTGATCTCCTTCAGAATGGACTGGCTGGACCTCCTTGCAGTCCAAGGGACTCTCAAGA
>NW_011495053.1:1798512-1838400 GCF_000754665.1 Bison bison bison | reverse complement strand
CACTGGAAAAACCATAGCCTTGACTAGATTGACCTTTGTTGGCAAAGTAATGTCTCTGCTTTTGAATATGCTATCTAGGTTGGTCATAACTTTTCTTCCAAGGAGTAAGCGTCTTTTAATTTCATGGCTGCAGCCAGCATCTGCAGTGATTTTGGAGCCCCAAAAAATAAAGTCTGGCACTGTTTCCATTGTTTCCCCATCTATTCCCCATGAAGTGATGGGAAAAAATGCCATGATCTTCGTTTTCTGAATGTTGAGCTTTAAGCCAACTTTTTCACTCTCCTCTTTCACTTTCATCAAGAGGCTTTTTAGTTCCTCTTCACTTTCTGCCATAAGGGTGGTGTCATCTGCATATCTGAGGTTATTGATATTTCTCCCAGCAATCTTGATACCAGCTTGTGCTTCTTCCAGCCCATCATTTTTCATGATGTACTCTGCATATAAGTTAAATAAGCAGGGTGACAATATACAGCCTTGACGTACTCCTTTTCCTATTTGAAACTTAATGCACACATAATAATTCATTGTGTTAGAAATGATACATAGCACCTGTAAGAAAGATCCTTTTTTCCCCTAATTATTACTTTCAGCATTGTGCAGAATTTTTTTAAGGTAAATATTATAAAAATAATATCAAATGACACACTGAATATGGAAATATAACATTCCAGTTCACCAATATTAAAAATCTATATATATGTATTTTATGACAAGTCTGTATCCTCATAAAAAATTTTTAAAACATGTATTAGTTACCAATGAATTTATGTTTCTAATTTCAGCTGAAACCTTATATTTCAGAAACATTTTTCATAAATGTTAGATCTTAATAGCAGTCAAATTATATTTAAATAATATCCGTTGCTTATTTAGATGAAGCATTTTAAAATTGTGATGTGCTTATATTTGCCTTTAAATATTTCTTTTTTTTTTTTGAAAAACACGTTTTATTAAGCAGTTTTACACAATCAGCTGTTCACAGTCTGCAGTTGAAACACATATATATTCACTGCTATTAAATCTTCAGGCAGCAGTGAAAAACATATTCAAATAAGAAAAAAAAAAGTACCGTGGCTCCTTAAAGAACAAAATGTTAGGTGATGTCACTTGAGACAGGAAATGAGGGTTTACCGTACTTTATTTAGGTAGGTCCCCCCTCTTGTTTGCTTATAGCACTATACAAGTTTAAGTGCCCAGAAACCAAAGTAATGACGGACTGTGAACCATTTCAACTTAAAGTGTTTTGCATTTATCACTTGACACATGCTATTTAAACATTTTAATACAGGAAACACTTGAAGCAGAATACTTCCCAATCAGTACCAATGACTTTCATTAGATAACCCTAAATATCAACCTTTTCCTGTTAACTTTGAAACCAATTTACTGCTTTTTTCTTTCTTTCAGTTGTATCATACTTCTGGGGAGGGAGGTGGGTCTAAGCTCTTGCTAAAGTTCACCATATAATCTTTGCATAAAATACAATTTCTACTTACAACCTGACTTTAAATTTTAAAAATACCTAATATTTTGAAAAGTGGTTTCAAAGTCATTTTGAGTCCTTTTTTAAGCTGACCAACATACTGAAAGAATTCTTCAAAGACTTTTTAAAACAAAAGCACTTAAGTTACCCATATTTCTAACCTGTAAACTGAAGTTTCTTGGCAAGATGGGCATCCTGAAGACCCTGAAATCAGTGTGTATTTATTTGTCATGAGTGAAAGAAGGAAAAAGTAAATATTTACTATGTTCTCAGGCTTTTAAGATATGGCTTATAAAATGTGTAATATTTATCCCAGGATATTTCACATTTTTCTGCAGTTTTCCAGTGGACCTGCCTATGGAATACTGAAAACATAATTCTATAAAAAATATTCCTAGAGACTTAATCAGTTATTTTAAAAAGAGGCAGTAGGGAGTAAATATTTCTTAATTCACACTTCTGATGTCATCAAACCAAACATTACTTTAGCAGCAGCAGCAGCAGCAGCAGTATATATGTGTTGCAATAGAAATAAATATTTTATTAATATAAAACACATCATCTTATAACTCAAAATAAAATCATGATTTTCTTCTTTAGTTTCAGGGAGCGAAATTCTTAGCTAAAATTTTATATAATGCTTACTCTTAAGTATAAAGTAACAAGAAGTATTTAAAGACAAATACTGTGGAATGTGTTCAAGTTAACAAAGCTACTTAGATATTGAGCAATTAAAAGCAAGCAAGCAATTGAACCAAAAAAAAACACAACAACCCACTTTTAATGTATACTTTGTAGTTCAGCTGGTAAAGAATCCACCTGCAATGCAGGAGACTCCGGTTCAATTCCTAGGTAAGGAAGATCCCCTGGAGAAGGGAATGACTACCCACTCCAGTATTCTGGCCTGGAGAATTCCATGGACCATACAGTCTATGGGGTTGCAGAGAGTCAGACATGACTCTTTCACTTTCACTTTTCTAAGGGACACAGTTGCAAAATAACCAAAGCAAGACTAATGGAGATAATTAGATAAATGTTATTTTAAGAATAGTTTCAGATGCAATTTGTATTTATGATGGAATTTTTGAAAGAATAGATCAATAAACATGCATTTTTCAGCAATGAAGCCACTCTAAAACTATTAAAATATGCAAGAAAAAGAAAATGCTTTCCAATTAAATTGTGCAAAAGATATTAAGAAAGTTCTTTTGTTCCAGTGTTAAATTCTTTAGAAGTTATTGATTCAATACAATTTTGTAAAGTTTAAAAATAAAATTGTAGTTGGAAAAAAAAATAAACAAAATAAACCTCTCAGCAGTTAAAATATTTTAAATAGACTAAGTAGGAAATATCTATATAGTCACATCCTTTCTGATTGCTTGTATTTTTTATGCAATAATATTCCAAGGTAGTCATCATGTTTCAATTTGATACTAATATTATCCCATCTTATCATGTGTTAATGCACCTTTTCTCTTTATTAATATACACAAGTTTTAACACCTGAAAACTTCAGAATTTCCTATTTGAATTCAAACACTTGTTTTACTTTACAAAAGGAGAAGTATTTTCATAATTTTATAACTTTTAGACTCACTTGCAAAAGTTATTATTTTTATTCGTGTGATTGAAATACAATAATGAATATGAGGTTTTAGTCTGTTTTTCTCATGGAGCTTTGGTCTAACAGGGAGGGAAAATGGTAAATAAGTGTGATGTGTGCTATAACAGGGAAAAATACAGAGTATCATCAAAGCCTGAATGAAAGGGATTCATAAAGTCTGAAGTGTCAACAAAGGCATTCAAAAGGACAAGCTGCTGCTGCTACTGCTGCTAAGTTGCTTGAGTTGTGTCTGACTCTGTGCAATCCCATAGACTGCAGCCCACCAGGCTCCCCCGTCCCTGGGATTCTCCAGGCAAGAATATTGGAGTGGGTTGCCATTTCCTTCTCCAGTGCATGAAAGTGAAAAGTGAAAGTGAAATCGCTCACTCGTGCCCGACTCTTAGTGACCCCATGGACTGCAGCCCACCAGGCTCCTCCATCCATGGGATTTTCCAGGCAAGAGTACTGGAGTGGGTTGTCATGCTATTACACTTCAAAGTCAAAGAATCAGTTAGGCTTTCTATCTATCCAGGGGTTTTGGTAAAGAATAGCCTACAGAAAGGGAACATCAAGTTTTCAGCTCCAGAGATGATGGGACCTCTCAGACTTGAAAGAAGACTATTTATATCCATGAACAAAGAGAGCAGGTTCACAAGCGGCCAGAAATGAGGCTGGAGAAGTAACTAGGGGGTGTGGAATACAGGTATTTGTAAGCTGTGCTGATGTCTGTAGTAGTATGACATAATGATATGACAGTTGATGTTAGTTGCAGTATGACATAATGAGATCTGCACACATAAAATCAAAAACAATCACTTTGTTGAAATGAAAATGAATCTGTGAAATACCTATGTGGAGATGCTTTACCTAACAGAAACAAAGAATTTTTGTGAATTCAGGTGCATGAAAGATGGTCATTATTTTCCCAATGATCCTTATAATTCTGAAATCTACATTTTAAATTCAAATTTAATTCTTGTCTTTAGATACCTCTCACATAATGCAAAACCTTAGGATGCTTTAACATACACCATCATTTTCTTGACATAGATGCAATGTTAATCTTGTGTTTTAACTATATTTCAGTATTTAAAATATTGTTATTAAAATATAATATACATTAAAAGGTATGCATAGTGCAAATCAATGCCCGTAATGGATTTTCATTAATTGTAAGCTTATCCTTGTAATTAAGAATTAGATCTAATGCATAGATTTACCAGAATCCACAAAAACTCTTTCTTCTTCCTCATTCCAGATCCAGAGAGTAGCCCTTCAAAGATTGTTGCTTTTTGAATTCTGTCTGCACGAGGTAATTTTATGTATAGATCACTATGAAAATATACCAAAATTTATCCAGACCTCTGATAATGGACATTGGTTGTTAATTTGGATCTATTCAAATAGTGTTGCCAAGAACGTGCTGGTACATGTCTTTGGTACACATCTGTACTCATGATTGTTAGACATATATCTGGTTGTTTACAATAAGTTATGAAAAGGCAGAATGACTCAAAAAGCAAAGCTGAGACCCCAGAGATCAAGAGATCAGAGCCAAGGAGGAGTATTTCCAGGTCTTGAAATCTAAAGGAGTTCACTCAACTGGATTTCAAAACTGCTTTGGACCAGAAACTATTTTGTACCTTCAATTCCCATGCCTTTGGAGCCACATTTTCTATAATTATAACTCCATGCCTGTCTCATCATTGTATGTTAGGAGTATTAGAGGGAAATACCTTATTGCTTAGTACTAAAGGTTCACAGATGGAAGAGGATTAGATCTCAGGAAATTTAATACCCAAAAGTTTCATTTATGCTTGATATTAGTGGTGGGATTTTGGGCATAGAACTGATGCTATGATTAGCTGAAATTTTTAGAACCTTGAAAGGAGCCAGATGTACTTTTTACTTAAGATTGAAATGACTCTTTGGGGGTATAGAATATACTGTGGCAGGCAGGTTTCTGAAATATGCCCCCTCCAATATTCTTGTCTTTAAGCTATCCAATAAAATTTTAATATAGGTACAGCTGTAAAGGAAAATTTTCAGAAGTAATTATAGTCTGAAGTCTGTTGACAGTAAGATATGGAAATTATTGGCATGTCTAGATTTAGTAGCTACCCGATCCTCTAAAGAGATAATTTTCTCCAGCTGGTGTCAAAAGAACTCAGAGAGATGGGATCTCACTGGCCTTGGGGAAGGAAGTAAACAGCTATGTTCTGAAGTGTTGATGGAGAAAGGGGAAAGTGCATCATGTATAACAACCAGAAAAAAAACAAAAAAACAAAACAGCACAGACATCAGGGATCCAATCACAAGGAAGCAAACTTGACCATCAATGTGTTTTAGAAAGACCTTGAGCCTTAAATGAACATTGTAACACTAGGTAATGCTTTGATTTCAGCCTGTGAGACCTGAGCAGAGCGTCTTGCTGACCTGCAACTGGACTCATGACCTGTCAATACTGATATAATAATGAGTGTTATTTTAAGCTTCTAAGTTTGCCATACTAGTTACAGTAGCTGGAAACCAAAACACCAGGATAGTATAGGATAAGAAAATAACAGATCAATGTCTGTCATGAAGCCATCTTTAGAAAACTTAAAAAAAAATGGCAAATTGAATATAATAATACAATACAATAATAACTTCCGCTTGTGATGCAGATTCGTTAACAAAATACTAGGGATAGAAAAGAATATGCTTATTTGTTAAAGGACCCCATAAAATAGAAAAAATGAACAAGAAAAATAAAAATATAAAGAAAAATATTGTATTAGTGGGGAATTAGCATAAATTTATCCCTAGTAATCATATATGAGGCAAGGATTCCTAATGTTCAATCAGAAGTATTATTTAATAATGCCCATTAGACTCATCAGTTTTGCTTTTGTTTTAATTTGAATCCTTAGGTTTTTTTCTACATATGCATGTAAGATCATATTATATACAAAAAGAGATAATGTTACTTCTTCCTTTCCAGTTTGGATTTCTTTTATTTTTCTTGCCTCATTGCTTGGGTTAGGACTTCAAGTATGTTGAATAGAAGTGGAAAGAGTGACACATTCTTACCTTATTCCTGATCCTATATGAAAAATTTCCACTTTTCACTACTGAGTATTCTGGTACCTGTGGGCTTTTCTATGTGACCTTTAGTATGTTGAGATAATGTCTATCTTTTCCTAGTTTGTGGAGTGGTTTTACTATGAAAAGATGTTGGATTTTGTCTGTTGTCTCTTCTGTATCAATTGATATGATCATGTGAGTTTTGTCCTTCATTCTGTTACTGTGGTATTTACATGGACTTATTTGCATACATTTAAGCAGCTGTGCCTTTAGGAGCTTCCCCAGTTGCTCAGTGGTAAAGAATCTACCTGTAATACAAGAGATGCAGAAGACACAGGTTCAATCTCAGGCTCAGGAAGATCCCCTGGAGGAGAAAATCACAACCCACTCCAGTATTCTTGTTAGCATAGTCCCATGGACAGAGGAGCCTGGCAGGCTAAAATCCCTGGGTCTCAAAGAATCAGACGCTTCTGAACGACTGAGCATAACTTTATGCATAAATCTCACTTGGCCATGGTGAAAAGTCCTGTATTATGCTGTAGAATTCAGATATCTAGTATTTTGTTGAGTTTTATATCAGAATTCATCAGCAATAGTGCTCTGTAATGGTTTTGTTGTTTTGTTTAATTTTGTTTCGTATTAGTATCTTTGGCTTTGGTATCAGGATAATGCTAGCATCATAAAACAAATTTGAAAGTGTTTTTCCACTTTATTTTTTGGGGAAGAATTGCAAAAGAATTAGTGTTAATTATTATTCAAATATTTCATAGATTTCTCTAGAGAAGTCATCAAGTCTTGGGCCTTTGTTTGATGGGAGGATTTTGATTACTGATTCGATGTCTTTACTAGTTAAGCCTGAGAAAATTGAAATTTATCTCATTTTTATAGATAAGAATACTTCTTATATTTAAAATATATATACTACTTAAATCCATTTACAAATTGAAGTTAATCCCTATCAAAATCCCAATGGTATTTTTTGAGAAATTGAAAAAGTTTTTAAAATTCATATGCCCCTAGGGGCGTCACATTGTCACAACAATCTGGAAAAAAGAACAAAATTGAAGGTCTCACAGTTCTTATTTCAAGACATACTGCACAGCTGCAGTAATTAAAACACTGCTATGTGAGTAGCATAATGACAGATTCATAGACCAGTGGAACAGAATAGACAGCCCAGAAATAAGCCCATGTATACATATGGTCAAATGATTTTTGACAGGGTTGCTAGGATCACAAGGAGACTGATTCTCTAGATAAACAGGTTGCCATTAATTTATGTCTGTGTCCAAATCCATGTCTAAATCTACATCAGTAACTATGTTTCTGTCTTTATCTATCTACCTGTCTATTTTGTCTACCTGACCATTAGTTTATATTAGATATTTTAAAGACCTTGAGATTACATGAATACCATAAACGACATTGATGCTTCTCATCTTCTAAGATTTGTCTTTGCCATTCAATCAATTGTGTTAAATTGAGAAAGCCTTTTCTTTTCTCTCAGTCTTCATCTGTTGTCTCATCAATAATACTGGGATAACAATCTCCCGTGCCCAAATCACAGGACTTTATTGAACTTTCAAAGCACTTTGATGGATGTTTCAGATGAGATAACATATTTGAGTGAGCTTTAAAAGTCTGATATGCAAAGGTAGCATTATTATTGATTTAGAAGAAATAAGTGAATATCTTATAACCTCTAATGTTACTTTTTAATCCATGAGCTATTTTGCTTCAGTCATTTTTAACTTTCTGTAATGGATATGCATTTGCCAAGGAGTAAGAGTTTGAAACCAAGAATTGACAATTATTATTTGATGAAATCTAAATTAAATGCATGTGTGAGGACATTAGGTTAATGCACTGTCAAGTGGTAGATACACATATTTTCATCCTTTAATCATCTTTTCTTCATGAATTAACTAGAGAATCATCATGCTGTACACAATTTACATGTTAATATCAAATAAAGACCTATGATTTTATTAAAAATTCCCCTGCACATGCCATTGGCCCTAATTTTCATCCTCAGTACATCATATTTCACTCAATCATACCCAAATTATTGTGCAGTTCCCTCTCACTACCATTTAGAGTGATTTAAATTTTAAAGAGGATTTTAAATACATGCAATAAAGGATATTTTATAAAAGTGTCAAAATATGCATATAAAATCTTGAAAGATGCAACTCATAATATTTCTCTCTGTTCCATATATAATCCTAATTAAATTGCCTTTTCTGGTCATACTTGTGAACTGTGCAGAGCAGGAAACTTTCATTCATAAAATGGTAACTTCTGGTATATTTTCATAAAAATGTAGAGAGTTACACAGCACAATCTTTAGATCTGGAAATACCTTTGTATACCTATAAGCAAATTTCTTCTGTATTATATGTGGTGATAGTGTTTTTTGTTAAATGCTTTCAGATGCAAGGGTTTATGTTGTTCAGTCACTAAGTCATATCCAACTCCCAGTGAGCCCATGGACTGCAGCATATTAGGATTTCCCTGTCCTTCACCATATCCTGGAGTTTGTTCAAACTCATATGCATTGAGTTGGTGATGCCATCCAACCATCTCATTCTCTGTCATCCCTTTATCCTCCTGCCTTCCATCTTTCCCGCCTGGACAGCATATTAAAGGGTTCATGACAACCAGATAAATCTCTTTAAATTCTTAAAGAAATGAGAATATCAGAGTACCTTGCCTGCTTCTGAGAAACCAGTATGCAGGTCAAGAAGCAACAGTTAGAACCGACCATGGAAGGGACTGGTTCCAAATTGGGAAAGGAGTCCATCAAGGCTGTATATTGTCACCCTGCTTACTTAACTTATACGCAGAGAACATCATGCGAAATGCCAAACTGGATGAAACACAAGCTGGAATCAGGATTGTCGGGAGAAGTATCAGTAACCTCAGATATACATATGACACCACCCTAATGGCAGAAAGTGAACAAAAACTAAATAGCCTCTTGATGAAGGTGAAAAACGAGAGTGAAAAACCTGGCTTAAAACTCAACATTAAAAAACTAAGATCATGGCATCTGGCCTCACCACTTCATGGCGAATAGATGGGGGAAAAGTGGAAACGCTGATGGACTTTATTTTCATAGGCTCCAAAATCACTGCAGGTTGTGACTGCAGCCGTGAAATTATGACGCTTGCTCCTTGGAAGAAAAACTAGGACAGACATAGGTAGCTGTATTAAAAAGTAGAGACATCGTTTTGCTGACAAAGTTCCATATAATCAAAGCTATGGTTTTCCATTAGTCACGTATGAATGTGAGAGTTGGACCATAAAGAAGGCTGAGTGCCAAAGACTTGACGCTTTTGAACTGTAGTGGTGGACTCTTGAGAGTCCCTTGGAGTGCAAGGAGATCAAACCAGTTAATCCTAAAGGAAATCAGTTCTGAATATTCATTAGAAGGATTGGTGCTGAAATTCTAATATTTTGGCCACCTGATGGGAAGAACTGACACATTTGAAAAGACTCTGATGCTGGGAAAGATTGAAGGAGGGAGGAGAAGGGGATGACAGAGGACGAGATGGTTGGATGGCATCACTGATTCGATGGACTGAGTTTGCGCAAACTCCAGGAGATTGTGAAGGACAGGGAAGCCTGGCGTGCCGCAGTCCTTAGGGTCGCAAAGAGGCAGACACAACTGAGTGACTGAACAACAACAGGTAAGTCCAAAAATGTCATGAGATCAACCAGTTGTCAGATGCTTTGACTGCTTTTTCATTTGCTTATTTTTTTTTAAATTTGAAATAGATTCAATTACCGAAAACATTGTAAAAATAGTACAAACATTTTTGTATGACCTCAAACACCAGATTCTCCCAATATTAGCATGTTCTTTACATATATTGACTGAAGACTGTTCAGGGGCTCCTAGTGTTTTAGAATCATGTTGTGTGCTGGTTTCACAGCCATGTTCAGATTGTAAAATGTATCAAGTTTTTCATTTATGATAGTTACACTTTCCTTTTCTCTATCACTTTCTCTAGATGTACGTATACAAGCATGTGTAATATTTTGATTAAAATTATGTTAATATAATGTGCATTTAAAAACAAAAGTGTGTAATCTGATTACTTACAAGTACAACCTTCTAGTTTATAGTGCAGACATACCTTATCTCTTTGTTGTAAAATAATTTTCATTTGAATGAATAATTTAAATAATAAAATGAATTAATGTATTTATATTACTTATGTTAGCTTGTGTATTTCAGGAGGTCCTCTGGTGATAGTAATTGTTGGCTCTAATTGAATGTGGATTTTATTCTTTTTAACTTAATTTAATATTTTTGGCCATGAAGTGTGTATAATCTTAGTTCCCTAACCAGGGATTGCTCCCTCTGCATTGGGAGCATCTGGTCTTAACCACTGGACCATCAGGGAAGTCCTTGAGTTTTGATTTTAGTATTTGACCATCCAGAATTCTGCCACAATGTGTATCTAGCTCATGTCTACAAACACACCCACACTCCTTATTACTTCAACTTCACAAACCTCATAATAAGGTTGTCTACACACTTTCCAGGGCTTCCTTGGTGGCTGAGTGGTAAAGAATATGCCTGCCAATGCAGGAGATGCAGATTCAATCCCTAGGTCAGGATGATCCCCTGGTGAAGGAAATGGCAACCCACCCCAGTACTATTGCCTGGAAAATCCCAAGGATAGAGGAGCCTGGTGGGCTACAGTCCATGGGATTGCAAAGAGTCAGACATAACTTAGTGACTAACAAGTAACAACAACACTTCCCATCTGCTTCTTCTACCCATTCGAATTGTGGATCCTGTCTGTGCTATTTCAACCAAACACCCTTGGCTAAGGTCATTTCAGCTGTCACTCTGCAAAATATAATGGATATATGAATATTACTGCTGTACTTGAACTCTTCCCAGATTTTTCAACATTGCTATTATTTTTTTTTTTCTTGGTTTCTATCATATAACATGGCCCTTGTCGTCTTTCCATTTTGGGATTATTCCTTCATTACAGTGTGAGCTTTTGAATACTGTATTTTATCAGAGGTTGACCTAAGGTCTTTTCTGTTCTCATGCTGTACACTCATGCTAGAAAACACCAGCCAGATCCTTTGCTTCATGGTATAAATGACCCCAGAATGTATATTCAAGCCCTCAATTTTTCTCAGTGCTCTACAGTATTATATCCAACTGCTTAATTGATGTCTTCTCTTTGGTACATCTAGGGTTCAACAAAATACAAATGAACTCACCTTCCTCCTTGGCCTCTTCATCTTTTGTTGATATTGAAAGACAGCATGATCTATCCAGTTGTTCGAACTGGAATCTAGAATGTCATTCTTATCATCTTCTTTCCCTTCTTTCCCTTCACCTAGAACAGCCCCTTGCCCTGCGCCTCACTCACTGTAAAGTCCAATGACCTTGCCCCCCCCACCCCAGCAGCTCCCCCAAGCTACATTTCCTTGCATCCCCTCTGCCCCTGAGCTCTGAGACAGTAGCATCTCTGGGGTGATCCCCAGAAATACTCTCCAAGCAGGCTTCCAGCCTCTACCATCCTTTCTGCCAAGTCATCCCCACAATGTGGCTCAGATTATATTCTTAAAACACAAGCTGAAGTATTTTAACCCCTATTTAAAATGTGTGGGCATCTTCAGAGCACTCCTGCAATGAATCAGACTCTACAACGCGACCCATAACGTCCTACACACCATGGAACCATCCATCACTCAGGCCTTCTCACCTACCTCACAGCCCTGCTCAACCCCCCAACACATGAGCTTATTTCTTTGGAAAGTCTCTGATCGGTGCCCTGTTCTGCTACAGGCATGTGTGCACTGCAATCCTCTTCTGGAGCAACATTTCCTTCTGTGTACTTAGATACGAGTCTAAGTGCAGTTAGTCTAAGTTCAGTCCACCAACAAGTCTACGTTTAGCCATCTGCAGTTCTCAGTTGATTTTTCATCATAACTTAAAAGGAGTCTTCCCAGGTGGCACAGTGGTAAAGAATCTGCCTGCCAATGCAGGAGATGCAAGAGATGCAGGTTCGACCCCTGGGTCAGGAAGATCCCCTGGAGAAGGAAATAGCAACCCACTCTAATATTCTTGCCTTGGAATTCCTATGGACAGAGGAGCCTTTTGGGCTACAGTCCATGAGGTCGCAAAGAGTTGAACATGACTGAACACACACACACACACACAGAACTTAAAAGGAACATTAATAACCTGCCTGTTTGGGTCAGACCCCTTCCTCACACACTACACATCACTGAACTTCCTCCCTCCCAGCACTCGGCATAGTTGCACATTAACACACCTGGTTTACGTGGGGAAAAACAAACGTGTCCAGTGCTGCTTCTGCTCATGGTTTCCATCCCCGCCAGCAGCTCCAGAGTGAGCATATAGTGAGTGCTCAGTGAGTGTCTATTTACCGGATGGGCCACCAGGTGGCAGTATAAAGAAGACACGCGGGGAATCTGAGTATGGTAAATCCCTGGGTGAGCATTTGTCTTTCTCTGCTTTTTTTAATTTATCTCTATTTTTGTTCCCTGTACTCTTATTTCCTGTTTTTCAGTAGTCTAACTGAAGTGGGGTATGTCCTCAATCTTTGGTCTTTGTCCCAAAGTTGATGCCCACTGAATCTAGTAGAATTCAGATAACTTTGGAACTTTGATTCTTTTCCAATTGGATGTACACATAGCCTGAGAGAGACTCACTTAAGAAGGTTTGGGGTCTCTAGTGGCAAATGTATTTCAAGAATAAATTATTTCCTTCTACTGTAGTTGATTAGTCTTCCTACAAAGTAGGGAATGCTAGTAAGAATCTGCCAGTAAACACACTATTGGTTTGTCATTGCCTGGGATGAGTTCTTAGAAAGAAAACATTTAGTATGGTATAGGTTAGGTATATGTATTTATTCAAAGTGATCAATTTGCATTATATTTAAAAGATTTTTTTCCCCAATTTGAGACATATATTGAACATTTTGAAGTTTGGAAGTGGGTACACTTTATTGTCTATTTTCTTGTTGCATCTTTTGTTTTGCTTTGGAATTAAAGTTCCCTGGTGGCTCAGATGGTAAAGAATATGCTTTCAGATTTGATCCATGAGTTGGGAAGATCTCCTGGAGAAGAGAATGGCAACCAACTCCAGTATTCTTTCCTGAAGAATCCCATAGACAGAGGAGCCTAGCAAGCTACAGTCCATCAGTTGGCAAAGAGTCAGATGTGACTGAGAAACTAACACTTTCACTTTAAAGTTGAGAAGTTATCATCTCAAGTCATTATTTTGGAATCAAATGATAAATTGTTTACTCATTGAAATATCTGAGAGGTTTGTATGAATTTAAGTAGCTTGACTATTAAAAGGTGAAGACATGTCCATTAATCTAAGAATGTGATTTTTATGTCAAGGTTTATATCTCACTTGTCTTATGGATCTGTAGACAAACAGTACCAATGAGCAAGAGAAAGATACTGATTTCAAGAAAGTGGCTCTTGTTGTTGTGGGGGATGGCAAGTCTGAAATCTGTGTGCTGGGCTGGCAAGCTGGGAATTCCAGCAAGAGTTGATGTTTTAGTCTTGAGACCAAAGGCAGACCAAAGACAGAATCCCTTCTTCCTTTGGAGGAGTTTAGTCTTTTCTCTTAAGGCCACCAATTGATTGGACAAGACCCATCCACACTATGAAGGGTTATTTGCCTTACTCAAAGTCTACTGATTTAAATGTTAATCATATTTTAAAAACATCTAGAGCAACATCTCAAGTAGTGTTTGAGCCCAAAACAGCCAATAGCTAAGTTGACATAAAATTAACTATCAACACCAAATTATGGAACAATCTCATAAATATTTACATTTTTGTCTGTAAATTAAAAAAAATTTTTTTTGATCTTCCTGAGGTGTTCTGTACTTTTCCAGATTTAGATATTCTCTGATACTTACCAACCTTGATAGCATATTAAAAAGCAGAGACATTACTTTGCCAACAAAAGTCTGTCTAGTCAAGGCTATGGTTTTTCCAGTGGTCATGTATGGATGTGAGAGCTGGACTGTGAAGAAAGCTGAGTGCCAGAGAATTGATGCTTTTGAACTGTTGTGTTGGAGAAGACTCTTGAGAGTCCCTTGGACTGCAAGGAGATCCAACCAGTCCATTCTAAAGGAGATCAGTCCTGGGTGTTCTTTGGAAGGAATGATGCTAAAGCTGAAACTCCAATACATTGGCCACCTCATGTGAAGAGCTGACTCATTGGAAAAGACTCTGATGCTGGGAGGGTTTGGCGGCAGGAGGAAGAGGGGACGACAGAGGGTGAGATGGCTGAATGGCATCACAGACTTGATGGACTTGAGTTTGAGTGAACTCTGGGAGTTGGTGATGGACAGGGAGGCCTGATGTGCTGCGATTCATGGGGTTGCAAAGAGTCGGACACGACTGAGCAACTGAACTGAACTGATACTTTTAAAAAGTATTTTACTTGTTTAACTGCTAGTTGAAATAAGAATAGTGAGGAACACACCTGTGTTTATAGGTAGAGTAGAAATAGTTTTTGTTTCAAACTGTTTGCCCTAAGTGTTGCCCAGAGAAAACTCATGAAAGAATGAGACATTAAAAACAAAACAAAACAAAAAAACTCAAATGGCTCTAAATAAAATTTTGAAAATGAATAAAAGCGTCTTAGGAATCTCTAGTCTTCGGGAATGAAAAAAGTCTAGAAAATTTCCTGTAAAATTACACAAGGTTGGAATTATTATACTCAGAACTAAATGTCGGTCATACCTATGAAGTTGCGCTCCTTTGAATGATTTTTATTTTTCCAATGATAGTTTTTCTAAGTTCAAACTATTCAACTTCAAAGGGGTAAGTTTAATAAAGTGCTCCATCCATGTAAGTGCACCATCCGTGTAAGTGCGCAAGTCATCAGAGTCCCTGCCCCCAGCCCCAGTGCTCATTCTGTATCTCGTTAGGTGTACCGAAAGAAAACAGAATCCACTGAATCACAGATTGGCGTCTGGGCCTCAGAGAGGGTGCACATGTCCCACAGGGGTGGATGGATGGGTAGATAGTCTACTGTCAAAGGAGCCTTTGGATCAGCTGTATGCTGCTGAGAGGGTTAATTTTTCATTTCAGTAAACACTGTCTAACTGCATTCTATTTTATGGGCAGAGGCATTAATGGATTAAAAACACAAGTTCTCCAGACCACTATTTCTTAATATGCTTTGGCCCAATATGGTATAAATAATAAAGTGATCAAGAAGGATTTTGAAAGTGTAAAGTGCTAAAAGGGATAAAGTGCTTTTACAATTAGTGTTTGGTGCTCGTCAGGACTGTATGTATATATATGCTTACATCTACTTACGGTGAATCCTGGGTTCTAAAAAGATGGTGATATGTTGCATATTTTACAGGATCCATTAGCACTTTTCCAGTGTTAAAAGCTCCAGCTCTATAATTCATCCACCTCTTTCTTTAAAATTATAGTTTTGCAGTCATTTCAATCAACAATATCTTCATCTCTGAGAAGCTATGCAGTGAGACTGGTGGTTTCTATGTGGATATATGTACTCATGGTGTGCCTGTGTGCTCATATGTGCAAATCTAGTCCAAAAGTAAGGGTTGAGTATATACGTACCATGAGCTGGGTGCTGCTGTAGGTCCAGATATGATCCATGTGCATATATAAGAAAGACTGAGAAAGAATACAAAGAGGAAATGTTGTGTCATATATAGTTTCTGAGAAGATATTAAAAATAGGGCAGTGTGATTGGTCCTAGAGATGTAAGGTAAAGTAAGGGCCATGATTTCCAGTTTGAGAACTTGGGTGAGGATCAGTCTTCTCAAATTTGGGAGATAATATCTTCCTCATAAGGGTATTGGGAACATTAATCACAACAAAGTTTTCCAAATTGGTGACATGTTATAAATCCTTAATAAATATTAGCCTCCTCCTCCTTTAACATTAAGCAGTGATCCCAGATTCTCGACAACCACTTAAGAAATTGAAGGTATCTGACACACAATCCAGAAAAATACACAACATGTAACTTCAGATGTCTAAAATCCAAGATGTTGCTTTACAATATCTGTCTCGATGTTCTCATGTCTTGTTGTGGATGAGATTAGAAAATAGTCCCTAATAAGATAAGCAAAATATTGTTGCTTTTTTGAGTTCTTTTCAATTCTTATATACGTTTTTGTGATTCATTTGATTTTTGCTATTTTCAAGAAATAGAATACTGGATACCTCTCCACTAAATCCTACACTCTCAATAGTTTTGGGTTCTTATTTAAGCTCCTATGAAGCAACTGAGGTCTGGTGAAATTCAGTGGTAGTAGTTATGACTGCAGGGCATAGAAATTGATTTTTCTCATCTTTCATCTTGTCGTCTAAAGATCATTAGAATGCCCTTTGGACCACAACCTGAGGCCATGCCATAATATTGGCAGAAATAGAATAAAAATGTAGGTTCTATGCCAAGAATCATGTGAAAAAAGAGCCAGTGCTCTTTGGGATTTTATAAATGGTGGGCTTAAATGTCCCACATGCTATAGACAACCATGTAGCATTGGTTTTGCAAATCAAATTTTCTCCTATAATCTGTGTTTATGTAGTGTGTCAATCTGCCTAACCCTCTATTGTAATGTGTTTATTTTTCTAAAAATAGCAGTACATTTAGTAAGGAATCAAAGGATTCCTTCCCTGTCACTGTCGTTAGCTGGACTGTCATCTGGTAAACAGCGCGTGGTGTTCACGCTGTAGATACACTGATGTCAGATGATGGTTGTGTGTGTTACCTGACTCTAAACATGTTTCCATTAACTCACAGGTTAGCAGAGCTTCCTGTGGGTCACATTTTTGTCTAATCAAATTCAGGCTGAATTACCTCCCCGAAGGAAAGAGAGTAATAGGAAAATCTGATTTAAGAGACACACAGTGATTTTGTTAAATGAATAATGAACATAGCACTGTGCTCCTGTGCAGGACTTCCTCTCGAATTGCAAACAGCACAGTGGGGAGTCCTCAGCCCCAGTGCTTAATAAGGAAAAGCCTGAACCCTTACATTTTCAAGACCAAATTTGCACACTTCCACTGTGTGTTTATAAAAATCTTTAGCCCCAGGACACTTTGTCTTCCATAAATATGATTTCTGGAGTCGGAATACTCAATAAATCCTCTCTCTCAGTCATCTCCAAGCAGATGAAATAAATTTTGCTTCAGACTTTCTCATATCCCAGCTCATACAATGGAAAGACCTCCAAATTTCTTTTTTAAAGGTCTGGAACTTTATTATTATTTTTTTTTAAGTATAGTTGATTTACAATGCTGTGTTAATTACTGCTGTACAGCAAAGTGATTCAGTTATATATATATATATACGCACACACTCTGCATTCTATATGTTAAAGCTTTCATCTGCTAATCCCAAACTCCCAATTCATCCATCCCCTAATCCCCTTCCCATAGGGAACCACCAGTCTGTTCTCTATGTTTATAATTCTGGTTCTGTCTCATAGATAGGTTCATGTCTACCATATTTGAGATTTCACATATGAGTGATATCATGTAGTACTTGGTTTTCTCTTTTAGACTTATTTCACTTAGTATGATAATCACTAGTTGCATCAGATTTCTTTAATTCATTCAACTATTCCTAAAATTAGCTATATTTATTGAGTAGCTAAAATGAGACCAAATCACTAATGATTGTAAACTTCAAAAACGCAGAGTTTAGGCTTTATTGCTTTGATTGAATATTCATTTACTTTCATTCCATGTTATAAAATAATCTCATCTATATGTATAAATTTGTAAAATACCTGATGTTTTAAAATATTCCATCTGAGTTTTATGAAATCAAAGAGAAGAATTTCATGCTCTTACAAATATATGCAGGATTTTCATACATAAAATGATAAAATCTTCTGAAGATTAAGCACATTTTCTAATCAAGAAATTTTGAAATGCTGATTTTTGAAAGGCAATGCAATTCAAGCAAGGATTATTCAATTTTTGCTTGTTTGTTTCAAAAAATAATCAGCAAATATTTTTCTATACATCCATCAGTAGTCTCTTATTCACCTACTTGAAGGATGTGAAATTATGGTCCAACAGATTTTATCTGCCTAAAAATATAAGCATTTAGTAAAGCAAACAGAAATGATTGAGTTAGATGTTGATTTGTAGTGTTGTCCCTAAATCTAAAGCCCAGTCCCCTTTCCATTGGCAGCCCCTAGTCTGTTCTCTGTGTTCATAATTCTGTTTCATAGATGGGTTCTTATGTCCGACTAAGTGTCTGACTCTTGCGACCCTATAAACCGTAGCCTGCCAGGCTCCTCTATCTGTGAAATTCTCCAGGCAAGAATACTGGAGTGGGTTGCCATTTCCTTCTCCAAGGGATCTTACCGGCTCAGGAATGGAACCCAGGTCTCTTGCCTTTCAGGCCTTGACCCACTAGGAAGGAAGCTAGGAGGGAAGATCCCTACCCATGCTAATTTAAATGAGTTTAAAGGGACCTCTCATTAACAATCAGGATATTCTGTTATAATATTGCCCTTTAACGACACAAGAAGAACTGAAATATCCCTGGAAAGCATATATTTTTTGGCTCATTTATTGTGGGAAAAAAAAAAGCAACTATGTGAAATCCAACATCCTTGGTACATTATTTTACAAAACTTCATTCCTAAATTCTTGGGTTCTTAGAATAGCTAAAACAACATGACTCTCTAAAAAAGTCTCTATCTATTGAAGAAACTGGTCCATCTGAATCACATTCTTGTACTTAATATATCAATATCCTAACACTGACAGACATCTATTTTGTAAATAGGGACCTCATTTTATAAAGGCAAGTGATAGTTTAGACAACAGTGAATGTGTAAGAGATTGAAAACACATTGCAAAGCTAATTATTTCCAGGTGAAAGAATAATCTACTCCATACTGATGTAATTCACTTGAGGAAATCCAGTATAATGTCTGGAATATAATAAGTACTTGAAAAAATCATATATCTTTAAAATAACCATTTTATTTTAGTTCCAAGGGAGGGAAAGAACATTCTTTGTCTTATACTTCTATTTCCAGCTGTAAACAACAAGAAAATCTTTATGCATAGTATTTGTATAAGTACTGAAAAATAGCATTTTAAAAATTCAAACTAATGATGATAATTATCTAATTTAATTAATAAAAAAATAGCAAACAAAAATAGAAAGCAAGGATTTTTTTTTCCTACTCTCTTATGTATGAAAAAACAAGGAAGTCAAATTTCTCTTCTAAAATCATAGTTCAGTCGGTTTGTTGAATCCCAGACTCCACCTCTGGTGTTAGAATCTGTCCCTCCTCAGTGACCTGCTACTTACCCTTGGCGACAACACGCACAGACCTAGAGGGTGTTACACTAAGTGGAATGTCAGCCATATATTGTATGACTTCACTTATATGTGGAATCAAAACACAAATGAACAAACAACAAAATAGAAACAGAGTTATAAATTCAGAGAACAATAGAAGGTTGCCAGAAGGGAGGGGGGTGATGGGAAGGAAGAAGTAGGTGAGGGAGAGAAAGAGGTACAAACTTTCAGCTGCAGAGTAAATGAGTCTTGAGTGTGATATATACAGTGTGGGAAACACAGTCAATGGCCATGCAATATCTCTGTAGGCTGTAATATTGAAACTAGATATTTTGTTCTAGTATAGAAAAATCTAGTATAGTATGTAATATAGTGTAAAATGGGTAGGCATATGGAATCACTGTAGATTCAGTTCAGTAAAAGGAACTAACATAGTGTTGTTGGTCAACTATATTAAAAAGAAAAGAAACAAGCTCATAGAAAAAGAAATTAGATTTTCTGTTTGTCAGAGACAGCAGGGAGAGGGAAGAGGTACAAAGTCCAGTAATAAATAAGTTCTAGAGATGTAATTTATAACATGAAGGATATAATTAATGCTGACATGTGTAGAGTCTTCTTTTGATTTGTTGGAAGAAGGTGTTTGCTATGACCAGTGCATTCTCTTGGCAAAACTCTATTAACTTTTGCCATGATTCATTCTGTACTCCAAGGCCAAATTTACCTTTTACTACAGCTGTTTCTTGACTTCCTACTTTTGCATTTCAGTCCCCTATAATGAAAAGGACATCTTTTTTGGGTGTTAACTCTAGAAGATCTTGTAGGTCTTCATAGAACCGTTCAACTTCAGCTTCTTAAGCATTACTGCTTAAGGTATAGACTTGGATTACTGTGATATTGAATGAAGACTCTATACATGGACATCAACAGATGGTCAATACCAAAATCAGAATGATTATATTCTTTGTAGCCAAAGATGGAGAAACTCTATACAGTCAGCAAAAATAAGACTGGAAGCTGACTGTGGCTCACATCATGAGCTCCTTATTGCCAAATTCAGACATAAATTGAACAAAGTCGGGAAAACCACTAGACCATTCAGGTATGACCTAAATCAAATCCCTAACAGTAATACAATGGAAATGACAAATAGATTCAAGGGATTAGATCTGGTAGACAGAGTACCTTAAGAACTATGGACAGAGGTTCATGACATTGGACAGGAAGCAGGGATAAAGAATATCCCTAAGAAAAAGAAATGCAAAGAGGCAAAATGTTGTCTGAAGAGACCTTACAAATAGCTGGAAAAGAAGAGAAGTGAAAGGCAAAGGAGAAAAGAAAAGATATACCCATTTGAATGCAGGTTACAAAGAATAGCAAGGAGAGATAAGAAAGCCTTCCTTAGTGATCAATGCAAAGAAACAGATGAAAACAATAGAATGGGAAACACCAGAGACCACTTCAAGAAAATTAGAGATACCAAGGGAACATTTCATGCAAAGATGGGCACAATAAAGGACAGAAATGGTACAGACTTAACAGAAGCAGAAGATATTAAGAAGAGGTGGCAAGAATACACAGAAGAACTGTACAAAAAAGAGCTTCATGACCCAGATAACCACGATGGTGTGATCGCTCACCTAGAGCCAGACATCCTGGAGTGCAAAGTCAAGTAGGCCTTAGGAAGCATCACTAAGGATAAAGCTAGTGGAGGTGATGGAATTCCAGTTGAGCTATTTCAAATCCTAAAAGATGATGCTGTGAAAGTGCTCCACTCAATATGCCAGCAAATTTGGAAAACTCAGCAGTGGCCACAGGACTGGAAAAAGTCAGTTTTCATTCCAATCCCAAGGAAAGGCAATGCCAAAGAATGTTCAAACTACTGCACAATTGCACTCATCTCACATGCTAGCAAAGTGATGCTCAAAATTCTCCAAGCTAGGCTTCAACAGTACATGAACCTTGAACTTCCAGATGTTCAAGCTGGATTTAGAAAAGTCAGAAGAACCAGAGATCCATTTTCCAACATCCATTGGATCATCAATAAAACAAGAGAGTTCCAGAAAAAACATCTATTTCTGCTTTATTGAGTATGCCAAAGCCTTTGACTGTGTGGATCACAACAAATTGTGGAAAATTCTTAAAGAGATGGGAATACCAGAGCACCTAAACTGCCTCTTGAGAAATCTGTATGCAGGTCAAGAAGCAACAGTTAGAAATGGACATGGAACAACAGAATTGTTCCCAATTGGGAAAGGAGTATGTCAAGGCTGTATATTGTCACCCTGTTTATTTAAGCTTCTATATAGAGTACATCATGAGAAATGCTGGATTGGATGAAGCACAACCTGAAATCAAGATTGCCGGGAGAAATATCAATAACCTCAGATATGCAGATGACACCACCCTTATGGCAGAAAGCAAAGAAGACCTAAAAGGCCTCTTGATGATAGTGAAAGAGGAAAATGAAAAAGTTGGCTTAAAACTCAACATTCAGAAAACTAAGATCATGGCGTCTGGTCCCATCACTTCATGTTGAATAGATGGGGAAACAGTGGAAACAGTGGCTGACTTTATTTTTCTGGGCTCCAAAATCACTGCAGATGGTGACTGCACCCATGAAATTAAAAGATGCTTGCTCCTTGGAAGGAAAGTTATGACCAACCTAGACAGCATATTGAAAAGCAGAGACATTAGTTTGTCAACAAAGTTCCATCTGGTCAAGGCTATGGTTTTTCCAGTAGTCATGTATGGATGTGAGAGTTGGACTATAAAGAAAGCTGAGTGTCAAAGAATTGATGGTTTTGAACTGTGGTGTTGGAGAAGACTCTTGAGAGTCCATTGGACTGCAAGGAGATCCAACCAGTCCATTCTAAAGGAGATCAGTCCTGAATATTCATTGGAAGGACTGAAGTTGAAGCTGAAACTCCAACACTTTTGCCACCTGATGCGAAGAGCTGACTCATTTGAAAAGACCCTGATGCTGGGAAAGATTGAGGGTAGGAGAAGAATGGGATGACAGAGGATGAGATGGCTGGATGGCATCACTGGTTCAATGGACATGAGTTTGTGTATACTCTGGGAGTTGATGATAGACAAGGAGGCCTGGCGTGCTGTGGTTTATGGGGTCGCAAAGAGTCAGACATGACTGAGCAACTGAACTGAATTGAACTGAACAGGTAACATAATATAAGTAGTAAATAGAGAGGAACAGCGAGCACAAATGGCAAAGATTCCTAAATCATCTTAAGGTCCAAGTAAACAATTGCTTCTAAACATTTAAAATAGAGCCTGATGAGTGAAAAATTAAAGCATCAACAGATAATGACAGTGGAACCATAACGAGCAATATCAGCCCCATCTCCAACCCTAAAAACTTCATCTCTTCCCTTGTATATTAAAAACACAGTAATCTATCTGCAAAAAAGAATTCTGAATGGGTGCTTCAACACTTAATATTAATCTATTGACATTTAAGGAGAGAATTAGTGGAAGAACCCTTTCATGGGCTCTCTTGTCTGCAAGGTAATTATGATTCTGAAATATTGATAAGTGCTCCTTCCAAGAGTAGCTATTTGGCCCTTGAAAGACTGCATTACAACTTGTGATAAATTATCAAAATAAAGGAATAGAGCCTGGTAAGATGAAACAACATTGCTGAGGAGATCAATACAAAACCACTTGGCCTGTACCACCTTGTACTGAATAATTTATAAATGCAAAGGCAAGAATTGGCAAAGATAGAGTAAAAGTAGACTAGCTGGTCATTCTTCATGTGTTTAGGGAAGCCCACTCATGGAGTCAGCAGGGTTACAGTATGGTTTTGTTCTGACCACATGATCATGAGTTTATTTTGCTCAGGCAAAAGCATGATTCATAAAATCTCACCCCATCCATCTCAGAGGTTTTTGAGAACATAGTGAGAAAGCCTGGTGAAAACACATTGAAAAAAAATTTTTATTTATTTTTATTTTTTAAAATTTTATTTTATTTTTAAACTTTACAATATTGTATTAGTTTTACCAAATATCGAAATGAATCCACCACAGGTATACATGTGTTCCCCATCCTAAACCCTCCTCCCTCCTCCCTCCCCATACCATCTCTCTGGGTCGTCCCAGTGCACCAGCCCCAAGCATCCAGCATCGTGCATTGAACCTGGACTGGCGACTCGTTTCATACATGATATTATACGTGTTTCAATGCCATTCTCCCAAATCTCCCCACCCTCTCCCTTTCCCATAGAGTCCATAAGACTGATCTATACATCAGAGTCTCTTTTGCTGTCTCGTACACAGGGTTATTGTTACTATCTTTCTAAATTCCATATATATGCGTTAGTATACTGTATTGGTGTTTTTCTTTCTGGCTTACTTCACTCTGTATAATAGGCTCCAGTTTCATCCACCTCATTAGAACTGATTCAAATGTTTTCTTTTTAATGGCTGAGTAATACTCCATTGTGTATATGTACCACAGCTTTCTTATCCATTCATCTGCTGATGGACATCTAGGTTGCTTCCATGTCCTGGCTATTATAAACAGTGCTGCGATGAACATTGGGGTACACGTGTCTCTTTCCCTTCTGCTTTCCTCAGTGTGTATGCCCAGCAGTGGGATAGAGAAGAGCTAACACCTATCCTACTCAAACTCTTCCAGAAAATTGCAGAGGAAGGTAAACTTCCAAACTCATTCTATGAGGCCACCTCACCCTAATACCAAAACCTGACAAAGATCCCACAAAAAAAGAAAACTACAGGCCAATATCACTGATGAACATAGATGCAAAAATCCTTAACAAAATTTTAGCAATCAGAATCCAACAACACATTAAAAAGATCATACACCATGACCAAGTGGGCTTTATCCCAGGGATGCAAGGATTCTTAAATATCTGCAAATCAATCAATGTAATACATGACATTAACAAATTGAAAAATAAAAATCGTATGATTATCTCAATAGATGCAGAGAAAGCCTTTGACAAAATTCAACATCCATTTATGAAAAATTTTTAAATTACTATTATAAACAGACTTCCTAATTGTATATTTTTTCTTATGACTCTGAGCAAGTTTATGTGTTTATATGTGGACACTTTTTAAATGATTTAAATAATCACATGTCATTTGGGTACAGGAAAAAGGAGAAGAGAAAAAATCTTTTTTAAAGTGTTATATTGGTTTTCATGAGATTGACATATTCCTTAGGTGTTGGTGGTATGATCATAATGTTTATGATTATGATTAAGCCGAAAATGGCTATTTTGCTTGTCCATGTCTTCATACATAGTTGAAGTGGACCCTAAGTATAAGAGGCTAGGTTTTTCCAGTGGTCATATATGCATGTGAAAGTTGGACAGTGAAGAAAGCTGAGCACCGAAGAATTGATGCTTTTGAACTGCGGTGTTGGAGAAGACTCTTGAGAGTCCCTTGGACTGCAAGGAGATCCAGCCAGTCCATTCTGAAGGAGATCAGCCCTGGGTGTTCTTTGGAAGGACTGATGCTAAAGCTAAACTCCAATACTTTGGCCACCTCATGTGAAGAGTTGACTCATTGGAAAAGACTCTGATGCTGGGAGGGATTGGGGAAGGAGGAGAAGGGGACGACAGAGGATGAGATGGCTGGATGGCATCACTGATTTGATGGACATGAGTCTGAGTGAACTCTGGGAGTTGGTGATGGATGGGGAGGCCTGGTGTGCTGCAATTCATGGGGTCGCAAAGAGTCGGACACGACTGAGCGACTGAACTGAACTGAACTAATGAATGAAATAATGTAACTAATGGGTCCTCAAAGATACTGAGAATCCTTATTGAATGGTTTCTGGCCCATCTATAATTTCTGATCTTGCAAGTTGCTACCTAGACAGTGGACTTCCCAGGTGGTTACAGGCAGTAAAGAATCTACCTGCAATGCAGGAGACCCAGGTTCAACTCCTTGGTCAGAAAGATCCCCTGGTGGAGGAAATGGCAACCCAGTCCAGTATTCTTGCCTGGGATATCCCATGTACAGAGGAGACTTTTGGGATACAGTCCATGGGGTCTCAAGAGTCAACCACGACTAAATGTACACAATCCAGACAGTATCGAATCTTACACAGAGTGGCTTAATAATGGTGATACACTGGAGGCCTCCATTATGACTGTATTTGGGTGAAATATTACCTCTTGATATTATTGTAAATTGTTTATGGATGAAGCTTTTGATCTTTCTGACATTACTCATGGCTGGTTCTTCCACATAAGTCAGCTAATTTAATTTTAAGATAATAAAAAGCCCTTTATTTAAAGATGAAGAAACTGTGATTTTATAAGGTTAATTGAATAACAGAAAACTCTAATAAATGATTTTTTAAAGGCTGAAACTTTTGAAATTTGGCATTTAAGTTAGTGTTTTTCTTCCTTTCTTTTACATCCTTGACATCTTTAAATGAATTTTGAGTCATTTTGCCTTACCCTACCATTGAAAATTAATCAGGAGCAGAATTTGCATTGAAAAAATTCTAAATTTGGTAGGCATATTAACCTACCAATCATGGTAGGTGACAAAGTCATAATGACTGAGGATCAATTTTCAAATTACGACCACAGAGCCTCTTCTAAGTGCAAGCACAGGCATTTTTGAAGGAGGCAGATGACTGTTAATAGATTGTTTCTGTACCATGATATAAAAATGAGCATTCATTTATTCTCTTAGTAATGGACACATAACTTTAGGCAATAAATATTTCTCACAATGTTTTCTATTCTGAACCAAATTGAATTCTGATGTACTTGCCATTTAATTTTTGTTGAATTTGTATTTATCAATGGAAAGATCCATTTTTCTCAATTAAAAAAATCAGGATATTAAAAAGATATAAGATGTGAACTATTTTAAAATTTTAAGATGGAATAATACTAGAAACACTTTTGAAGATAAATCCTACTTACTCCTTGAGATGAAGCATATAGATTAGACATGATCCCTCTAATTTACACTAAACAGACATTTTCTGCGCTTGACAGCTACACATCCTCATCAGGATAAATCCTTATCCCTGTGAACTCTATCTTCTCAGTAAGCTGGGAGGTATTGGAAAGCAGAGAAAGTCATGTACAGATGCAAGTGGTGGTGAATAAACAAAGCAATAAGCAGCCATTTCCTAGGCATCTCATTAAAAACAGGTTGTCTCAGGGAAATAAGGAGGTATATCTCCCAGTAGCTGTGTTTAGCATGTTTAATATGCAAACATATGAAGCAAGGTTTTGTGAATAAATTATCAGCTTACTATCAGCCACATTCTGCTTGCTTAAATTTTTTTCTTCTTTCCATTTGCTTAATTTTTCCCTATTATATTGTTCATTTAAATTTGAAATCTGTCATTTGCTGTGGTCAAAATGAGTGGATGCAAACTTGCAGTTTCATAGATGCCTTTGGTGAGCAGTCAGAGCCACTTAGACTAAACAGAACAGTGTAGCTCCTGTCCCAAGAGGAAAATCATTGCCATTTATTTCAGCCTTTTAGACTCAAGGTGAATGTTTACATATTCCAAGAATATAATGGAATGGACTCTATTGGAATGCATATTTTAACAGTCTTCTTTTAAATTGTATTGATGCAAGCTTAAATAATTTCTGAATGTAGGCAGAACAGTGATCTCAAATTATTAAAAGCAACTATATATATATTTATTACATATATACACACATGAACACATATATCTTTGCTGTGAAATAGTTTTGTTGTTTAGGAGTATCATTTTAAAATTGCAAAATATTTAATGTCTGGTAATTTAAAAGGACAAGGGAGATTATATCTTACCACCTTGTCTTTTTGTAGGTTAAGATTCTCAAGTTAAATGAATTGTCCAAGTTTTACCATCTTTAACAGATGCCTAATTTCACTGCCTAAATTCCAATGTTACAAATGCTTTATTTCCTGGTGAAAAATCTAATGATATTCCAGGGCTTATTTCAAAGCTGCTGCTGCTGCTGCTGCTAAGTTGCTTCAGTCATGTCAGACTCTGTGTGACCCCACAGACGGCAGCCCACCAGGCTCCTCTGTCCATGGGATTCTCCAGGCAAGAACACTGGAGTGGGTTGCCATTTCCTCCTCCAGTGCATGAAAGTGAAAAGTCAAAGTGAAGTCGCTCAGTCATGTCCAACTCTTAGTGGTCCCATGTGCTACAGCCTACCAGGCTCCTCCATCCATGGGATTTTCCAGGCAAGAGTACTGGAGTGGGGTGCCATATTTCAAAGCTACAACAGTCCTAAAACTAAAATTTTACTAAATTACCTTTTTTTTTCATTGATTTATTTTAATTGGAAGCTAATTAATTTACAATATTGTGGTGGTTTTTGCCATACATTGACATGAATCAGCCATGGGTGTACATGTATCCCCCTGTCCTGAGACCCCTCCCACTTTCTTCCCCATCCCATCCCTCTGGGTTGTCCCAGTGCATTGGCTTTGAGTGCCCTTTTTCATGCATCAAGCTTGGACTGGTCATCTGTTTCACGTGTGGTAATATACATGTTTCAGTGCTATTCTCTCACATCATCCCACCCTCGCCTTCTCTGACAGAGTCAAAAGTCTGTTCTTTACATGTGTCTTTTTTGCTGTCTTGCACATACGGTTGTCATTACCATCTTTTTAAATTCCATATATATGCATTAATATGCTGTATTGGTGTTTTTCTTTCTGACTTGCTTCATTGTGTATAATAGGCTCCAGTTTCACCCACCTCATTAGAACTGACTCAAATGTGTTCTTTTTATAACTGAGTAATATTCCATTGTGTATATGTACCACAGCTTTCTTATCCATTCTTCTGCTGATGGACATCTAGGTTGCTTCCATGTCCTAGCTATTGTTAACAGTTCTGCAATGAACATTGGGATACACGTGTCTCTTCCAATTTTGGTTTCTTCAGTGTTTATGCCCAGCAGTGGGATTGCTGGGCCATATGGCAGTTCTATTTCCAGTATTTTAAGGAATCTCCACACTGTTCTCCATAGTGGCTGACTAGTTTGCATTCCCACCAACAGTGTAAGAGGGTTCCCTTTTCTCCACACCCTCTCCAGCATTTATTGTTTGTAGATTTTTTGATGGCAGCCATTCTGACTGGCATGAAATGGTACCTCATTGTGGTTTGATTTGCATTTATCTGATAATAAGTGATGTTGAGCATCTTTCCATGTGTTTGTAAGCCATCTGTATGTCTTCTTTGGAGAAATGTCTGTTTAGTTCTTTGGCCCATTTTTTGATTGGGTCATTTATTTTTCTGGTATTGAACTGCAAGAGCTGCTTGTATATTTTGGAGATTAAGTCTTTGTCAGTTTTCCATTTGCTATTATTTTCTCCCATCCTGAAGGCTGTCTTTTTACTTTGCTTATAGTTTCCTTCATTGTGCAAAAGCTTTTAAGTTTAATTAGGTCCCATTTGTTTATTTTTGCTTTTATTTCCATTACTTTGAGAGGTAGGTCATAGAGGATCTTGCTGTAATTTATGTCAGAGAAAGTTCTGCCTATGTTTTCCTCTAGGAGTTTTACATTTTCTAGTCTTACATTTAGATCTTTAATCCATTTTTACTTTATTTTTGTGTACGGTGTTAGAAAGTGTTCTAGTTTCATTCTTTCACAGGAGGTTGACCAGTTTTCCCAGCACCACGTTTTAAAGATGTTTTCTTTTCTCCATTGTATATTCTTGCCTCGTTTGTCAAAAGATGAGGTGTTCACAGGTGCGTGGATTCATCTCTGGGCTTTCTATTTTGTTCCATTGATAAATATTTCTGTTTTTGTGCCAGTATCATACTGTCTTGACTGTAGCTTTGTAGTATAGTCTGAAATCAGGCAGGTTGATTCCTCCAGTTCCCTTCTTCTTTCTCAAGATTGCTTTGGCTACTTGAGGTTTTTTTTGTGTGTGTTTCTACACAAATTGTGAAATTATTTGTTCTAGTTCTGTGAAAAAATAACCATTGGTAGCTTGATAGGGATTACATTGAATTTATAGATTGCTTTGGGTAGTATACTCATGTTCACTGTATTGATTCTTCTGATCCATGAACATGGTATATTTCTCCATCTATTTGTGTCATCTTTGGTTTCTTTCATCAGTGTTTTATAGTTTTCTATATATAGGTCTTTTGTTTCTTTAGGTAAGTTTATTCCTAAATATTTTATTCTTTTGTTGCAGTAGGATTGTTTTCTTAATTTCTCTTTCTGTTTTCTCATTGTTAATGTATAGAATTCAAGGGATTTCTGTGTATTAACTTTATATCCTGCAACTTTACTATATTCATTGATTAGCTCTCTAGTAATTTTCTGGTGGTGTCTTTAGAGTTTTCTATGTAGAGGATCATGTCGTCTGCAAACAGTGAGAGTTTTACTTCTTTCCAATATGGATTCCTTTTATTTCTTTTTCTTCTATGATTGCTGTGGCTAAGACTTCCAAAACTATGTTGAATAGTAGTGGTGAGAGTGGGAACCCTTGTTTCTGACTTTAGAGAAAATGCTTTCAATTTTTTGCCATTCAGGATAATGTTTGTTGTGGATTTATCATAGATGACTTTTATTATGCTGAGGTATGTTCCTTCTGTGCCTGCTTTCTGGAGACTTTTATTATAAATGGGTGTTAAATTTTGTCAAAGGTTTCTTCTGCATCTATTGAGATAATCATATAGTCTTCATCTTTGAATTTGTTAATATTATGTATCACATTGACTGATTTGTTAATGTTGAAGAATCCTTGCATCCCTGAGATAAATCCTACTTGGTCATGATGTATCATCCTTTTAATAACATATTAAAATGTTGTTGGATTCTGTTTGCTAGAATATCACTGAGGATTTTTGCATCTATGTTCATCAGTGATAGTGGCCTGTAGTTTTCTTTTTTTGTGGCGTCTTTGGGTTTGGTATTAGTGTGATGGTGGCCTCATAGAATGAGTTTGGGAATTTACCTTCCTCTGCAATTTTCTGGAAGAGTTTGAGAAGGATAGCTGTTAGCTCTTCTGTAAATTTTTAGTATAATTCAACTGTGAATCCATCTTGTCCTGGGATTTTGTTTGTTGGAAGGTTTTTTATTACAGTTTCAATTTCTGTGCTTGTGATGGGTCTGTTAAGAGTTTCTATTTCTTCCTGGTTCAGTTTTGGAAGTTTATACTTTTCTTAAAATGCATCCATTTCTTCCAAGTTGTACATTTTATTGGCATATAATTGCTGATAGTAGTCTCTTATGATCCTCTGTATTTCTGTGTTGTCTGTTGAGATTTCTCCATTTTCATTTCTAATTTTACTGATTTGATTCTTCTCCCTTTTTTCTTGATGAGATGGGCTAATGCTTTGTCTATTTCATTTATCTTCTCAAAGAACCAGCTTTTAGTTTTGCTGGTTTTCACTATTAGCTCCTTTGTTTCTTTTTCATTTATTTCTGCTTTTATTTTTATGATTTATTTCCTTCTACTGACTTCTTTTTCTAGTTGCTTTAGGTATAAGGTAGGTTATTTATTTTATGTTTCTCTTGTTTCTTGAGGTAAGCTTGTATTGCTATGAACCTTCCTCTTATTAAATAAAAAGTTATTTTTGAAGATTTTGGTTTATAAAGTCAGAGGTTGATACGGTTAGTTTTGTAGTGTGTAATATTGTATTTCATTAATTTTACCTTCACTTTTTACATGATGAGATTTTTTTATTAAGGAAATCTTTATCAATTAGCAAGATTTAGATGTTTTGATTTCACTCACTAACAGAACAAATGAAAGAGGAAAAAACAAAAGGAAACAAAAAAAGGAACTGGCAAAATGTCAAAAGAGGAGGGAAGAGAAAGATCTTCAGGAGAATGGATGCATACCTCTGGAAGGCAGTTGCGCACTGAGCAGGACTGATGGAGTTGTGGGGTCTGTAAGAAGCAGTGCTTCTCTGAACGAAAGTGGGTGGGGAGGAGCAAATGAGGGTGCCCCCATCAATCAGATCTCATCCCAAGACAATTTGGATGCTCTGAGGAATGAGGGTGATGAATCACAGCCTAAGACACTCTGGGAGGCTGTGTCCTGGTTGCCATTTAACATGTATAAAATATTAACACATTTGTACTTGGCATGAAGTGAGACCTTGCAAGGGTTTTCCTGGTAAATATTGCTGAACAGAGCTAACATCCATTTTTTTTAAGTAGGAAGGACATGGAAAATAGAGCCACTAGTTCAATGATGCTCTAGAGAGGAAAGACTGTAATTTTGCCTTTGTCAATTTAAAGGAGTTTTGGCTCACAAAAATGTTATTAAAAGGTTATGCATGGAGATAGTGACCCTGTTTAGCACTTCTGAATTCTTCTAGGAAAGTGTTAAATACGTGTAAGATGGAACCGTAATGAGGATCACTGATCACAAGTGAGAGTACATTATGTTTCTCAGTCAAATCAGACTATTTCAGAATACATTGAAGAAGGGTAACACTTAAATAATTTTAACTGCAGATGGATATTAAAGGGTGTTTTGTGATTTTCCTACTTTGGATGCCCATCCTGTAAATGCATATCCCCTATTGTAAGCAAATTGAAATTAAACATTAATTAGCTTAGAAGTTTGATTATTTATACATATACTGCATGATTTCAAAAACACCGATCAATGAGAGAGAGAGAGATATCATTTCTCTTACGAGGACACATTGTTAGGCTGACTGTTTTTTTTTTTTTTTTTTTCATTAAACAAAATGCAATAGTATTATATTTTGTGTTACATGTAGCCTGAAGAATTCCAGTCTAATGGCTTCTTTTTATATTGCAGAGAATTGTGGCCCAAGGAAGTGAGGTCACAAAGCAGCCCTGCTGGTTTAGCTGGTTTTCTGATGACACATTTTTTTAGACAGTGGAGATGTTCATTCTTCTTTACTCTGGTTCTCTCTCTCTCTGATATGAGAGGATCCAAATATCTGCTCATTTCCTCATGGGTCTGTGAATGAGGCACAGTCTTTATGAGATGGATGCAAATGTCTGACACAGTCCTGAATGGGGTAATGGCAGGAAGGAGCAGCTCTGGGCCTCTCTAGAGTTCTCGATCATGGTTTTTTGGTTTTTTTTTTAACTTTATTTTATTTTTAAACTTTACAATATTGTATTGGTTTTGCCAAATATCGAATCCACCACAGGTATACGTGTGCTCCCATTCCCGAACTCCCCTCCCTCCTCCCTCCCATACCATCCCTCCGGGTCATCCCAGTGCACCAGCCCCAAGCATCCTGTATCCTGCATCGAACCTGGACTGGTGACTCGTTTCATACATGATATTCTACATGTTTCAATGCCATTCTCCCAAATCTTCCCACCCTCTCCCTCTCCCACAGAGTCCATAAGACTGTTCTATACATCAGCGTCTCTTTTGCTGTCTTGTATACAGGGTTATTGTTACCATCTTTCTAAATTCCATATATATGCGTTAGTATACTGTATTGGTGTTTTTCTTTCTGGCTTACTTCACTCTGTATAATAGGCTCCAGTTTCATCCACCTCATTAGAACCAATTCAAATGTATTCTTTTTAATGGCTGAGTAATACTCCATTGTGTATATGTACCACAGCTTTCTTATCCATTCATCTGCTGATGGACATCTAGGTTGCTTCCATGTCCTGGCTATTATAAACAGTGCTGCGATGAACATTGGGGTACATGTGTCCCTTTCCCTTCTGGTTTCCTCAGTGTGTATGCCTAGCAGTGGGATTGCTGGGTCATAAGGCAGTTCTATTTCCAGTTTTTTAAGAAATCTCCACACTGATCTCCATAGTGGCTGTACTAGTTTGCATTACCACCAACAGTGTAATAGGGTTCCCTTTTCTCCACACCCTCTCCAGAATTTATTGCTTGTAGACTTTTGGATTGCAGCCATTCTGACTGGCGTGAAATGGTACCTCATACTGATTTTGATTTGCATTTCTCTGATAATGAGTGATGTTGAGCATCTTTTCATGTGTTTGTTAGCCATCTGTATGTCTTCTTTGGAGAAATATCTATTTAGTTATTTGGGCCATTTTTTGATTGGGTCATTTTAAAATGAAAATCAGTTGACTGACTATATCATCCAAATTTGAAACTAAAAACCATACAGTTTATTAAGAGAACAGTTGGGATAGAAGATAAAATTGGGCTGAGGTTGCAAACATTCTAAAAATAAAGTCTTCTTTATCTCTAGATAAAAATTCACCCAATAATACTCTTCAAATTACCCTTGCAGTTATTAACTATATGGACTAGGGAGAAAAAAAAAAAGTAAGGAACATTTTGAATTGACTGGAAAGCATGATAAAATTACTTTAGAATAAATAAGATATGATTGTGATGATGGTAAATGAAATAGTAAACAGGAGGACAGAGTGTAATCAAACAAAAACAAGTGTTCAATATTCATTCTGTCCTTTGATTTTCATCCAAATCCATGCCTGACTTTTACTCTACTTTCACTTATTCATTACTTATATCAAGATTTCCTATACTGCAGGTGCTGTGCTGGGCTCTGGAGGCATAATGATGGTCTAGAGTAAAAATGCCTTTGAAAACCCATATATCTGTGTTCAGCAAAGACTTCTCCATTACTGTGTCTTTATCCTTGGAGAAGTTATTGAACTTCATCCAGCCTCTGTTACAAAAATGAAAATAGTAATTCATACCTCTTAAGACTAAGTAAAATAATATATTTAATCTTTTAGGTTTAACATTATCTGGCTTATAATCATTCCATAAATGATAGAAATTTATTGTTCAGATACTTGTTATAAATTTATTCAAAAACCACATGTCAAGTATTTAATATAAATCATGAAGAAAGTTGGTTGTACAAGATAAATTACTAAGTAAAATAAAGGTCACATCATTAGGACTGTGACTGACTCTTCCCTGGCTTTCCAAAAGCCATTCTTAAACCTGTCTCCTTTGTCACCTCCCACAATAAGGCTAGGAAAAAAAAAAAAAAAAAAACTTGTTTGACAACCTCCCTGGAAGCTAGAAGAATTATTGGTCAATACCTGATGAAAGGCTGTTTTAGAAAACAATTTTCCCCCCTGATAAAACAGAATTCCTTTTTTCCTGACCATTCCTTTCTATAAGTTTGAAATGATAATCTACAGATATAAAAACCACAACTACCACATCCTTTTTGTAGCTAGGGCAACAGCCAAGATCATTGCCAAAATGCTAACCAGGAACTCTGGCATAACTGAGATGTGCATCAACACTGAATCTGCTAAACTCTGTATATTTATTCATGAGAAAAAGGTCATTATTACTTCAGGAAATGTCAGTCAGGTATTCTAGGTTTTATGACTTCAATCATTCTAATTGATGAAAGAGTTATGTTATTGAATGGTCAGGGTTAGAAGGCAGCCTACAGGAACCATGTCTAATATTTTAGTCTCTATGGGAACAGTGCCTTGGGGTTACTCCTAGAGAAGATGACATGAAAATTATAATTTTAAAAGTAAATAACAGGCTGGATAGCCTGGGAGTTTGGGATTGACATGTATACACTGCTATATTTAAAATAGATAACTAATAAGCAAATGAATTACTTTTGAAAAAAAAAGTAAATAGCAGTTCTCTTTGGTTTCTAAAAGCTTGTCCATGGTTTGTCCTAATGTGGATGTCTTTGGGCTCATCTTGCTTAGAGTTTGCTCAGCTTCTTTAATCTGTAGGTTTCTGTCATTTTCCAAATTTGTAAGTGGTCTGCTGCTACTGCTGCTGCTGCTGCTAAGTCGCTTCAGTTGTGTCTGACTCTGTGCGACCCCATAGATGGTAGCCCACCAGGCTCTCCTGTCCCTGGGATTCTCCAGGCAAGAACACTGGAGTGGGTTGCCATTTCCTTCTCCAATGCATGAAAGTGAAAAGTGAGAGTGAAGTCGCTCAGTCGTGTCTGACTCTTAGCGACCCCATGGACTAAATATGTCAATTAAAAGATAAAGATGGTAATGTGGATCAAAAATCATGACCACATTATCCAGAAGAAACTCACTTGCCATGCTGGCAGTTTGAAAGTAAAAAAGATATGCTGTAAAAATATTAATGAAAAGAAAGCAAAATGGCTATATTAAGACCAAATAAAGCTGACATCAGAGCAAAGAAAATTACCAAATACACAAAGAAACATTATATAATGATGAAAGAGTAAGTCCACCAAGAAGACATGGCAATCCTAAATGAGCATTCATTAAACAATAAAGCTTCAAAATATGTAAAGGAAAAATTGATGAAAATGAAAGGATAAATACATAAATTTACTATTGATGATAATTAAACATTCTCTATAAACCGTGGATGAAACTAGACAGAAAATCAGCAAGGATGTAAAAGAATCCAACATCATCGAACAAAGGATTGAATGCACATTAATAGAATATGGCACGTCTGCATGAATAGCATGTTCCTTTAAAATTCCCATTGAATAAATACCGATATATAATATTGATTGATATAAATCAGTTTAGTTGCTCAGTCATGTCTGACACTGTGACACCATGGACTACAGCAATCCAGGATTCCCTGTCCATCACCAACTCCTGGAGCTTGCTCAAACTCATGTCCATCGATTGGTGATACTGTCCAACCATCTCATCCTCTGTTGTCCCCTTATCCTCCTGCCTTCAGTCTTTCCCAGGATCAGGGTCTTTAACAATGAATCGGTTCTTCCCATCAGGTGGCCAAAGTATTGGAGTTTCAGCTTCAGCATTAGTCTTTCCAACGAATATTCAGGACTCATTTCCTTTAGGATTGACTGGTTTGATCTCCTTGCAGTCCAAGAGAATCTCAAGAGTCTTCTCCAACACCACAGTTCAAAAGCATCAATTCTTCTGCTCTCAGCTTTCTTTACAGTCTAACTCTCACATCCATACATGACTACTGGAAAAACCATAGCTTTGACTAGACTGGCCTTTGTTGGAAAAATAATGTCTCTGCTTTTTAATATGCTTTCTAGGTTGATCATAGCTTTTCTTTCAAGAAGCAAGCATCTTCTAATTTCATGGCTGTAGTCATCATCTGCAGTGATTTTGGAGCCCTCAAAAATAAAGTCTCTCACTGTTTCCCCATCTATTTGCCATGAAGTGATGGGACTGGATGCCATGATCTTTGTTTTTTGAGTGTTGAGTTTTAAGCCAATTTTTTCACTCTCCTTTTCACTTTCATCAAGAGGCTATTTCTTTTCTTTTTTTTCCTTTTGCTTTCTGCCATAAGGGTGGTGTCATCTGTATATCTGAGACTATTGATATTTCTCCTGGCAATCTTGATTTCAGCTTGTGCTTCAGCCAGCCTGGCATTTCCCATGATGTACTCTGCATATAGGTTAAATAAACAGAGTGATGATATGCAGCCGTGACATACTCCTTTCCCAAATTGTAACCAGTCTGTTGTTCCATTTCGGTTCTAACTGTTGTTTCTTGGCCAGCATACAGATTTCTCAGGAGGCAAGTAAGGTGGTTTGGTGACATTATAGGAATCAGTGAACTAAAATGGACTGGAATGGGCAAATTTAACTCAGACGGCCATTATATCTACTCCTGTAGGCAAGAATCCCTTAGAAGAAATGGAGTAACCCTCCTAGTCAACAAAAGACTCTGAATGCAGTACTTGGGTGCAGTCTCAAAAATGACAGAATGATCTCTGTTCATTTTCAAGGCAAACCATTCAATATCACAGTAATCCAAGTCTATGTCCCAACCAGTAATATTGAAGAAGCAGAATTTGAATGGTTCTATGAAGACCTACAAGACCTTCTAGAACTAACACCAAAAAAAGATGTCTTCATCATAGGAGACAGGAATGCAAAAGTAGGAAGTCAAGAGAACCTGGAGTAACAGGCAAGTTTGACTTTGGAGTACAGAATGAATCAGAAAAAAGGCTAACAGAGTTTTGCCAAAAGAATGCACTGGTCATAGCAAACACCCTCTTCCAACAACACAAGAGATGACTCTACACATAGACATCACCAGATGGTCAACATTGAAATCAGATTGATTATATTCTTTGCAGCCAAAGATGGAGAAGGTCTATACAGTCAGCAAAAAAAAAAAAAGACTGGAAGATGACTGTGGCTCAGATCCTGAACTCCATATTGCAAAATTCAGACTTAAATTGAAGAAAGTAGGGAAACCACTAGGCCATTCAGGTATGACCTAAGTCAAATCTCTTATGATTATACAGTGAGTGTTACAAATAGATTCAAGGAATTAGACCTGTTAGACAGAGTACCTGAAGAATTATGAACAGAGAAGAACTATGTACATGACATTGTACAGGAAGCATTGATCAAGTACATCCCCCAAAAGAAATTAAAAGACAAAATGGTTGTCTGAGGAGGCCTTACAAATAGCTGAGGAAAAAAGAGAAGCTAAAGGCAAAGGAGAAAAGGAAAGATATCCATTTGAATGCGGAGTTCCAAAGAATAGCAAGGAGAGTTAAGAAAGCCTTCATTAGAGATCAATGCAAAAAATAGATGAAAACAATAGAATGGGTAAGACTAAAGATTGCTTCAAGAAAATTAGAGATACCAAGGGAACATTTCATGTAAAGATGGGCACAATAATGGGCAGAAATGGTACATGCCTCACAGAAGCAGAAGATATTAAGAAGAGGTGGCAAGAATACACAGAAGAACTGTACAAAAAAGATCTTCATGACCCAGATAATCACGATGGTGTGATCACTCACCTAGTGCCTGATGTCTTGGAATGTGAAGTCAAGTGGGCCTTAGGAAGCACCACTACGAACAAAGCTAGTGGAGGTGATGGAATTCCAGTTGAGCTATTTCAAATCCGAAAAGATGATGCTGTGAAAGTGCTGCACTCAACATTCCAGCAAATTTGGAAAACTCAGCAGTGGCCACAGGACCGGAAAAGCTCAGTTTTCATTCCAATCCCCAAAAAAGGCAATGCCAAAGAATGCTCGAACTACCGCACAATACCTCTCATCTCACACAAGAGTAAAGCAGTGCTCAAAATTCTGCAAGCCAAGCTTTAACAGTACGTGAACCATGAGCTTCCAGATGTTCATGCTGGATTTAGAAAAGGCAGAGCAACCAGAGATCAAATTGCCAACATCCATTGCATCATAGAAAAAGAAGAGATTTCCAGAAAAAACATCTCCTTCTGCTTTATTCACTACACCAAAGCCTTTAACTGAGTGAATCACAACAAACTGGAAAATTCTTAAACAGATGGGAATACCAGACCCCCTTACTTGCCTTCTGAGAAATCCTAGGCTGTATAACATGGCTAAATGAATTTTAAAGAGTTAAAATTTTATAGCATATGTTCTCTGACCACAATGAAATAAAACTAGGAATCAATAACAGAGAGATGACAGAAAATTTTCCAAGCACTTATAAACTAAAGTCTGCTTCAAAATAATCCAAGGATGGAAAAATTGCAGGAAAATAGAATAGGTAGATATAAATGAAACTAAAATGTATCAAAAAATCATCATGCTAAGGCAGTATAAGGGGAAATTTTATAGCACTAAATGTATACATTGGAAAAAAAGAGCAAGTTTCAAATCAGTAATCTAAGCTCTCACTGCATTTCCATAAAGAAGAGCAAAAGAAAACAAACAGTGGACTTTCCTGGTGGCTCATTGGTAAAGAATCTGCCTGCCAGTGCAAGAGACCTGGATTCAGTCCCTAGTCCTGCAAGATCCCACCTGTGTCAGAGTAACTAATGTCCATGTACCACAACTACTGGGCCTGCCCTAACAACAAGAGAAGCCACGGAGTGAGAACCACTCGCACACGAGCAGAGAGTGGCCCTTACTTGCCCCAACCAGAGAGAGCCTGCACACAGCATTGAAGACCCAGCACGGACAAAAATAAATAAATAAAGTTATATTAACAAAAGAAAGACAAGGGAAGGAAGAAAATAAAGACAATCAGAAATGAATGAAAATAAAAATAAAACCTTTAGAAAAAGAATGAACAAAGAAATGTTTTTCTGGAAAAAATCAATAAAATTAGCAAACATTTAGCAAACTGTTTAGCAAAAATGTTTTAAGAGAAAAATAGAAGATTGCCAGTATCAGGAGTGAAAGAAACTTGTATACACTAGTAGGAAAGTGAAAGATACTACAGTTCTGAATATACAGATCTGAAAACATGGGTAAATTGAGCCAATTCCTAAAAGAACAAACAAACAAACAAACAAACACAGATGACCACAACCTACTCAACATAAAGTAAATCATTTGAATGATCCTTTCAGGGCTTCAAAATCACTGCAGATGGTGACTGCAGCCATGAAATTAAAAGACGCTTATTCCTTGGAAGAAAAGTTATGACCAACCTAGATAGCATATTCAAAAGCAGAGGCATTACTTTGCCAACAAAGGTTCGTCTAGTCAAGGCTATGGTTTTTCCTGTGGTCATGTATGGATGTGAGAG
>NW_011495053.1:1764376-1798412 GCF_000754665.1 Bison bison bison | reverse complement strand
CTATTCTGAAGGAGATCAGCCCTGGGATTTCTTTGGAAGGAATGATGCTGAAGCTGAAACTCCAGTACTTTGGCCACCTCATGTGAAGAGTTGACTCATTGGAAAAGACTCTGATGCTGGGAGAAATTGAGGGCAAGAGGAGAAGGGGATGACAGAGGATGAGATGGCTGGATGGCATCACTGACTCGATGGACGTGAGTCTGAGTGAGCTCCGGGAGTTGGTGATGGACAGGGAGGCCTGGCGTGCTGCAATTCATGGGGTCACAAAGAGTCAGACACGACTGAGCGACTGATCTGATCTGACCTGATCACATCTATTAAGGAATTTGAATTCCTAACTTAAAACCAAACAACAAACAAATGAAAACCTCAAGAAAAAAATACTTCATTGAGATTGTTTTCACTAGAGACTTCTACCAGAACTTTAAAGAGTAATTGAGTCCAATTCAGTATAATCTCTTCCAGAAATTAGACGAGTGAATCATTCACAGCTTGTTTTATGAAGCTAATTTCATTCAAATACTCAAACCAGACAAAAAGTACAAAGGCAAACATACACAGAAACAATTGTAGACCAAAACCTATATGAATGTATTTGTACAAATCATTAACATAATATTAACAATTAGAAATCACCATTACATAAAATGATTTATGCACCATGATAAAGGAGCCTTCATTTTAGGGATTCAAGACTGGTTCAGTATTCAGAAATCAATACACATAATAAACTCTATTTATAGACTTAGGAAGAAAAAAATTCAAACTTTTATATATTCAGTGTGAAAAATGTATTTAAGAAAATTCAACATTCATTCACGATAAAAATTCTAAGAAAAGTGGAACTAGAAGGGAACTTTCTCAACTTGATAAGGAACAACAACAGAAAATACAACAAGCATTATATTTCATTTTGAATTTAAATAAGTAAAACAAGTTTTGAAAAACTGAATCTCTTCCTGCTCTGATGGAATAAGGCAAGGGTGCCTGCTCTCACCACTCTTTTGGATTTGTGTTGGAAGTTTTAGCCAGTGCAATAAGGCAAGAAAGGGAAATTAAAGACATACAGATTGGAAAGGAAGAAAAAAAATAACTACTTATTTTGCTTATTTGCTTATGGCATGTTTGTGTATTGTTTTAATTTATGTTGCTGTCACAAAAATGCCAGAGAATGGGTGACTTACACAGGAAACACTTATTTCCTCATGATTCCCAGACCCCTTTGCAGACAGCATATATTACATGGGCTCTGAATTCAGAGCTGGATTATGCAATGGATGAATTGGAAAGGCAGTAGTGTGTTCCGGGGCTGGATACTGCAGGTGGCTTCCTAGTGGAGTTGGGTGGCCCTGGACTGTTGAAGAGCAGATTCTCACGTAGTTGCTCCTGGAAACTCAGCCCAGTATTCACCCCTTGAGCACTTCCAGGACTTCTGGATGCCATTGAATATTTTGTAATGAATCTCTTTCTGTTTAAACCTGAAGTGTGATCTGCCCTCTGCTGCTGAATTCTGACCAATACAAGGCAGGTGGACTCTGTTCATGAGAAAATGTCACATGTTATTTCCTTTTAGCATAGAGCCAACTTGAAATAGGTGACAACTAGCCTGCATTTTTTCTCATGGGAAAATTTCTTATTGCCTATGTAAGTGTAGGATTTGGTTATCGGGATACCTGTATATCATTTTCTAAATTTTAAGTCTGCCTGGAGACTTGGAAATGTCTAGTAAATATTATAATAAATGTCATTTTAGGAGACTTGTAGATCTAAATGTGATGGAGTTGATTAAATAAGTAGCATTATCATTGATGTTTTATATCAAAGAATTTATCATATAAGATAGTAGAATTAAGCCTATAATCACTTAATTATTTCCTGTACACTTTGGTGAGTGGGACTTCAAAGACATGGTAGAATCAAGACAGAACATATTCTCACTTTAAACCTTATTCCAAAGTCTTAATGATGATGTTGAATTTCAGGAACCAGATCTTATGTCTGGGCCAATAGCCAGTAACGGGTACATTAAGACAATGGAGAATATTCTCTGTGCATTTGAGAAGAATGTGTGTTTTGCTATGGTTGGGTGGGAAATAAAGCAGGGATAAAGTACAGGGTTTAGTTGAGAAGGAAGAACAGAACAGCCTAATTTGAATGACCATTTTCAGTGTTGGCATTGGAGAGACGACACAGCCTCCCTCACATACCCTGCCGTAAGATTGTGAATTGGTATCACATTTTAGTAAAATGGGGTAACACGCAGAAAATCTTAGTGAAATACTTTACAGAAATCTGGCTTCTTTTATAAAAAAGAATTTTATTGAGGTATAGTTGGTTTACAATGTTGTATTAATTTCTGCTGTATAGAAAAATGATTCAGTTATACATATACAGACATTCTTTTTTAATATTCTCTTCCATTGTAGTTTATCACAGAATATTAATTATAGTTCTCTGTGCTATACAGTAAGACCTTGCTGTTTTAAACTCACTTCTAAGTATTGATTTTCAGGAAATAATGTAAGATGAAGAGAAATCTAAAATATAGCATATGTAATCCATAAGTGATCAATCTGGATTTGTGAATGTGTGTGTGCATGTATGTGTGTGTTATAAGTTGTAAACCACTTAATGGACATGTGCACAAAGCTATATTTAAAACGGATAACCATCAAGGACCTTACTATATAGCACAGTATCTCTGCTCAATATCATGTGGCAGCCTGGTTGGGAGGGGAGTTTTGGGGAGAATGGATACATGTGTCTATATGCTTGAATCCCTTTGCAACAGTGAAACTATCACATCATTGTTAATTGGCTGTACCTCAATACAAAATAAAAATTTGAAAGGATAGATGATTATTAAATAAACTGTAGTTCACTTAACAACCAAATACCATTCCACAATTAATGGTATAGTTTTATATTTCACATAAAAAGATACTGATATCAAATTAAGTGAAAAAAGCAGCCTTGACAGAAACAAATCATATAATGACTTGTTTATAAATATGATACATAGCAGTCATGCTGAGGCACTAGATTAAAAGCAAACAGTGGTTCTCACTAAGAAGATTTTTCTTCCTTTCTGCTCTTACATTTTGCCTACAGTTTATTTGTTTTTTTTAATCATAATGAGTTTGATATTGAAAAATATTCTTTGACAAATACAAAATTTGGATTTTTAGAGTTGGTACTATAGAGATGAGAAAAGCTTAAATTTGGAGATGGAGGGCTGAGAAGAGAATAAAATGAAACCTACTTCCAAGAATTAACTAAGAAAACCACAATATAAAGTTGATAACAGAAGACAATGAAGAGTCAATTCAGTGTTCAAAAGAGCACAAGTATAGATTGAAATGAGACTGGTCTTCTTGAATTTAAGAATTCTAAAGTCCTGTCTGAGAAATAGAGGGTATAATGCTTGGTCAGTTTAGCGGTGAGCCATGGTGGAATTCAGATAAAAGTGAAGTGGCTGTGAACGTAAGCTCAAAATAACTGCTAACACTTATGTGATGCTTGTAATGTGTTAGTTGGGCGCTGTCCCGAATACTTTACAGGTCTCACCAATACTCATTTATCTTTCACAATCACCAAAAAGAGTTTCCGTTACTTTTATGCATGAAGTGCAGAGATTTGTAGGTGTCAGAACTGGGATTCCAATTCAAGCATCTGTCCACAGTATCCTGTGCTCTTGACAGTGAGGCCATAGAGCTGATGTAACTTTAGTCTGAACCATCTTCAGCACTGAAGTCGGAAGAATGATGGCAGGGCAACTTGTAAAGGTGGGGGGGAAAAGCTGAGAGCCAAATGCTGAAGGTGAGACCATCCCTTGAGGTTAGTAAAATATAATAATGATGGAGAATCATCATATAAACTCTTAATGTATGCATACTCTTGCAAGAAAAAGAAATCAAAATCATTTATGGACTTTATAACCCTGAGGATTAATATCTTTTCATGTTGGCAAATGGGCTTACACAGAAACCTTGAAACAGCCGCTCCCCTTTTTGTTCTCTCTGATTTCAAATAAAAACGCAGCCTAGTTTGCCTCAAGGTCATTGGTCTCTAATTTAGAATGCAATACTTCCAAGCCTGCTGACAAAGCCTATTGTTAGACTCTAAATAAAAACAACAACCAAAGCATGGAAGAAGTAGAATATTTAATTATGTTTTACTTGTAAAATTATAAAGTGAAGAAAATTTGGTGATGTAACATTCAAGGTTGTGACCTTCAGTGGGGAATAGCTCTAAAAGATAGAATTTGAACTTCTGGAATTGCACAATTCTAGAACAGTTCTCTGATGGCCACCATGATTCCTGATCCAGAGCATGTGAGCCTTTTCATTCCCTCTTCTTGAGGGTGGACATAACCTCTGAATATGCACTATCTGGAAGCTAGGTCCCTTGACTCAGTTACTTCTTACCATGAATGGTGGTAGATGGTCACTCTCATGATTAAGTTATGTTGCATAGAGAGCCTACTGGAAGGGGAATGGAAGGTCACCTTGATGGACACACACCTGCCTGGGATAAGGAACTCCTCGTGCAATGGGGGTAGGGGTCCCAGCAAGGATCTTTGTGTGGCCTAGAAGAGCTGAGAGAGACCTCCAGCTAGTGAGTAGACAGGGACCTCTATCCCCCTACCTCAGCGGATTTCACTGTTCCACCATCTTATTAATAAATGAACTTGGAGGAGCTCCTGACCTCCAGATTAAATGCACAGCCTGGCAACTTGACTTCTACCTCTGAGACCAGGTCATACCCAAATCCCCATTCCCAGGAAACTCCGACATCATAAAGCTGTGCTGTTTTAAGCTGATAAATTTGTGTTAATTTGTTATGGAACAGCAATAAACCAACATATAACACTGAGAAAATGGACCATGTCAGAAAGTGAAATGAAATAACACAACTGATTTTATTTTTGTAAATACCATGACACATTCTGACAGATAATTAAAGTTACCTAGGTGGAAGTTGGCCAGAGCTGTAGTTAACATTTCAAAACTTTCAGCAATTACTCATTTTAGCTCCTGTCCAGTACACTAAATTATCCTCAGCAAATCATTAAATACTCATTAAGCGCCCATATGCACCTGCTGCTTCACAGGGCACAGGTACTGAAAGTCAACACAAAACTAGATAATAGCAAACGGTGAAAAAGGAAACACTTAGTTCTGATATGAGCAGGTCTGGCTTTCCCTGACCCTTGCTTTCAGGGTTAAAGCAAACACAGGGATAGAGAAAGTAACTGAGACCAATGGAGGGAGTTCAGGCAGTCAAAGAACCTGATTTCACACTGAGGTTTTTTTAATTGCATATTTCAGGGCCCAACCCATGTGATCAGAATGCCCATAAATGGGGTCTGAGAATTTGTGTTTTACAAATTTCTCTAGATATTTCTAAAGCACGGCTACCAGCTGAGAAGATAAATGAGACCAAGAGTGGCAACTAAAGTTTCATTTTCAAGCACTTTAATGACTAAGTAACTTAAATTTTCCAATTATTTCAGCAATTACTTATTCTCTGGTGACTCAGAGAAGAAAAGCATCGCCCCAGTCCTCAAGAGTCTCACAGCCTAGGACAGAGACTGTCAGGGCGTGTGCTAGGTGCCGTACCATCCTGTAAACAAGGTCAGAAGTGCAGTTAGGATCCGCTGGGGGAAAAATGCTGGTGGAAAGGAGACTTGATGGAGGAAAGGGTATTGGAGTGGGACCTCAACATTTGAGCCAGATGTCAGTGTAACAAGTTCTTTCTGTTGGCATATATTTGATACATATTCTAAAAAACTGTGAAACAAAACGGCGCTATGATTGAGAGTTTGAGCTCAGACAGGTGGGATTGATTCCCAGATCTAATGTTTGGCTTTCTCCTTTTTGCACTGGGGTGACCTCACAGAGGATTGTATTTCTGAGAATTATATGTGGGTATACTCTTAGCATGCTCTCTGCCACATGTTATTATTTTTCTTGCTGCTGTGCCCTGTACAACCATAGCTATTGGGATGTTCAGTAAGATCATATTTGAAGAAAGCTAGAAGCAGGTCTTACTCCTCAAAGATTCTCATCTGGTCTAAGAAGAAGATTGAGACACACGAGCAGATAGTTTCAGCTCTTCCCCGTGACTGCACCAGAGGCATAGCAGTGGCTGTGAAAGAGAAGAGTGGGTTTAATTTTGCCTGGAGGAGTGAAGCAGAGAGGTGAAACTTTTCAAGGAGTTATTTTCAGTAAGCTTTAAGGATCTCTTGGGAGTTTATCAGACACAGAAGGAAAGGTATGGAAACAGGTTTTCCAGGTGACGGTAAGGGGAAGCTGAGAATATTTGTGCCAGAAAAAGCTTTCAGTTCTCATGATCTGCTCATCAGATGTTTTTAAGGCATTGTTTTAGCCAAGTCCAAGATGTCATTTCCATAAAGAATTTTTAGACATGTGAATGGACATGTATATACCATTTCTTTGTTATTTATACAAGCTATATTCCTTGGATGGAACACGCCAATATTTTTTACTGTGAGCAGTACTTGAAAACATGTGACACCTTTGAGTGCTGATCATGTATTATAGTAGAAGCTTAGTCACTAAAGTGTCCGACTCTTGCAACCCCAAGGATTGTAGCCTGCCAGGCTCCTCTGTCCATGGAACTCTCCAGGCAAGCATACTGGAGTGGGTTGCCATTTCCTTCTCCAGGGGATCTTCCCAACCCAGGAATCAAACCCAGGTCTCCTGCATTGCAGGCAGATCATGTGTTAGAGCAGGCAGATTATTAAGCAAAGGATGTATTATCACACACACAAAAAAGAATAAAATCTTGAGTCCTTCTAGAAACATCTAAGAAACCTTGTGTATTGTGAAAAGTATACATTGGTTATTTGAAAAGGAATGCTTTGTCCTCTGTAGAACTAGTTCTCAAATTCAAAAGTTTGATTTTTATTCATTTTACTGTGAAATCAAGGTGCTATGGAAACTACTTGCGGTAATGAATGAGTTTTGCCTGTTTTACTCCATGGGCTAGCAGGGTTTTTTGTGTTGTCTCTTTCTGTGATATCTGGATCCAATAACAATTATGTAAAGAAATGTTTTACTTTCTTAGAATTGTATTATAGAAGCACTGGCGAACTCTGGATCATATATCATAATATTTTCTCTTTAAGGATATTGTGGATCAGAAAGAGGGAAGGGGAACTAGACGGGAATGATTTTTCCTGAGCTTGTGACGCCAGTAGGAGAAAAGTAAAGCCAGTGAAGTATTCTGCTATGTAGAGAAAGACTTTTAAATAAACCACCTTCTTTGTTGTTGTTTTTGTTCAATCACTAAGTTGTGTCTGACTTTTTGCGACCCCACGAACAGCAGCACGCCAGGCTTCCCTGTCCTTCACTATCTCCCAGAGTTTGCTCAAACTCATCTCCATTGAGTCAGTGATGCCATCCAACCATCTCATCCTCTGTCATCCCCTTCTTCTCCGGTTTTCAATCTTTCCCAGTCTCAGGGTCTTTTCCAATGAATCGGCTCTTCTCTGTTTGTTTATATGATGAAGATCAGGGGTTTGTACTAATAGAAATGACAGGCTTTTTTAGCAGTTACTACATACAGATTAAACAAATCAAAGAGTCCAAGAAACCCAACCATGCCCACTCACCTAGCCTCTCCATGTGTTTGGCAGCTCTGGACATTTTGTGGGAGCAGTGACTTGGTTGAACTATTTCAAGAATCAGGAAAAGAGGGGAAAATACATAAACTGTAGAACCCCTCCCCGAAAAACTGTCATCTTGGACTAGTTGGTATTTCTTGATTGAACTGGAGACCTCAAATTGCAGTAAGATAGTGCACTGAAAATGAATTATTTGCATGTGTTCTTACACTCAGTGAATGGCTCAGAGAACAGCACTGTGTTTTGAACAGCACATCCTTTCTCACAGACCTGATTTTCCTGGTGTTCAAGTTATTCCTGACTAGTTCACAAACTAGATCATTCAGGGCAATCCACTGAGACTATACTCTGTTGTCACCAGAGCTTCTCATGAAATGGTGATAAAATATCCACATTTTTTATACTCTTCCTCTAAAATTACTTCTAGACCAAGCCTAGACTCCTTCCAGTAGTACACAATATGGCAGGCTACAGATTTTATGTGAGAGTGGTGTTTCCATCAGTTAAACAAACTTCTTTCTTTCTGCTGGATCTTTTGAGGACTTCATTTTCTAGGACTATTGAGGAATCTTTTAGGACCCCTTTGAGAAAAATGTGTGGAACATAAAGTTTTAGTATGCCTCTCCCTAACCAAAACATGAGTGCATTTAAGTAAACTTAGAAGGCTAGCACTACCTTTAAAATAAATTAAAAAAATGTTAGCTATAATGCTGTACAGTTCAGACTTTTCATACTTACAGAATTATATTTTTGCTGTTGTCATATTAGAATAATTCTGAATATCATTTAAAATAGAATCATGTAATACAAAGTGCAGATACAAAAAGGAAGTTCACTTTTTAAATGTGTGCAGTATGTTTATTTCCTCTGAAAGATTTACAAATGCTAAACTAAACCCATTCCTCCCTCTTAGCAGTGACTGATGATTTATGAGTAAGTTGGCTTGATGAGACATTTGACATAGACTTGATCTCACTTGTGAAAATCTGTCAAAAACAAACTTCATTCTATGGTGATGACATGGTAGATATATTGTTATTAAGGTATGTGAATGCATTTAAAAATAGTTACATTATTTTGATGGGCTGCAAATCATGTTTGATTAATCCTTGAGATAAAACTAATTATGGACTCAATATATATTAGTTCATATTAGTTCAGTTCAGTCACTCATTTGTGTCCGACTCTTTGGAACACCATGGACTGCAGCACGCCATGCCTCCCTGTCCATCACCAACTCCCGAAGCTTTCTCAAACTCATGTCCATTGAGTCCGTGATGCCATCCAACCATCTTCATCCTCTGTCATCCCCTTCTCCTCCCGCCTTCAATCTTTTTCAGCATCAAGGTCTTCTCCAACAAGCCAGTTCTTCACATAAGGTGGCCAAAGTATTGGAGTTTCAGCTTTAGCATCAGTTCTTCCAATGAATATTCAGGACTGATTTCCTTTAATGGACTGGTTTGACCTCCTTGAAGTCCAAGGGACTCTCAAGAGTCTTCTCCAATGCCACAGTTCAAAAGCATCAATTTTTTGGTGCTTGCTTTCTTTATAGTCCAACTCACATCCATACATGACTACTGGAAAAACGATACATTTGACGAGACGGACTTTTGTTGGCAAAGTAATGTCTCTGCTTTTTAATATGCTGTCTGGGTTGGTCATAGCTTTTCTTCCAAGGAGCAAGTACCTTTTAATTTCATGGCTGCAGTCACCATCTGCAGTGATTTTAGAGCCCAAGAAAATAAAATCTCTCACTGTTTCCCCATCTATTTGCCATGAAGTGATGGGACCAGATGCCATGATCTTAGTTTTCTTAATGTTGAGTTTTAAGCCAACTTTTTCATTCTCCTCTTTCACTTTAATCAAGGAGCCGTTTAGTTCTTCACTTTCTGCCATAAGGATGGTGTCATCTGGGTATCTGAGGTTATTGTTATTTCTCCTGGCAATCTTGATTCTAGCCTGTGTTTCATCCAACCCAGCATTTCACATTATATACTCTGCATAGAAGCTAAATAAGCAGGGTGACAATATACAGCCTTGACGTACCCCTTTCCCTATTTGGAATCACTGTGTTGTTCCATGTCTGTTTCTAACTGTTGCTTCTTGACCTGCATACAGATTTCTCAGGAGGAAGGTCAGGTGGGCTGGTATTCCTACCTCTTTCAGAATTTTCCAGTTTGTTGTGATCCACACAGTCAAAGGCTTTGTCGTAGTCAGTAAAGCAGGAGTAGATGTCCTTCTGGAACTCTCTTGCTTTTTCGATGATCCAACAGATGTTGGCAATTTAATCTCTGGTTGCTCTGCCTTTTGTAAGTGCATCTTGAACATCTGCAAGTTCATAGTTCACGTACTGTTGAAGCCTGGCTTGGAGAATTTTGAGCACTACTTTACTAGTGTGTGAGATGAGTGCTGTTGTGCGGTAGTTTGAGCATTCATTGATATTGCCCTTCTTTGGGATTGGAATGAAAACTGACCCTTTCCAGTCCTGTGGCCAATGCTGAGTTTTCCAAATTTGCTGGCATATTGAGTGCAGCACTTTCACAGCATCATCTTTTCAGATTTGAAATAACTCAACTGAATTTCCATCACCTCCACTAGCTTTGTTTGTAGTGATGCTTCCTAAGGCCCACTTGACTTCACATTCCAGGATGTCTGGCTCTAGGTGACTGATCACATTGTGGTTATCTGGGTCATGAACATCTTTTTTTGTGTAGTTCTTCTATGTATTCTTGATTTATACACCTCTTCTTAATGTCTTCTGCTTCTGTTAGGTTCATACTATTCCTGTCCTTTATTGTGCCTATCTTTGTATGAAATATCTCCTTGGTATCTCTAATTTTTTTGAAGAGATCTCTAGTCTTTCCCATTCTATTGTTTTACCCTATTTCTTTGCATTGATCACTGAGAAAGGCATTCTTATCTCTTCTTACTATTCTTTGGAACTCTGCATTCAAATGGGTATATCTTTCCTTTTGTCCTTTGCTTTTAGCTTCCCTATATATATTTAACTATGAATTTTTTAGAGCTAAATTTTTAATTTTAGCTAAGAAAATTCTCAATATTCAAAGGCCTGAATTAGCTATTTCAGAGTGACTGCTATTCCCCTTTCCTGGTTTATGAATGAACTCCATTTAGCATTTCTCATTAGAAAAGTGGATGTTTGAAATCACCATAAGGAAAATTCCTCACTTTTTTCTTTTTACTTTTAGTGTGTTGTGCCATTACGTCTGGGGTACACATTTCTGATCCAGAGCCTTTGTAATTCAGTACTACAATTGTTATTTCAGGCAATTATGTCATTGAAATCAGAAAGGAATTTTGAGTGATAAAATACAGAATGTACTTTTATTTTCCCTTATGGCAGAAAGTGAACAGGAAATAAAGAGCCTCTTGATGAAAGTGAAAGAGGAGAGTGAAAAAACTACTTAAAACTCAACATTCAAAAAACAAAGATCATGGCATCTGGTCCCATCACTTCATGGCAAATAGATGGGGAAACAATGGAAACAATGAGAGACTTTATTTTCTTGGGCTTTAAAATTACTATGGATGGTGACTGCACCCATGAAATTCAAATACACTTGCTCCTTTGAAGAAAAGCTATGACAAACATAGATTGCATATTAAAAAGCAGAGACATTACTTTGCCAACAAAGGTCCATCTAGTCAAGGCTATGTTTTTTCCAGTAGTCATGTATGGATGTGAGAGTTGGACTATAAAGAGAGTGCCAAAAAATTGATGCTCTTGAACTGTATTGTTGGAGAAGACTCTCGAGAGTCCCCTGGACTGCAAGGAGATCAAACCAGTCAATCCTAAAGGAAATCAATCCTGAGTATTCATTGGAAGGACTGATGCTGAAGCTGAAACTCCAATATTTTGCCACCTCATGTGAAGAACTGAGTCACTGGAGAAGACCCTGATGCTGGGAAACATTAAAGACAGGATGAGGAGGGGATGACAGAGGATGAGATGGTAGGATGGCATCACCGACTTGACAGACATGAGTTTGAGTAAACTCTGGTAGATGGTGAAGGACTAGGAAGCCTTGCATGCTGCAATCTATGGGGTTGCAAAGAGTTGGACATGACTGAGTAACTGAACAACAACAGCAAATGCTTTTCTATTGAGGTAGAGGTGGAGGCAGAGATGGGAAGATGATTATCTGCTCATCGGGGCAATGTGATAGAAATATTTGTCCATACAGTAGAGTAGGAAGCTTTTAGGTTTCTGCTCAACTAATCCCTCTTCTCTGAGGACTGGAATTGCAGCTTCAAGGTCTTGCACAGCACCCATGTCTCTGTTACATGACACTCACCACACAGATGACTTCATCCTCAGGTTTTCCTGGCAGCCAACAGGCAACGGGAAAGTGTAAGATGAGAAAACACAGCAGTGTTTCAAATCAATATTATTTCTTAGCATCTCCAAGGATCACATCATCTTATGTTACACTTTTCAAAATTGTAGCAATATGATTATGTTTATTAATAATAGACACCAAGTAGTGGTTTTAAAAAATTATTTTAATAAAAGAATAATCATTGCCTTCTAAATTTAGTGTAAAAATTTCAAAGTAGTGACATAGTAATGGAGAAAGCAATAGTCTTGGGGTTATGCTCCATTTCAGAGAATTGCTAGCCGGGAGTCTAGCAATGTACTCAGTGTATCTGAGGCTTTACATCTCCGCTGAAAATAAGAGAACCGGACAAGATATTTACTTCTCTTTGCGTTTCTTCTAGTATCTGGCATAAAATTAATAAAGAAGACTCTGGACAAAACAAAAGGGCATAAAAATGAACAGCAGCAAAAGTATTTAGTTAAGTATCAGTCAGTTGTCATGAACTGTGGAAACACTGTTATTATTGATTGGAATTCAAAAGTACACCTAAAATATTTGTGCAGTCACTGGATATGGTGGGAAAAGCACTTCTTGACTATATTGTTTCAGTAAGCAAATGTCTTTATTTAACCAAATATTTATATTTTCTTAATATCCACCCTTTCTACATTGATGCCATAATTATAGACAGAGCCTGATAGGAATGAAACTCTGGAAATTTTAAGAATGAGACTGGAATTCAAAGACTTATAAATGCTAACTCCTGCCTCCAGTGAGAAAACAGCCCAAACTTGGTGCCCAAGGAAACATTGTTAACCCTGGATTATTTATTTGTAATAGAATTATTTTTGTTGTTTAGTTGCTCAGTTGTGTCTGATTCTTTGCAATCCCATGGACTGTAGCCTGCCAGGCTCCTTGTCTGTGGGATTCTCCAGGCAAGAGTATTGGAGTGGGTTGTCGTTTCCTCCTCCACAGTATCTTCCAGACCCGGGGATTGAACCCGCTTCTCCTGAATTGACAGGAGAATTCTCTACACTTAACTACCTGGGAATCCCTTGTAATAGCATAGTCATTTTAAAATCTCTGTTTAGGGTGCATAATGTGATGATTTCATGTACAGACACATTCTGAAATGAAGTATATTAACATACCCATCACCTCACATTGATTGTAAACCTTTTATTTGTGGTGAGAGTATTTAATATCATGTCGCATATTATATACTTGAAATAACAAGTTTCCAGTATATAATACAGTATGATTAACTGTAGTCACCATGCCTTACAGCTTATTCATCTTACAACTGAAAGCTTGTACCTTTTAACCAGTATCTCCATATTCCCTGCTCCCACCATTCTGCTTTCTGTTCTATGAGTTTGATTTTTTAAATTCCACTTATAAATGCAATCATGTAGTGCTTGTCTTTCTGTGTCTGACTTATTTCACTTAGCACAATGTCCTCCAGGCTCATCCATGCTGTTGTAAATGAAAGGATTTCTTTCTTTTTTATGACTGAATAATTGTATGTACCTAGAACATTTTAAAAATATATTCATCTGTTATCAGATACTGTGTTGTTTCCATGTCTCAGCTACTATAAGTAATGCTTCCAAGTGAACTTGGAAGTGCAGATATCTTTTCAAGATCGTGATTTTGTTTCCTTTGGATATATAATCAGAAGTGAGATTGCTGGATCATGTGGTAGTTCTGTTTTTAAGAAATCTCATTACTGTTTCCATAGTGGCTGTACACCAGCAGTGTGCAAGGGTTCCCTTTGCTCCATATCCTCACCAGCATGTGTTCTTTCTTTTTTTTTGTATATAATCCTGTGTTATTTCTTGAGAGGAGAGTTTGAATGGCAAGAGACGACTCTAAACATAATGGAGAAATTAATTGCTTTGTGTGTGGGAAAATAAGCAAGCCTATACTATATGTTAAATCCCAGAAAAGATGAGTACAAGGTCATCGATAGCTTCCCTGAGGCACAGCAGATCCTATTATACACTGAATTATTTAGCTTTTTTTTTGTTTTTTTGATGTTTGGCAAAACTAATACAATTATGTAAAGTTTAAAAATAAAGTAAAATTTGAAAAAAAAAGAAAAATTAAAAATTAATTCTACCTTTAAGGAGCAAGTGTCTGCCTCTTCTAAGAGAAATTTGGACTTTAAGGCACGTAGCAGATACTTCCGGTGGGATGAAGGGTGAAATGTTGCCATCTGCATGCAAGGATGGCAGCGTCATGGGTATAAACAAAAGGACAGTCATTAAACAGCTTGAGAAAAACTAGTACCCTACAAGGTACAAGAGAATGATGTGTTTTTATATTTAATCATTTTTTTAAGGATTAGGATAACTATGTAAGAGGGAAATAATGAAGCCCCAGTCTACAGGAAATGTTCACTTTTAAAACTGGTTTAAAGCATTAGAATGAGTCGGTGAATAGAAATGTATTGATTGATTCACTCATAATTAAACAGTCTGAAAAGCAGATTGTAATTGCCACGATGCTCTTGAGCATGTTTATGTTCTGTGGGTAACTAAAAAAGGAGACATAAACATGGTAATTAAAGGGTTATTTTTTTGTCCTTCATATTCAAGGATGTTATTACTCCAAGATCAACCTGATTTGTATGTGATCTCAGTAAACTATTGAAATTTCGATTTTCTATTGCAACAACAGGGATCGTCGGTGTGGGTAATTGACCATTGCATGTAATTAACACAATAGGGGCTGGTGTTCAGCACAGCCAGTGGCTCAGCCATGCTCTCATTCACCTTCCGTTCTCTTAGGTTTTCTCTCTGAAGCTTTAAACCTATTCAAAGTCACACACTGAGAGTTCTGTGTCACAAAGTGTGTTCAGAATAAAAGTGTATAGTTGGATGCTGGGCTTCCATGGTGGCTCAGACAGTAAATAATCTGCCTGCCAATGTGGGAAACCCAGATTAGATCCCTGGGTTGGGAAGAGCCCCTGGAGAAGGTAATGTCTATCCACTCCAGCATTATTTTGCCTGGAGAATTCCATGGACAGAGGAACCTGGCAGGCCACAGTCCATGGAGTAGCGAAGAGTTGAGCACAACTGAGCAACTAACACTTTCACTTTTTCACCTGGATGCTAGACTAGTAGCTACAAGAGTAGTTGTATGTACTAAGATCAATTTATCTCTTTAGTAATATTTTTTGGTAGATCTTTATTGTTAGACTTTAGGAGAGCAGCAAATACCTACTTTCTAAGGTTCAAGAGAATGGAAAGGTTCCGAAAGCATTCAACTTAGTGTTTAAACTATATTATGCACCTGACGTGCCTCTTGAGAAACCTATATGCAGGTCAGGAAGCAACAGTTAGAACTGGACATGGAACAACAGACTGGTTCCAAATAGGAAAAGGAGTACGTCAAGGCTGTATATTGTCACCCTGCTTATTTAACTTATATGCAGAGTACATCATGAGAAACGCTGGGCTGGAGGAAGCACAAGCTGGAATCAAGATTACCAGGAGAAATATCAATAACCTCAGATATGCAGATGACACCACCCTTATAGCAGAAAGTGAAGAAGAACTAAAGAGCCTCTTGATGAAAGTGAAAGAGGAGAGTGAATAAGTTGGCTTAAAGTTCAACATTCAAAAAACTAAGATCATGGCATCTGGTCCCATCACTTCATGGGAAATAGATGGGGAAACAGTGGAAACAGTGGCTAACTTTATTTTCTGGGCTCCAAAATCACTGCAGATGATGACTACAGCCATGAAATTAAAAGATGCTTACTCCTAGGAAGGAAAGTTATGACCAACCTAGATAGCATATTCAAAAGCAGAGACATTCCTTTGCCAACAAAGGTCCGTCTAGTTAAGGCTATGGTTTTTCCAGTGGTCATGTATGGATGTGAGAGTTCGACTGTTAAGAAAGCTGAGCACCGAAGAATTGATGCTTTTGAACTGTGGTGTTGGAGAAGACTCTTGAGAGTCCCTTGGACTGCAAGGAGATCCAACCAGTCCATCCTAAAGGAGATCAGTCCTGGGTGTTCACTGGAAGCACTGATGTTGAAGCTGAAACTCCAGTACTTTGGCCATGTGATGCAAAGAGCTGACTCATTGGAAAAGACCCTGATGCTGGGAAAGATTGAGGGCAGGAGGAGAAGGGGACAACAGAGGATGAAATGGTTGGATGGCATCATTGACTCGATAGATATGGGTTTGGGTGGACTCCGGGAGTTGGTGATGGACAGGGCGGTCTCGTGTGCTGCAGTTCATGGGGTTGCAAAGAGCCAGACATGACTGAGCAACTGAACTGAACTGGTGCACTCAAGAAATATGTTATAGGTATATAGTCCAAGGAGTTGAATAGTTTGAGTTGAGTCAAATATTTGCAAGATTTCCAAATACATTTTAGTAAATTATGTTCCAAAACTCAGTGCAAGAGAGCTTTTACCAAAACTATCATTAAAAATGTGCTGTTTTTAAGGTCACATTTCCTTTCCTTTTCTTTGGTCACTAATGAGGTTGAATATATTTTCTTAGCATACTTTTCCAGTGGCACAAAGATCTTCCTCTTCTGTGATATGCCTCCCTGTGCTTTCCCTTCCTTACCTGTGGTCCTATGTCACTAATTTTGGTTTTAAATTTGAAACTACCTCTGATGACTCTCCTATCTTCCTTGCACTCTCTTAAATGCCTGATTTTGATCTTTCCTGCTCATGATCTCTGTTGAGTCCTTTAAACTTCCATTTCCCTCTTCATCCTCATGTGACTGAGTAAAAACCATCCAAGCAAGTTCGTGTAGAGCCCTTTTTATTAACAGCACTAAGAATACTGCCCCCTTCCACATTGTCTGCCTATACCACCTCCTGTTCTGTGGATGCCCTTGTATTACTGCTACTGCTGCTAAGTCGCTTCAGTCATGTCTGACTCTGTGTGACCCCATAGACGGCAGCCCACCAGCTCCCCCGTCCCTGCGATTCTCCAGGCAAGAACACTGGAGTGGGTTGCCATTTCCTTCTCCAATGCATGAAAGTGAAAAGTGAAAGTGAAGTCACTCAGTCGTGTCCAACTCTTCACTACCCATGGACTGAAGCCCACCAGGCTCCTCGCCCATGGGATTCTCCAGGAAAGAGTACTGGAGTGAGCCATTGCCTTCTCTGCTTGTGTTACTAGGACTGGTCAAAGTAAACAGAACCTCTGCAGAAGACAAATGAATAAGCCAGTGAACCTTCTGAAAACTATATCAGAAACATATCTAGAATCTTATGTATTTGAAAATTCCAGGGCTGAGCCTAAAATGAGTGAAAACGTGTTGGGCTTTGAAGGGACATATTCTTCTCACTGGCACTAATCCTTGCCTGGTAATCTGTTTTCATTTTAAATTACTTCATTTGCTTGAATTTTGACTTGATGTTCTTAACACCCTGCTTACAAGGACCTCTGACATGTAGGTTCTGTCATGGGGCCACCAGTCCATTCAGTCTGAATTGTTAGACTCTTGGGGCAAAATCCCCCAAGTGATGTTTACACAGCAAACCCTGCCATCAAATTCACTTGCCATTCCTCATGTTCATTTTCCCCATTGTAGTTATTTTTACTCTTGGTTTCAGCTAGATGACCATTTCTTTCTGGCTTAACTGCCTCTCTACACATCTCAGCGTTTTCTTGCATTCAACTTAATGTCTACCTCTTTCATGACCCACATCTCTTTGTCCAATATCTCTGCAAAGTATAACCCCAACTGTGTGTGTTTTCACCTTCCGTGCTGTAACTCTGATGGTGTGTAACCTCAGGGAAGCCAGAGTGAGGGAAGGGAACAGTGAGACTGAGAACAGCAGGGGTCAGAATGCAGGCTCCTTTCTCTGATGTCGACCGCCTGTTAGCTCTCAAGGGACGCCATTGTTCAACCTGATGGAGCCATTCTCCAGCGTGGCATAGAGTGTCTCAGGATGTTCCATGGGTTGGGTTGGGTTGGGTTGATGAGAAAGGGCAACAAACATACCTTTGCTTCCTGGTTCTGCCTGTCAGAGCTTTGCCCCACCCAGCGCATGATCTCATCTATACCCCTAGTTGTCCATGCGTGACTCTCAGGTGCCTTCCAGGGTCTTGTGTGCCCCTGTGTCGAGTGGAAGGCTCCAAGGCAGGGGGTGAGAGGCATGTGGAAGGTGCTGTCATATTTCATTTGAGTAAAATCAGGTGGGTGTCCTACAGAGTAGTGGCTGGAATAAAACAGAGGCAACCGAGGCCAATAGGACCTAAAGTGGGCTTATGAGACAGTTGGTATCTCCTCAGCCTCAAACCTCTTGGCTGCCCAACCAGGCAGAAGTAAGCCCTCTTCTGTCTATTATAAACATGAAAAGCACTGCATGTTTATTTTTTCTCAATTTAGCTCTGATGTAATGACGTAAGTGATAATAACAGTACGTGTCTAAGTCCATTGGGATCTGTTATATGCATTCCTATAACTTTTAGAGCCTTGTTGACTACAGTATTTGTTTAATAAATAGATTCATAAATGTTCATAAAATCTAGTTAGCTAATAAATAGAATTTTTAAAAATAATATATATCTCTCTGCAAGCCCCAGTGCATTACTCTTTTATGCTAATTGAGCTAATACATACAAATTATAGAAATGAGTTGATAGAAAAAAAAAAATCCCAGGAAACAAATTAAACATAAGAATTGTGAATTGTTAAGAATTGTGAAGGGTCTGCTAATTTACCCTACCTGCAATTAAAATTCTGGGTGCCTAGTTTCATGAATCCTTGCTGGGACATGAGATTCCTGAGTCAGAAACAGAGGAAAGTTACTCCCCAAAGTAGTGATGTCAGAATATCTGCATTTTCTTACAACTGCTTCCACCAGCCCTAATTCCCTCAGAGAACAGGACTTGCCTGGTGACACCAGCACGTGCCGTGGGCTGTGTTACCGGAAGGAGTCTGAGCTTTGGGAATAGAGCTCTTCTATGATGGCTAGTAAATAAACTTGCCCTTTGCTCTCAACAGAGACGCTATCTCTGTCTTCCAAGACTGATCACTCTGAAGACACCCTTGACATTTTGGAACAAAGATGTTGTGGAATAAAGCCAGTTGACACCTCTGCTTTATTGCAAGATAAGCAGAAATGTGAGAAGCCCATAAGGGATTGTTGTCTTCTGATAATAAACATCCCTCATTTCTATGCTGTCTTGATTTTTGGCAAAATTTCCTAAGAGTAAGGCACTTTGTTCTCCTCCCTGATTCATATGACCTAGAGGCTGGGTTGAAATCCATTCAGTTGGCCTGGCACGGCATCTCATTAGGGCTACTACCATCATTGCAGGAAAGGAAGCCTGAGATTTGGGAATCCAGAGCAACTTGATGTTTGCATTTCAGAGAGATGTTTTTAGGTCCTTGAGAAGACAGCTGTGGGTCTCAGATTTATACCCCAAAGGGTTAGAGAAAGGATTTCTTATTGCAAGTTTTCTAAAGTAACTGCTCCAAGAGGAGTTAAGGTGTCTATCTGCCTATCATTGAGTTTTGGCTGAAATAGTCAGTTCTCCTGGTAGCTCTGAGTTTTGCAGGCATGCATTTCAAGGGAGTTTCAGCTTCAGCAATACTTTGGCCACCTGATGCGAAGAACTCACTCATTTCAAAAGACCCTGATGCTGGGAAAGATTGAAGGCAGGAGGAGAAGGAGAGGACAGACGATGAGATGGTTGTATGGCATCACAGACTCAATGGATATGAGTTTGAGCAAGCTCCAGGAGTTGGTGATGGACAAGGAAGACCGATGTGCTTCAGTCCATGGGGTTGCAAAGAATTGGACACAACTGAGTGACTGAACTGAACTCCAAGGGAGGCTGGGGTCATTCTAGAATGAGACCTTGAGCTGTTAGAAACTACACTAAGCCTTTGCTATGGGTTGAATGTTTGTCCTTCTAAAATTCTCACATTGAAACCCTAATCCCCAGTGTGCTGATAGTAGGAGCTGGGGCCTTACAGCAGCAATCAGGTTCAGATGTGGTTAAAAGTGTGGAGCCCTTCTTATAACCACCCTGTTGGTTTGGTTATAAGAAGAAGAAGAGATCCATTGTCTCTGAGCCAAGAAGAAAGCTCTCATCAGGAGCCCAACTAGCTGGCACCTTGATCTTGAACTTCCAGCCTCCAGAGCTGAGAGAAATAACTGTGGTTCAAACCATCCAATCTGAGGTGTTTTGTTATAGGAGCTTGAATTGACTAAGACATGTTTGTGCAAATCTCTTAGTGTGGAGGGAAGACAAAGAAATCTGTGATGTGATACTGGTTCCTGGAGGTCAAGCCTAAGGCCAGGTCAAGGAGAGGGCTCAGAGGTATTTGTTAGCCTTGCAATTTCTTGACTATACCATTTTCATCTGAAGAGTGATTGCCCTGGGATCTTCATCACATTGTGAGTCCTGGAGCCTGAGTTGACACACCCATCGTGAGCTCTTCAGTCACATGGGCCCTGGGTCAGGTGTTTGGTTTGAACAAGCACCCATTGCCCTATTAGGAGGCTACTGGTTGTTCTTGAAGCAGGGTATGTCCTGTAGCTGTGCCAAAGGGGTGATGAGTCTGAAACCCTGGAGTGCTGTGTGTGTACAAGAGTGCCCCCCGCCCTGTGCCAGAGGCTCCATTTGGCAGCAGCGTCAGGCAGAGAAACTTACAACTCAAAGTGCTCATCAGGGTTCCAGGGTCCCAAGGGTACTAGCACTTCTCTTCATGAAGAACCCCCAATTGAAAGAATCTTTCTAGAGTTTATGTGACAGAGATTTACAGATTCACAGCACCTCAATCCTCCTATATACACTACAGTATTCTTGCCTAGAGAATCCCATGAATGGAGGAGTCTGGCAGACTACAGTCCATGGGGTTGCAAAGAGTCAGACAAGACTGAGTGACTTCACTTACTTACTTAGAAACAACAAAAGCACACTGATTTTGTCCATCTCGCCTACCCCCAAGGTAAAGGTCAATTTCATGTCCTGTCCCAATGGGAACACCACTAAAACCCATTTAGGGGAGTGGAGATGCCCCTTTCCCCACAGTATCAGGCAGGTTGTTCACACAGTGACTGACCTAAAAAAATCAGAAGAGTTGGAGCTCTTCCTGTCCCAGAAGTTTGAGATCCTGACCTCACCCCTAATCATCCTTCCTTTCACCATCTGAGGTGTGAGCACTTGGAAGGGAGGCATTGGGGTCAGGAATGGAGAGGTTGACTGAACACCACTACACAAGGCATGCTGACTTTTGTCTCAGAGTGGCATGGCTCATGCTTGCAACTCAGTTCAGTTCAGTTCATATCTGCCACTCTGGGGTATCTGACTCTTTGAAACCCCATAAGCTGCAGCCTTACAGGCTTCCCTGTCCATCACCAACACCCAGAGCTTGCTCAAACTCATGTCCATTGAGATGTTGATGCCATCCAACCATCTCGTTCTCTGTCTTCCCCTTCTCCTCCTGCCTTCAATCTTTCCCAGCGTCAGGGTCTTTTCTAATAAGTCAAGTGTTCATATCAGGTGGCCAAAGTATTGGAGTTTCAGCTTCAGTATCAGTACTTCCAATGAATATTCAGGACTGATTTACTTTAGGATTGACTGGTTTGACCTCCTTGCAGTTCAAGGGACTCTCAAGAGTCTTCTCCAACACCACAGTTTAAAAGCATCAATTCTATGGCACCCAGCTTTATAGTCCAGCTCTCACATCCATACATGACTACTGGAAAAAACATAACTTTGACTAGATGGACCTTTGTCAGCAAAGTTATTTCTCTGATTTTTAATATACTGTCTAGGTTGGTCATAGTTTTTCTTCCAAAGAGCATGTGTCTTTTAATTTCATGGCTGCAGTCAACATCTGCAGTGATTTTGGAGCCCAAGAAAATAAAGTCTCTCACTGTTTTCATTGTTTCCCCATCTATTTGCTATGATGTGATGGGACAGGATGCCATGATCTTAGTTTTCTGAATGCCGAGTTTTAAGCCAACTTTTTCATTCTCCTCTTTCACTTTAATCAAGAGGCTCTTTAGTTCTTCACTTTCTGCCATAAGGATGGTGTCATCTGGGTATCTGAGGTTATTGTTATTTCTCCTGGCAATCTTGATTCTAGCCTGTGCTTCATCCAGCCCAGCATTTTACATGATGTACTCTGCATAAAAGTTAAATAAGCAGGATGACAATATACAGCCTTGACATACTCCTTTCCCAATTTGGAATCAGTGTGTTGTTCCATGTCTGCTTCTAACTGTTGCTTCTTGACCTGCATACAGATTTCTCAGGAGGCAGGTAAGGTGCTCTGGTATTCCTGTCTCTTGAAGAATTTTCCACAGTTTGTTGTGATCCACACAGTCAAAGGCTTTGGCGTAGTCAATAAAGCACAAGTAGATGTTTTTCTAGAACTTCCTTGATTTTTCAATGATGCAATGGATGTTAGCAATTTGATTTCTGGTTCCTCTGCCTTTTCTAAATCCAGCATGAACATCTGGAAGTTCACGGTTCACATACTGTTGAAGCCTGGCTTGGAGAGTACTGAGCATTAATTTGCTAGTGTGTGAGATGATTGCAATTATGCAGTAGTTTGAGCATTCTTTGGCATTGCCTTTCTTTGATACTGGAATGGAAAATGACCTTTTACAGTCCTATGGTCACTGCTAACTTTTCCAAATTTGCTGGCATATTGAGTGAAGCATTTTAACAGCATCATCTTTTAGAATTTGAAATAGCTCAACTGGAATTCCATCACCTCCACTAGCTTTGTTTGTAGTGATGCTTTCTAATGCCCACTTGACTTCATATTCCAGGATGTCTGGCTCTATGTGAGTGATCATACCACTGTGGTTATCTCAGTCATAAAGACCTTTTCTGTATAGTTCTTCTGTGTATTCCTGCCACCTCTTTTTGATATCTTCTGCTTCTGTTAGGTCCATACAATTTCTGTCCTTTATTTTGTCCATCTTTGCATGAAATGTTCCCTTGGTAACTCTAATTTTCTTGAAGAGTTCTCTAGTCTTTCCCATTCTGTTGTTTTCTTCTTTCTTTTCACTAATGGCTGACGAAGGCTTTCTTATCTCTCCTTGCTATTCTTTGGAACTCTGCATTCCAGTGGGTATATCTTTCCTTTTCTCCTTTGCCTTTAGCTTCTCTTCTTTTCCAGCTATTTGTAAGGCCTACTCAGACAACAATTTTGCCTTTTTGAATTTCTTTTTCTTGTGAATGGTCTTGATCACTGCCTCCTATACAATGTCATGAACCTCTGTCCATAGTTCTTCCGGCACTTTGTCTATAAGATCTAATTCCTTGAATCTATCTGTCACTTCCACTGTCTAATCGTAAGCGATTTGATTTAGGTCATACCTGAATATTCTAGTGGTTTTCCCTACATCCTTCAATTTAAATCTGTATTTGATGATATGGAATTCATGATCTGTGCTCCCATAGTCAGCTCCCAGTCTTGTTTTTGCTGACTCTATAGAGCCACTCCATATTAGGCTGCAAAGAATATAATCAATCCAATTTTGGTGTCGACCATCTGTGATGTCCATATGTAGAGTCTTCTCTTGTGTTGTTGGAAGTGGGTGTTTGCTATGACCAGTGCATTCTCTTTGCAAAACTCTATTAGCTTTTTCCTGCCTCATTTTGTACTCCAATGCCAAACTTGCCTGTTACTCCAGTTTCTCTTAACTTCCTACTTTTGCCTTCCAGTCCCCTATGATGAAAAGGACATCTTTTTGGGTGTTAGTTCTAGAAGGTCTTATAAGTCTTCACAGAACTGTTCAACATCAGCTTCTTCAGCATTACTGGTCAGGGCATAGACTTGGATTATTGTGATATTGAATGGTTTGCCTTGGAAATGAACAGAGGTCATTCTGTCATTTTTGAAACTGCACCCAAGTACTGAATTTCAGTGTCTTTTGTTGACTATAAGGGTTACTTCATTTCTTCTAAGGGATTCTTGCCTACAGTAGTAGATACAATGGTCATCTGAATTAAATTCACCTATTCCAGTCCATTTTAGTTAACTGATTCCTAAAATGTTAACATTCACTCTTGCTATCTCCTGTTTGACCACTTCTAATTTGCCTTGATTCATGGACCTAACATTCCAAATTCCTATGCAGTATTGTTCTTACAGCATCAGACTTTACTTCTGTCACCAGTCACATCCACAACTGGACGTTGTTTTCACTTTGACTCTGTCTCTTCATTCTTTCTGGAGCTATTTCTCCAGTCTTTTCCAGTAGCATATTGGGCACCTACCAGCCTGGGGAGTTCATCTTTCAGTGTCATATCTTTTTGCTTTTTCATAGTGTTCATGCAGTTCTCAAGGCAAGAATACTGAAGTGGTTCACCATTTCCTTCTCCAGTGGACCACATTTTGTCAGAACTCTCCACCATGACCCCTTCCATCTTGAGTGACCCTTCATCACATGGGTCATAGTTTCATTGAGTTAGACAAGGCTATGGTCCATGTGATCAGTTTGATTAGTTTTCTGCGACTGTGGTTTTCATTCTGTCTGTCCTCTGATGGATAAGTATAAGAGCCTTATGGAAGCTTCCTGATGGGAGGGACTGACTGTGGCATAAACTGGATCTTGTTCTGATGGGTGGGGCCATGCTCAGTAAATCTTTAACCCAGTTTTCTCTCATGGGCAGGGCTGTGTTTCCTCCCTGTGGTTTGACCTGAGACCAAATTATGGTGGAAATAATGAAGATAATGATAACCTCCTTCAAAAGGTTCCATGCATGCACCACTACACTCAGTGCCCCTGACCCTGTGGACTCAGCGGCGGCGAGTAGTTGGTTGTTGTTAGTCAGTGTCAGTTGCTTGGTGCTGGTGCTGGTGTTGATGGTCGCAAGGAAGGGTATGGGACAGTCAGCAAAGGTGGTCACCGCGGTGGCATGTGAGCCCCTCAGGTGTCTGCCTAAGGTGGAACTTATGCTATAGATATTTTTCTGTGGATTTTTCTGAGAACCCAAGGTGTTCCCTATTTTGTACACTGATGCAGGAAAGAGCCATGATGGTGGAGTAGAAGGACGTGCACTCATCTTCTCCTGCAAGAACTCCAAAATTACAACTCACTGCTGAAAAACCATCAACAAGAGAATGCTGAATCCCACCAAAAAAAGATACCCCACATCCAAGGGCAAAGGAAAAGCGCCCATAAAGATGGTGCCCCTGCTGCTGCTAAGTCACTTCAGTCATGTCCAACTCTGTGCAACCCCATAGACGGCAGCCCACCAGGCTCCCCTGTCCCTGGGATTCTCCAGGCAAGGACACTGGAGTGGGTTGCCATTTCCTTCTCCAATGCATGAAAGTGAAAAGTGAAAAAGAAGTCACTCAGTCGTGTCTGACTCTTCGCGATCCCATAGACTGCAGCCTCCCAGGCTCCTCTATTTATGGGATCAAGATGGTAGGAGGGGTGAAATCACATTTAGAATCAAACCCCATACTCACCAGTGATGCTTGGATGGCATAAACAAAATCTTGTGCTCACAAGGATCCAGAAAGGAGAAGTGACTCCACAGGAAACTGACCCAAACTTGCCTGTGAGTGTCCAGGAGTCTCTAGCAGAGACATAGGTTGGTGGTGGCCTGCTGCAGGGTCAGGGGCACTGAATGCTTGCAACTCAACCAAACAAATTGATGGTTTTGCTCTTCCACTTCCCAGGTGGTAAAGAATCCACCTGCCAATACAGGAGACACAAGAGAAGCAAGTTTTATCCCTGGGTTGGGAAGATCCCCTGGAGGAGGAAATGGAAACCCATTCTGGTATTCTTGCTTGGAAAATTCCATGGGCAAGGGAGCCTGGCAACAGTCCATGCGATCACAAAAGAATCAGACACAACGGATCATGCACACTCACACAAAGGCACACATACATACACGGTCATCATTACTGACATCGTCTCTTGACTCAGCAGTTCTCCCCGTATTGCTGCCCTGTTGTGGCGTTTGCACCGTTTGGCTGACCTGGGAGGGATTCACACAGCAGCATCTTTTTAAAGGAGTCCACCAACTCAGTGTTCCATTATCATGACATCTCTTTAATGTCTTTCCCATTGTCAACAAATGGCTCGGAAGGTCTTCCAGGGCTGCATACATGACTAAGATAATTTATCTTTAATAAAATTCCTCTGTTCAGTCAAACCATCTACTGGATCATGTTCTGCACTGTAAACCCAGCCCAAGACAGTGAAACCCACATACAAGTGTCAGTCTCTTCTGTGGGTTCTCTTAGGAGTTTGTTTCAGGGAAATCCTCCCTAGAAAGTTAAACCTCCTTGGTGGCCTAGAGGACCCATTGCAGAAGTCTCTAGCAACTTTTACTCTTGCTTGTGAATGATCTAAGGTTGGCAGCAGAGAGTTCAGAAGGGGTTGAGGCATAAGGGATGGTTGCTGTCGTTCTTCTTTGACAAAGTGTCCTTCATCCCCAGGCTCTCCTCTCCCAAACTTTTCCTTGCACTACACCTGGCACCTGTCCACAGTGGTTGCTATGTCTCTCCTCTCATGTTCAGTATGAGTATGCATCTCTGCAACTCTTGTCTGAAAAGGCGTTGAAAATTTTACACTCTAGGAGGAATCTTAGTACTAACTTTTATAATGGGGCAAACCTAAGGCTGGCATCAGACAGGCCAGGAAGTGCCCTTCCTTAGGAGGGACAACCATGACTACAGCACTGTGCAGACACAAGTCCTTGAACTTACCTGATGATACTCAGGCTGCAACCACCTCCCCAGTTCCTACTAATCAATAGCCATGGCATAAAGAACCATTTATTACCCAGTTGACTGTGTATTTTGATCAATATGGTTGCTATTGATGATTGTGGACTTCCCTCAAATCCTGTTAATCTTCTTGCCTCAGTGAAACCTGGCTTCTGTTCACTGATGCTGAATAGAAATTGTGGAGAAAGTTTTGGGTGAAGTAGAAAAGAATGGCTTTGCCAGGAAACAGGGTCACAATAGGCTCATGCCCTCAAGACCTTGTATCCCCTCTGCAGGGGGTAGTGAGGAGTTTTGTAGGAACAGGGTGTGGTCAGCTAGTGGACATTCTTGTGATTGGTTGGTGCTGAGGTGATCAGGAGTTGGTATCATCGACCTTCTGGTTTCGATTGGGGTCTCCATGCTTGTTTCATTATCTGCAAAACAGTTCAAATGACATGGCTCAGAATCTTACATATAGTCCTTGAAGAAGAAAAAAAGGTCCTTGACTCTGTTTAATGGCTAAAGTATTATTACTTTGTCTTGCTTGACTGTTTTGCTTTCTTTCTATATTTTCTCACTTCTCTGATTATTCTTTGACTAAAATTTTAAAGACAAACGGCAGGCAGAGGACATGGGTAGGGGTCCATTCTAGGAAGGCTTTGTAGGTTCTTGATCAGTTACAAACTGTCCAAGAGGGCTTTCATTTCTTTCTCTTCCAGAAAGGCATGCCTTTGTCAACATGTCCATGCATATGGCCAAAACTGTGAATGTATGATATTGTATGGTTAGCCTGTGGTCAGTTCATGATGCTGGCTGGGCTGAAGACATCATATTTCCTGAGTCAAGACAAAGGATTTGATTGCAGAAAGCAACACAGAAGACAGAGGGTCAGCATTTCCTTGTCCTGGTTCTCTGCGTCCTAATCCCCACAGGATGACAGAGATTCAATGACACTTGCAACATGCCGTGACCTCCATTACAAGAAAGGGGCCTTAAGGTTAGGGAGCCCAAGGCATTACTGTAGGCATAACTGCAGCAGGCAGACTGGCTCCAGAGAGAGACACTCCACTCTGTATCCTCTAAGTCTATATGCAAACCTTCCCTGTGTGCCAAAGGGAGAGCTTTTTCTTCTGAGAGGATTTGCTGTAGGATCATCCTTGTAAAGATAGTCCAGAACAAACAGTCGGCATCTCTGCTTGTACTACCATGCGTAAAACAGACAGCTAGCAGGAAGCTGCTGCCTAGCACAGGGAGCGCAGTTCTGTCTCCATGGTGACCTTGAGGGGTGGGATGTTAGGGGGGTGGGAGAGAAGGGGTATATTTACTTATTGTTGATTTGCTTCACTGTACAGCAGAAACTAACATAAACATTGCACACGTCAATTAAAAAAAATAATATAAAAACACAAGATCTATGGGAGATTGTCTTTCCAAAACATAATCACTCTCCCCAAAGTAACTTTCTTTGAATCTGGTTTCTACAGCAGGACTTCTTAAATTTTGTTTCATGACCCATGTGAAAAATCATCTGTGATCCCATGAATACCCTTTCCAGAAACAAATTGCAGATGTCAATACACACACGCAAAAAATAAAAATAAAAATAAACAACAGCGTTCAAAGGCAGATCTGGGACTCCTTAGTTAATAATCTTGATTGTTAAGGACTTTCTTGCCTTTAATGAAAATTATGTAACTGTGTGAGACTGTAAGATTGTAGAGTGAAGGGTTTTGGTATTGGAAAGAAAGAATCATAAAAACGGGCAGTAGAAATCAGTACTACAAAGAGCCATTCATAACATCGTCTCTCCCCTGTCCCCTTTCTCCATGCCACAGCTGCAGTCCTGTGTGCCGTGGTCAAGTCCTTCCTGTAAATTAAGTAGTAGAGTAGATGCCCCTGCCCCAGACATATTGATGCATTTAGCTCTGAAGGAAAAGAAAAGTAATGCATTGCTCTAAGGTTCATAGAGCTAGACTCTGCTGCTGACTCAGATTTCTATTTTTAAATTGCTCTTTATTTTTTTTCTTGTTTTTGCTATCTGACTATACCTGTTGCTAAAGGAGTCTGGACTCACAGAGTACCTCATGCTTGCATGTTTCCAAGAGGTTTCTTTGGAGCTTTGCTTTACCAGTAATTATTATTCCTGAAAACTCCTGTCTTAAAGTTTATGTAGACACCAAGATATTTTTGCCCAATGAAAAATGTATATCTTGCTGTCAATACATTAGCTCTATCACTGTGGATATCATCATGGCTTTTATATCAATCTGTTTCAGTAAGACTTGACAGATATCAAGGAGGCCTATTCTGTGACATCAATATTTAATATTCATCAGATGCACTTAAGAGTTTATACTGTTAGCATTCATGCATAATTCACCACTGTTTTTTTTATGATGAAAAGATAATTTGGGGATTGCTAGTTTTCTTCAGTATTAAGTTTTTATGAATGATTGATTATAATAGATCCTATGCCTTAAATTACAGTATGGAACATTGAAGCACTGGTCCATTTTTAGAAGATTATAACAACCCTAAAAGGTCACAGCAACTTACATGCAACATTCGTAGAAATATATAGAAGGATAAATGAAAATAAATGAGGTTTGAATCAAAGTTAAGTTGTATGTAATAGGTAGTCACCATGAATGGACTCATTCAAATATAAAAAATAAAATGGAGCCATTCAGTTCAAAGTGAATAAGATATAACAACAGCAAAACTTTCCTCACATCAATAATTTAATTTAATATTCTATTGAAGATCGATTGAATTAGTTTGAAAAGCTTCAGATTAATATAATTATATAGAACTCCAAAAAATTGGTGGATAATATCATGACTGCAGGCAATATAGCAGACTGTGTTGCTTTAATCACATTATTCAATCAATCAGTAAGAGAAGAGGAAAATGAATTAGGAAGAGCTGAATAGTATTTTCTCAGCTGAAAATTCTACAATAGCTATGAGCTTAATGATATATGAGAGAAAATCAGAAAGAAAATTGTTTCTGGAAACCAGAAGTGTCAGTGTTCCTCTCAAAAGCACTGAGATTCTCAAGTCTTGCCTAATTTTGCCAGTCTCTGATGTTTTCTGCAGCACATAACAGGAGAAACCTTTCCCCCATTGTCTTGAACTATTTTAAATTAGGAAGGGGAATTTAAACAAGTCCATGAGGTTGCTAAGAGTCAGACACGACTGAGCAACTTCACTTTCACTTCTCACTTTCATGCATTGGAGAAGGAAATGGCAACCCACTCCAGTGTTCTTGCCTGGAGAATCCCAGGGACAGAGGAGCCTGGTAGGAGGTCATCTATGGGGTCTCACAGAGTCAGACATGACTGAAGCAACTTAGCAGCAGCAGCAGCAGTATAAAAGTATAAAACTCATCTTTTCTGCTAAAGACCTTAGTCTGATCATTGGTCTCTATTGTGTGTCTGAGAACAGATGCCCAGTCTCTAGCTGTACTTAAGTTATCCCTGACCTTATTAGCATATATTTCTGCAAACTGGATCATATCTATTGTCTAAAGCCATATATATCCATTCTCCTATCTTTGCACTTTCAGTAAGGAATTTACTTCCTGATGGGTAATCTTTCTGAATTGCCTTGTCCCATTTAATGAGCTCATGGCTAGCCACATGCTGACAAATGCAGAGAACATGATGAAAATAATATTGTACCAACTGCAATGGACACCTCTCTTGATTCCAGTTTGTGTATATGTTTGCTTACCCATCTCATACATGAGGTGTCCCCCTTCTCTGTCATGGTAAACACATAACCCAAACTAGGCAGAGGGCCGCCATCCACTTGAACCCAGTGATTGGTCCTGGGATGCTCACATGATCAAGGGTCAGCACCATCCCTGGGAACGCTAGGGGGCTTCAGCCTCTGCTCCTGAGGCCTTACGCTATAAGACCAAGCAAACATAAAGATGGAGGCTATTCTTCCCAAAACACAGGAAGCCCTGCTGTAACACCTAGGTGGCACAGAGCAGGGAGAGCTCGAAACTGAGAGAGAGGCTGCAAGACAGCTCCCAGCATTCCTGACTCCCAACCCAATTCAGTTAAGAGAGCCAAAACATGGTAATTTTTTCTAAAATGAATTTGAATCTACACACCCCCACCCCCTTACTTTGTGTCTCCCTCCGTCCCTCTCTCTGTATCTCTCTCTCATACTATCTCTGGAGGTGACGATTCTCCTCACTGGTTTCTTTTCCCATCAGACAGCTCCTCCTTCCAGAATCCTAGCTCCCTCCTGGCGGCCTCTTCATCTAAACCGCAATGCTGGTCCGGCCACTCAGTTCCGGAACTTCTCTCTGAGACCTTGCATCCCAGGGTGCGTGTGTGTGTCTGTGCGCTAAGTAGCTTCACTCACATGTCGGACTCTTCGGGACACTATGGGCTGTAGTCCACCAGGCTCCTCTGTCCATGGGATTCTCCAGGCAAGAATACTGGAGTGGGGTGCCATGCCCTCCTCCAGGGGATCTTCCCAACCCAGGGATCAAACTCGTGTCTCTCACATGTCCTGAATTGGCAAGCAGGTTCTTTACCACTAGTGCCATCTGAGAAGCCTTCATACCCTGGGCACCCCTTCCACTTTAAGTTTCTGCTTTGCTTCACTTTTCCCTATTTTTAACTCTTACTAAATATACCAGCTGTATTGATTTTTCTCCTAGGAATCAGCTGCTCTGAGTTCCATTGTTCCATATGAAGCCTAGCTATTGAAAAGGCAAGCCATCTAATCCAAAGGTGTTTCCTGGAAAATAGTGAAGTAGGTGAAAGAGGAAAGTGAAAAAGCTGGTGTGAGACTCAACATTAAAAAAAGAACAAAGGTCTTGGCATCTGGTCCCATCACTTCATGGTAAATAGAAGGGGGGAAAGTGGAAGCAGTGACAAATTTTATTTTCTTGGGCTCCAAAATTACTGCAGACAGTGACTACAGATATGAAGTTAAAAGATGATTGCTCCTTGGAAGGAAAGCTATGACAAACTTGGACAGCATATTAAAAAGCAGAGACATTACTTTGCCAACAAGGGTCCATCTAGTCAAAGCTATGGTTTTTCCAATAGTCCTGTATGGATATGAGTTGGACCATAAAGAAGACTGAGTGCCACAAAATTGATGCTTTTGAATTATGAATTTTTGAATTATGCTGGAGTAGACTTTTGAGAGTCACTTGGATGGCAAGGAGATCAAACCTATCAATCCTAAAGGAAAGCAACCTTGAATATTCATTGAAAAGACTGATGCTGAAGGTGAAGCTCCAATAGTTTGGCCACCTGATGCAGAGTCAACTTACTGGAAATGCCCTGATGCTGGGGAGGATTGAGGGCAAAAGGAAAAAGAGGGGGCACAGAGGATGAGATGGTTAGTACTAACTCAATGGATGTGAATCTGAGTAAACTCTGGAAGATAGTGGAGGACAGAGGAGCCTGGCATGCTGCAGTCCACAGGGTCACAAAGAGTTGGACACAATTTAGTGACTTAACCACAAGAACAACAACAGGGAAAGTAGATTTATGGACTCTTTTGCATCAGATATACAAGTCTCCTACATTATCTTCAGGGTCATTTAATACCAAATCTATTGGCCACCTCATGTGAAGAGTTGACTCATTGGAAAAGACTCTGATGCTGGGAGGGATTGGGGGCAGGAGGAGAAGGGGACGACAGGGGATGAGATGGCTGGATGGCATCACTGACTCAATGGACGTGAGTCTGAGTGAACTCCAGGAGTTGGTGATGGACAGGGAGGCCTGGCGTGCTGCGATTCATGGGGTTGCAAAGAATCGGACACGACTGAGCGACTGAACTGAACTAACTGAACTTGCATCAGATGTACAAGTCTCCTACATTATCTTCAGGGTCATTTAATACCAAATCTAATACCTAAAGAAGGACCACTTTTAAAAGTTGACAGTGTAGGTGTGGGTTACATTCTTGATGTTTGGGCAAAGTCTTAGATTCATATACTGTCTTTGGTAAGAACAAACCAAAAACCTCATGCTAAGATTTACTGTCTTATGCAGTAAAAATGTAGGAAATTTGATTCACTCATGAGCATGCACTAGAGAAGAAATGAAAGAAGGATATTGTAAACAAATCAATGCCTTTGACAAGAGAGATGCTGCAAGATTATAATTTGCTGTGTAGAAAAGATTTCTTTCTTTTATTCAAGTTAGATCTCACCCCGTTATTTTCCATGGCATGTGTTAGAAAAAAACAAACACACAAACTGTAATTCAGGGAAGTTGGTAGTTGACATTCTAACATTGTCACCTACTCCTTGTGCAATGCATATAAACGAGAATTAATACATTGAATCTAACATTTTCTTACATTACAGGGCCTTGTATGTGCTTTGTTCCTCTTTTAAATGCTATTTCTAGCATATAAATTCATGTGCACTTTAATAAGCCTAACTGCATTCTCACTTTTAATTCTTTATTTTTGTCTTTCATTTTAACATGTACTCTCACTTAGGAAATAAAAGAAAAAAACTAGAGAATCTGAACCATTATGCCTAAATACTGAAGTGCCTAAAACTTAGCTCATATTTCTAAGTATTCCTTAAATTTTTTGACTCTTCTGTATCTCTCTCAGGTCTTGGCATTAGTTCTTTCCCCACAGCAATCACTCAGAGGGTATGCCTTTGGTCTCCCCCTACATTAATGCTACCTGAAAACCTCAGTGGCTGATTGAATAGAAATCTCATAATAATATTTGTCTCAAAGATAAATTTATAGTCTCATTCTGAGATAGAAAAATGACCCTTAAGAAGGCAAAGTGACTTACTAATTCATGCAGAAAATTAAGAGGAGAACGGATATTAGAATTCTACTGTTCTGTATCTTTCTACCATTCAGAAAAAAGAAAAAAAAAAAAACTTGAAATCCTGACATACTCCTCTCTGCTCACCTACCAGTGCCAACTTTAAGATATATCTAAATTTGAGTACTTATAACTAATGTTTAGTTTAGAAGGCATTTGAATAGATTTTGTCTTTGGAATAAACAGCAAATATTGGTTGAGCCTTCCCGTAGTTAAAAGGCTATATGTATACCTATGGCTTGGAGAAGGAAATGGCAACCCACTCCCGTGTTCTTCTCTGGAGAATCCCAGAGACGGGGGAGCCTGGTTGGCTGCCATCAATGGGGTCGCACAGAGTCGGACACGACTGACGTGACTTAGCAGCATACCTGTGGCTGATTCATGTTGAGGTTTGACAGAAAATAGAAAAATTCTATAAATCAATTATCCTTCAATAAAAACATAAATTAAAAAAAATGTTAAAATGCTAAATTTGAAAAATAAAGTGTAGTTGGGCTACTCCAAAAAAAAAAAAAAAAAAAAAAACCATT